>NW_022196912.1:95601794-95632917 GCF_008632895.1 Mastomys coucha | reverse complement strand
GAGAGAGAGAGAGAGAAAGTAGAAAAGTAGAGGCTGGCCATGTCCATGTGGAGGGGGGGAAGGGGAGAGAGGGAGCAAGAGGTGAGAGTAAAGACAAGAATAGTTGAGAGAGAGAGGGGAGGGGTCAAACAGCTCCTTTTATAGTGGGTTGGGCTACCTTTCTGTTCCCAGGTAACTGTGGGGCCGGATATATCTAGCTGTGGTCAGGTGACTGTGGGGATAGAATCCAGCCAGAATGCTGGGAGCTTGGGGCATTGTCTAGCCACAGGATAATGGAGTGAGGGCTTATGGTGTCAGCATCTATGTCTGGGGACATACCTTTTCTGTTCAGTCCCTTGTAGAATTCTCTACTGGGTCTCTGGAGTAAGCCTCTCTCAACCAAGAAGAACACAGACTGCCTTTCACGGTCCAATATTTGTATAATATATGATGTGTTTTATGTATATTATATATGTAATATATGTGTTTATATGATATATAATGTATATTATATATAAATATATATGTATGTGTGTATACACACACACATACATATACATACATATCCATGAAAAAATCTTCAAAGTATTTCCATTTAACAAGAAGCTTGGTTCTATAGAATCTAAACATTAAAGTCTTTTTAAAGAGAAAAGTCTACTTCTTTGCCATTTTAAGACCAAGCAGAGCCCAGCATAAGTCAAGGCAATCTGTTCACGCTTCAGGCTTCTCTCCAGGAAGCCCCCTGTTATGTTATTTCCATTTGTAGAATCTGACTGACCTAATAGAGTCAAACCCTATGATATATTTCAGCATCATATTGACAGTCATCAAGTACCAACAATCTCTTTATCATCTTCGCCACAATGTGAATTCTCAGTCCTACATTGCTTACCCATGCTCTCTCACAGGAGCTGCAGAGGGTGAGCATTGGCCACCACAGCTATGATGGAAATATCAGTGTCTTTTCAGTGGAAGCCGGTTATCATAAAAATGTTACATACTAACCACCTTGACCTAGCCTTTCTACAATGTGAGCATGTCTCTCTCTCTCTTTCTCTCTCTCTCTCTTTTCTTCTTCTTCTTCTTCTTCTTCTTCTTCTTCTTCTTCTTCTTCTTCTTCTTCTTCTTCTTCTTCTTCTTCTTCTTCTTCTTCTTCTTTTCTCCTTCTCCTTCTCCTTCTCCTTCTCCTTCTCCTTCTCCTTCTCCTTCTCCTTCTCCTTCTCCTTCTCCTTCTCCTTCTCCTTCTTCTTCTTCTTCTTCTTCTTCTTCTTCTTCTTCTTCTTCTTCTTCTTTTCCTTTCTCTAGTTCTGGGGATCAAATGCTGAGTCTTATACATGATAGAGCACAAGGTTGTATAAATGCACTTTGACAAATATTGACTTTGGAGTTTTGAGACGGGGTATCACATATCCCTGGCTGGCCTCAAACTCACTGCATAGCTATAGATGGCCTCAAGTTCTGATCCACCCAGTATTAGGATTACAGGTGTGATAACATACAGGGTTTGGATTTTTTTTGTTTTGTTTTATTTTAATACAAGAAGATCTTGCTATGTTGCCTGGGCTCGGGCAGCCCTCCTTTGTCATCTTACGGAATGGCTGAGACTACAGATATATGCTGCTACCTACAGCTCCAATATATTCAACTCCTATTTTTCAATTTAAAAAAATTCTCAATTAAAAAATTGTAAAGATTCTTAGACAAAATCAGAGATAGCTGACTGCCCGAATGCTTGATCTACAAGACATCAAAGGAAATTCCGCAGGCCAGGTCAATAAAACAGATGAACACTTAGCTGTACATAAGTCATCACAGATGGGAAATGTGGGCAAATAGGAGACCCTCTCTTGTTTTGAATCTTTTTTTTAAAAAACATGTATCTATGTATTATATGTAAGTACACTGTAACTGTCTTCAAATACCCCAGAAGAGGGCATCAGATCTCATTAGATGGTTGTGAGCCACCACATTGCTCACAACATTGTGGTTGCTGGGATTTTGAACTCAAGAGCAGTCAGTGCTCTTAACCTCTGAGCCATCTCTCCAGCCCTTGTTCTGAATCTTATTTTCTATTTGTGTCTACACAGGCGTGTGCAGGTGCATGTGCCTGCTTAGGCACATGTAGAGGTCAGAGGTCAACACTGACTAATGTCCTCTATCCCTCTCTATCTCATTGATACAGAGTATCTCACTGAACTCCACTGGCTGGCCAGCAAGGGCTGGGATCCCTTGTCTCTGCCTCCCAGCACCGGAATTACAAGTGTGCACTGCTATGCCTAGCTGCTTTTTTTTTTTTTTTTTTTTTTTTTTTGAGACAGGGTTTCTCTGTGTAGCCTTGGCTGTCCTGGAACTCACTCTGTAGACCAGGCTAGCCTCGAACTCAGAAATCTGCCTGCCTCTGCCTCCCAAGTGCTGGGATTAAAGGCATGCTCCACCACCACCCAGCGTTTTTTTTTTTTTTTAAACTTGGGTGCTGATAATCCAAAGTCAGATCTTCATGCTTTTTCAGCGAGCATTTTTTCCCTGTCGAGCTATTTCCCTAGCACTTATTTTTAATTTATTTAATATAATATTCACCTACCCTGGCCAGGTGGCACATGCCTTTAATCCCAGAGAAACTCAGGAGGCAGAGGCAGGTAGAACTCTGGAGGTTGGAAGCCAGTATGCTCTACATGGCAAGTTTCAAGACAGCCAGGATTATAGAGAGACCTTGTTTTTAAAAAAAAATCACCAGTTAAAGTAAAAACATACTGTGGGGTTTATAACAAGCAAGTAGGCATGTATGACAGCATAGCTGTGGGTACATCTCAGCTGCTAGAGCACTTGCCTCCCGGATCATGAAGCCCCGAGTTCAATCTCTGACATCATATAAACCGTGTGTGATGACACACATTTGTAATCCTAATGCTTGGGAGGTAGAGGCAAGATGATCTGATGTTCAAGGTTATCCTCAGCTACAGGGATCTGAGGCCATCATGGGCTACATTAGACCCTCAAAAATCAAACTTCAAAACAAACAACAACAAAAAAAATCTACATGTAAGAAATTGCTCCTAGCCAGGCGGTGGTGGCGCATGCCTTTAAACCCAGCACTTGGGAGGCAGAAGCAGGTGGATTTCTGAGTTCGAGGCCAGCCTGGTCTACAGAGTGAGTTCCAGGACAGCCAGGGCTACACAGAGAAACCCTGTCTCAAAACAAACAAACAAACAAAAAGAAATTGCTCCCAAGTAGATATGACAGGCACATTGTCTAAATGTTTCACGTCTGGGTCTGAGGTGAGGTCAAACATTCTACATTTTGCAAAAACTTCCAGGTGGGTGGCCTTACTTGGAGTAACAAGGTATCCCACATGATACGGCTTCCTGTGAGGTAACAGAAGAAAGCGTCTGGTACATTTGGATGCACAGTGATTAGTGCCTGGAGCACAGGTTCAGCTATGAAAACAGAATGGTATCCAGCACTGTGGGGAGGAGCATACACTTTAGTGCTAGGTGCTAGACATAGTTTGACGGGGAGTAGGGGGGTGTGGGGGGTGTAGTATTGGCATGGAAAGAGAGGACAAGGAAACAGGTGACATGCGCATTATGGAAGGTCAGCCAAACAGTAGGCTAGTCCTTTGGGTGAGTGACAGGTGACAGGGTGGAGGGGCTGAGAGTCTGAAGCCATCAGGACATTTAAGAGATAGCAAGGTTGGAAGAAGCTAGCTCAGGGTCCTGTGGCGTGGGGAGGGGGAATCAGTAGTGGGAACCTTGGGGGAGTCTCTTCCTAGTGATTTACTCCTCTGTCTACTCCAATTCGCAGTTTGAGTCATAAGCTATCTCTAAGAAAGATGTTCTGTCTTTGAAGACAGCAGCACTCCTTTCTGCCACATTTGAGGGCCTGTGCCAACTCAGCCTCCACACACCTTTCTCTCTTGTAATTATATGCTCGCATTGGATGCCAGATTCCAGACATATTGTGGAAAGGTTGGTCTAAAAGCCTCTTCAGTGCCAAACGGAATTTGCTTTATGCTTCTCGAGAGAACCCGGAGAAGCTAACAAGAACTGATTACATCACTTTAGCCGAGACAGGCCCTGGGTCCTTGTCAAGGGATGTTTGAATTTAAGGCCTCTGGACTGTAATTTCAGAGAAATGGGATAGATCGTGATTTCTTTCTTAGAAGCCTGGGGCTGGAGAGCTGCCATGGTTGTGCTGCTTCCCACCTCCACCTACAGACTTTGGTTTAGGAGTACCTGCCCTGCCACAGGGCTCCAGGCTTAGCCAGCTACATTGCTCCTGAGATCTCAGAAAAAGAACGTGTAGGTGAGCCTTCCAGGGTCTGCTCCAGGGTGGATAGGCAACCACCTAGCAACACTGTGGCCTTTCCCTCAGTGGCCCTGGCCATCTCAGAGACTACTTTGCCTTTGGCCCCACCCTTCATGAGGTCACAATCGGAAGGCTGTGAAAACACAGCCACTGCTTCCACCAGGATGTGGTTTCAAGAAGGGCTTCCACCTCTGGCCTCAGCCTCCTGAGTGCTGAGATGATAGGTACATGCCCTTCTACCTGAGAAAGGGAGCTCTTCTCTGGACTAGCTGCTCGAAGGAAGAGCTCAGAGGAAGCTGAGATGTCTCTGCTGTGTCAGCTAGCCACTCTAAAGTCTGGGAAGCACCAGGGAGACTTTTGAAGCTACTAAAGCTGCATTTCTGACACACTAATATGCCTTACCCAGGGCTATGAATCAAGACAGCACTTCAAGCTAAATCCTGGTGATATTTGAAAGATACCGCGTACTCCCCTCCCTAAGATTGCTTCTGTCCAGATGCAGTGCCAGGTGAAAGAGACATGCCCCGTTCTGATCTGAGAGCTATAGAGCGCCAGCTTTCGGGATGCTTTTGATACCTAGTCTCAAGCCTCTGGATGTGCCTCCCTGGTCTTCTGTGGTCTGGGCAGGACACGGTCATACAGGGGACCCTAGAGAACCCCTGTTGAGGAGACGGGAGACTTATGGATATGACAGTTGATAGTGAAAATGTCATCCTAACTTTAAACCATTCCTAAGAGAGAGCCGCCAGTCTCTGGGGTGTCTGTGGTCACTGGTGATTTGCGAAAGTGGGTTTTTTGTCTGAGACTAGCAATTGATTATACCATACCATAGGTCCGAAGGATAGAGTAAGGGGAGGCCAAGGACTGGGATGTTTCTCATGTAGATTAGCTGACAACTTTACTCCAGGGCATCACCCCTAACCCTGAAAGTAGTCTGAGCCCATAGCCCATAGCTGACAACTTTACTCCAGGGCATCACCCCTAACCCTGAAAGTAGACTGAGCCCATAGCCCTCGTCCCTGATGAGCCCACCCGAAGGGGTGGCTGGTGGCCGTCAGCCGCTGTTCACACCTGAGAGCAGCAGGGGGCGCAGGGGCTCACTTCTCACTTTCTCCTTTGGTCCCCAGTCCCTGCCCTTGGTTCTTACACATCCTCCCGCTTGGCTCCGAATGACTGTGCCAGTGCCTTGGTTCAGGCCTTCATTGTTCCCAACAGCTCATCTCCCAGCTGATCACCCTTCACAGTAGCTCTGTGTCCTCTAGTCGGTCACCACCCTCTTGTCACAAACCAAACAAGGAAAGGGGCTCGTTTGACTTAGGTAACCACAGTTGGACCAGTGGAACCAGGGATACCAGCCTTTCCACAAGAAGGTCCCTATTTCCCTGAGGCAGCAGTTCACTCTGCTCACAGATCAGCTCCTTCCTCTTGATGAGGAACATGGCTGTCCACAGGGTCATCTGATTGTACCATTTGTGTGTGTGTATACACATGTGAATATTCATGTATGTGTGTACAAGATGCACATGAGCTTGTGTTCACATATGTGTGGAGGCCGGAGGTAGGCACTGGATGTCTTTCTCAAGCACTCTCTATTTTAAAATTTTATTTATTTATTTATTTATTTATTTATTTATTTATTTATTTATAGTGTCTATTATATAGCCTGGGCTATCCTAGAACTCTATATAAACCAGGATGGCCTTCAACTCACAGAAATCTGCCTGTCTCTGCCTCCTGAGTGCTGGGATTAAAGGAGTATGCCAATACTCCCAGCTCTATTTATTTATTTCAAAATGCACTTATTTATCATGTATGGTAGGAGGGCACATGAAACTTGGAGGAGTCTGTTCTCCCATCATGAGGGGCCTGGGGACTGAATTCAGGTCATCAAGCTTGGCAGCAGAGGTCGTTACATGGTGAGCCTGCTATCTGTACAGTCTCTCACTGTACCTGGCACTGTGATTCAGGTTGGCAGGCCAGCAAACTCCAGAGATTGTCCTGTCTCCACATCCCTCCCCCAGTACTCGGCATACCACTGCTCCTTGCTTTTTAGTGAGTGGTGGGATCTGAACTGAGGTCTTCGTCTTTGCACAGCAAGCACTTTACAGACTGAACCATCTCCCCAGTCCAACTATTCCACTGCTATCTGGCCGTGGCTGGTTCCCACCTGTGATGGCACTGGAGAGGCAGAAAATGGAAGACCCTGAGCTTGGGACCAACCTGGGCTACATTAAGAGACAAAGCAACACTATCACTTTTAAAAGATTCATTCAAGCCAGCATGTCCACATACACCTTTAATCCCAGTGCTTGAAAGGCAGAGGCAGGTGAGTCTCTGAGTTCAAGGGCTCTCTGGTCTACACAGAAAGTTCTGGGACAGCCAGGACTTGTCTCAACTCCCATCCCAACTTCCACAAAAAAAGGGAAGAGTGGGAAGTGAGAAACTTACGTGTAGGTCCTGAAACACATCTGGCCAGCTGCAGCTGCAGGGAGTCACCTGTCCTGCTGCATTCTTTTGGACACTCAGGAGATACCATTTCCTAGCAACCCTGCCACCCAAAGGACCAGGCCAGAGCTGTCTGTGGCCTTGGTACCTAAAACAAACCAGTCATTTTAAAAGTTGACTTCCCCATAAACCTTGTACCCAATCATAGGGTAATGCAAAGGCTGAGCAACCCCCCTCCCACCCCCAGCTTGTGTTTTATTTTCCTTTAAAAACCCCTTCCCCTATCCTTCCCTAGACCTCAGGACAGCTCTCCTATTCTCTTGCACCAGAAGGTTTGTGGCCTAAGCTCGAGAGCTTGGATAAAGACTCTTAGGTGCTTGCATTGGAGCTGTGGTTCCTGGTGGTCTCTTTGGGGAGGGGTTTTGCAATCTGGGCACAACAGAAGGAAGTTTGTTTTAAAAAAACTATTCAGGTTGCTGGGCGGTGGTGGCACACGTCTTTAATCCCAGCACTTGGGAGGCAGAGGCTGGCAGATTTCTGAGTTCAAGGCCAGCCTGGTCTACAGAGCTATTTTAAAACTATTCAGGTTAAAAACTCCTAAAGAAATGTTCTGATTGGTTTACCTTGGGTCACATGGCCCACGAAAAGTGGCTCCATTTTGTCCTAGTTTTAGCTGTGTCTTCACCCTACCCAGCCCCCAGCAGAGCATATCCTGCTGAGCGGAGCATCCTCATACAACCACACTCAAACTCCCAGAATCCCATTGTTTTACAACCTAAGACAACTTGTTTAATCAGATGAACTGAAACTTTGGAGACTTGCTGTGATATAGTTGTGGTTTGGGGCTTTATCAACTTTTCTCACTTTGAGGGTCGGTGGAGAGTCCTTTCTGGCATGAGCCTGCTCTCTGACACTGAGAACTAAAGGACTCTTCACTAACTGGCATTCTCCTGTGGGCACAGCTGTGTGATGGGCATTCCCTAATACAACCTCCTTAAGGATCTCATTAAATGGTGGCACACCCTGTGTAAACCCTAATAAGGGTGGATTTGCTAATAAAGTTCTCCTAGTAAGTAAAAGACATCAGAGGTCATGGGGCTTTCTTCTAGTCCAGAGTATTAGGAAAGCAATGGCTTCCACCCTGAGTGTTCTCTCTCTTAAATTGTTCACTGTGGGGCACCAAGCTGCCATGTTGCAAGAGGACCCTTACACACAGGCCCATGTGAGCAAGCATAGACCCAGATCAACAGCTGGAACTTGAGCACTCGGGGGGTTCCTCTGAGGTCACATCAGGTCACTGAGACTTGAAAGATGAGAAAAAGCCAGCAGGTGGAGTGGGATCTGCTGTGTGCGGATCCTAACTGTAGTTAAGGAGGGTGCCTGCAAGATCAGCAGAGCAATGGAAGAGAGAGTAGCCCAGAGTGGGGTTGGGACCGGAGGGGAGTGAACGGAGCACTGTAGAGATCCAATAGTGAACCCTGTGGGGATGGGGTGGGATGCACTCTGCCCTGGCACTTATCTTGCCAGGCCAGTGTGGGCCTCAGCCAGGCCTTGCATGAATAATTCACCTGGAAGGAGGTGCCCTGGTGGCTCCTACACCTAGGTCCACAGGCATTAAAAGCCAGCTCCTGCCCATGGAACGGGCCCCACCCTCTAGGCCACCTTCCTAGTTACATAGCCCCATCATTCTTCTTTATGTTCTTCATCCACATCTCAGAACAACCCTGTTTATCTTCTAGTGCACTGTTTTTTCTGTCCCTCTAGGGTACGTGTGTCCAGAAGCAGGGGCCTCACGTGTATTGTTTACTGCTTTCTGTGCCCAGAATAGTGCTTGGCATGCACTAGGTGGTAAGCATGTATCGTTTTCTTTACTTTACCTACAGGCTTTGAACATCTCTCATATACCACGTACCAGGACACAGCAGATGTGCATTCAGCCTGGGGCCTTGCCTCAGGGCCTGTGCGGGTTTGCAGGGCTGATGCTGAGTAAGAAGGCCCCACACTTGTTTAGGTTCTCTATTATTACTTTGAAACTCTCGTTCTTGCACATGTGTGTGTGTGGTGTGGCTATATGTATGTATGCTTGCATGTGTGTGCCCATACATGTGTGTGGGTACATATCCCCATGTATGTGCCTGCAGATGGAGGTAAGAAGTTGATATCCGGGCTGGAGAGATAGCTCATCGGTTAAGAGCACTGACTGCTCTTCCAGAGGTCCTGAGTTCAAATCCCGGCAACCACATGGTGGCTCACAACCATCTGTAATGAGATCTGACGCCCTCTTCTGGAGTGTGTCTGAAGACAGTGACAGTGTACTTAAAATAAATAAATAAGTAAATAAATAAATACATCTTTAAAAAAAAAAGTAGACATGCAGTGCCTCTCCTGATTAATCTTCACTTTATTTTCTAAGCATGTTCTCGCTGAATCCGGAGCTGGCCAGCTCCTTGTCTTGCTGGTCAGGTTGTCCTGTGATCTTCTTTCTCTGGCTACGATGGCTGGGATTACAGGGCAGTAGCCATCTATCCAATTTTGTGTGGATGCTGAGCATCAGAGGTCAGTTCTTGTGCTGGCTGGGTCAGCACTTTATCTACTGAACCATCCCCCAGGCCCAGTTTGGATTCCTGTTTGTGTGGGGGGGGTGGGGGGGCAGTAAAATCTCATAATTTTATTGTCTTCATAATGAAATCGACTTAGACCTGGATCATTTGACCCATTCTTTTCTCATTGCCGCCCAGTTCAAACCTCTCGCATCTCCTACTAGCCAGTGTTCCTTAGCTCTGCAGTCGTGTGCAGCACACTCGAGTCTCAGCAAGATCTTCCTTGCAGTTTTAGCCTTTTCATGGAAGATAGGCTTAGTCCACCCACCATAGCCACTCTCTTTCCTGTCAGCATGCTGTTTTCCCCAGAGAAGAGAGAGAAACCTTGCCCTTCTTGTACTGTGTCACCCTGTGGGGCTGATGCTCAATACACGTCTTGTAGAATGTCTAGCAGGCCTCAGGAATGTTCACCGTGTTAGTGTTCGAGGGAGGAATATCAGCTCAGAAAACCCACTTTAGGTTTCTACAGGCACCAACTCTATGGCCTCTGTTTTCATTTGCACTAAAGCACACCCCACTCTGACTTTCACTCCCAGAAAGCTTGTCACACGGTCCCACTGACAACAGTTGAGGCCTGTGCCTCTTCCCTGTGCACAATTGTGAATGATCTTAACAGACTTGTTTTACTATTTAAAGAATTGTGAAGAATATGTGTTTTTCAGAGATGGTGTAGTTTAAGAATAAATTCTGGGAATGGGATATCTTTGGATTCCAGGCTCAGTCTTTCCCTAGCTGTGTGATCTTGAGTGTCCCAAACACTATTTTTGAGTCTGGACTTCATTACAAATGGAGATTGGGCATAGGGTCCAGTCCATTGAGTTGCTGTAGAATTAGATAAACTAACACTATAAGCAACCAGAGAGGGTCCTGGACATCCAAAAGGCAGGTTCTCTCCACTATCCACACATCCCTTTCTTTGCCTCTTGCCTCTTTCTCTCCTGTGCACTCCTGGGAGGGAAAATCTGGGTCAATGTGAGTAGCTGCCTAAGTGAGAGGAATATTGACGAGAAAAACTTAGGAGTTATAGCCTTCGGGAAAGCAATAACACTTCACTTAAAAATTGCTTGAGCGAATTTGACTGTGGACATTTGCAATTTGTATGCAAATAAATGAGACTCCTCTGTCCTGAGCTGAGACGGAGCCCTGGGCAAAAGCTTGCAGAAGGCCCGTGCTTGGGCTCTGTGAGCTTCCCTCCGATGCCAGTTTAAAGGAAAGCCCTTCCCGCCACCTCAGCAGCCTTAGCCCTTTACGGATTTCATTAGTATGCCAGACAGCTAACTAATGAGGCCTTTCTCACGTGGGCTTTCCACCTCTCCTCGGCCGTGTGGATCCACACACTCACACGCATCGTCTGTTTAATCAGGTACGGATTGAGCATTAACCTGCAAGTGTTGAGTCTTCTGCTCTTGATGAAAAAGAATTTGCACTGGATCAAACCTCTCCTGATTTCACGAAAGGCCAAGTCAATAGACAAATCAGAGGCGGAAGCAAAGAATAAACCGGTATGTGTCCCCAAACTCTGGCTCATAGAATCAGAGGAGGAATGAAGTTTTATTGTATGCATGCCCATTCATTCATTCATCCAGCAAGTATTTATGGAGTACTTACTGTGTGCCTGGCACCATACTAGGTGCTGTGGATACACCTGTCTTCATGGAGTTTGTAATTCAATGGAAATAAAAAACAAACAAAACGTCTGCAGGCAGCTCTAATAAAACCTTGACTCAAGATGAAAGGGCAGAGAACCAGGAAGCCCCACCCCCACCCCCGTCCCCAGGTCCCCTCACCTACATGGCTAAGAATAGAGAAGAAGAACCTCATGAAGTGTGACCTCCCCCAGGTTGACTCAGACCTTGGCTTGCCACAAACAACTACACCCCTCTCCAAGTTCCTGCTAGTAGCCATGCCTCTCTCCAAGTTCCTGCTATGCCGGAACTCCCGCCTACAGAGACTGAAGATGAAGATGCTGATTGGGCCACAGAATGCTGGTGGACTGAGGGCGGGGTTTTGCCTGCCTTCTTGTTTTTCAGTTGAATAATACAAGGCCGCCTGGAAGTACCATCATGCATCATGCTTGGTCCCATTTTTTAATCCTTCTCACCATCTGGTTCTCTTTATTCTTTTAGGCTCCTACTCCTCTTCCAGAAGGCCTGATCATATACAGCTGCAGGCGGTTGCAACAATGAGCACCTTCTACTTATTTTTGAGGAAAGGACTCACTACATAGCCCTGGTTAGCCTGGAACTCATTATGTAGACCAGGTTGGCTTCAAACTTGTAGGCAATCTATCTCATCTCTGCCTCCCAAGTGCTAGGATTAGAGAAGATTACAGATATATTCCACCACACCCAACCAGTACACAACATCTCCCAGAGGATCCATTCTGTCTTACACAGATCCTCATTCATTCATTCGCTCATTCACAAATATTTCTTTTTGATAGTTTTTGTGTCATATTCTGGTGGTCCGGGTGTGAATGAGGCAAATACTTCCACTTCTCAGAACCATATTTTCCTTTGGTTACCAGGCCTCCCTTTTCTGCATTTACTTCAATTCATTTTTAAATGTCCCCTAATCTCATGATATCTCCAAGAATCTCTGGCAGAGGCTCTGGCTAGGATTACAGCCTCTCTTCTTTGTTCCAGGTTACTAGGGACCCAAACATATGAAGCAGGAGATGTAGAGAGAGCTCTGCTCTGAAGACCCCAAATGAAAGCACCTTCCCTGCCTTTCCCTTTTCCTCCTGGCCTCCATATTTTGAGGATATTTAAGGCCTGGTTGGAATAGAAGTCCACTGACCAACTGACTTCTCTTGCTTCCCAAAGATAAAAGCAAAAGTCTAAACAAGCTTTCTTAGTCAGATTAGCAATGGCCAGCTCAGGACTGAAGTGGGTGCCAAGGCTCCCACATTTTCTATTCCTGGTGGACCTCCACCTTCTTGGGCTACTGTGCCTGGGCTTCAAGGTCTTACCCTAATGTATGGCAAAAGCCCTAGGCAGCTAGAAAGTCCACACTTTGTGGATGAGCAGCTCTGCCACACCCTGGGGACTGCTGCACTGTCTTTCTAGTGTACCAGGCCTGCATGGCATTGCCCCACTTCATCCACCCCTATGCCATACCCATTTTGGGGTGTGTGAGAAAATACTGAGGTTCAAATACCACCAAATGGCTAGGCCAGAGCTGGAGTGATTGTTCACTTCTCCCTGGCTGGACCTCCCCAAGATCCAATCTTGTGGTCCCACATTAAAGCAGCCAGGAAATACCTGGGATGGACACATTTGGGTCTCATCAAGTGAAAGTAAGTACAGTTGCCTGATGGGAATACAGAGGCCAGGAACATGGTGCATGCACACTTTGGGTGACCCCACTGTGTTCCATGAAGCCCCTCAGTGTCCCCCACAGGTCCAAACACAAACCAGCATCTGAAGACAGAGACGCTTAATTCCAGAAGCCCCAGCTAGGGAACAGCAATCTTGCTGGGCGAAGCTGGCCAGTCAGCCAAGCAATCTGGGCCCTCAGGGCTGAACGGTTCAGGGGTTCTGCCCTTCTGAGCTTCAGAAGGTCCTGATGTCAATGAGACTGCTAGCCGCTGCTTCTGTCCCATGGTGAGAGACCCCCATGTCCTCAGGTCTAGCCTGCTTATTCACTGTTTCTGCTTCTGCCTAGAATAACCATTCTCAGCACCAGCCAGGTCAGGAGGCGGGATGAGGGACACCAGATGGTCGTTGGTGTGAGTGGACGTAAGTTTTGTGTGGGTTTCAGTGTCCCCAACATGTGGGCAACAGCAGAAAAGTTCCAGAGTTGATGTGAACTCAGAACCAAGACATGAAAAGCAATCAGGGCAGTAAGAGATAACAGTAAGAGATAGGTTTTGGGATAAGGTCTATAGCCCAGGCTGGCCTTGAACTTAACGAGGCTCCTCCTGCCTTAACCTCATAGCATAATTTTTTCTTTGGTTTTTTTGAGACAGGGTTTCTCTGTGTGGCCCTGGCTGTCCTGGAACTCACTCTGTAGACCAGGCTGGCCTCAAACTCAGAAATCTGCATGCCTCTGGCTCCCAAGTGCTGGGATTAAAGGCATGTGCCGCCACTGCCTGGCTTATAATTTTAAATATCTTAAAATTTTAATTTACTTTTGTTTGTATGCAGTGTGTATGTGTGGCATATGCATGAGGTCAGAGGACAATTTGGAGAAGTTGGTTCTCTCCTTCCATCATGAGGAGCCTGGAGCTTATAATTCAGGTCAGCAGGTTTGAGGACAAGGACCTTTATCTGTTAATCCATCTTGCCATCCCAGATTTCATGATGTGAGCACTGAATCTACCTTCTGTGAACTGGGTAACCATTAAAAAATTTAAAGATTTTATTTGTTTTTATTTTATGTGTATATTAGTGTTTTGCCTGAATCTACACTACAGTATGTAGTATCTGTGGAGGCCAGAAGAGAGCATCAGATCCTCTGCAACTGGAGTCACAGATGGCTGTGAGCCAGCACGTTGGTACTGAGAACCAAAGCAAGGTCCTGTGTAAGAGGAGCCAGTGTTCTTAATCACTGAGCCATGTCTCCAGCCCACACTGGGTAAGCTTGAGTGAGTGTGTTAACATCTCTGGAAGTCCTTTCCTACTTTGGATAGTGTGACCTCAGAGAGTTGTAGAAAGGACCAAAAAAGTTAAAATGTGTGTCTCTCAGTTTACATCCAGAAAATGGCAGGACAGCTCTTCGGGCAGTGGGTGGAGAAGCCATAGAGAGGACCCACCATGTAACTTACAGGAGCTGGCGCTATGGCTCTGATTCCTTGATTAATGGATCTCAGGGATGGAAGATTCTCTAGAAGGAAGGGAGCCATATGTGGCTGATGCTGGCTCAGAGACTCATAAATCACAGGAAGAAATGCTGGCAGGTGGTAGCTGGTTCAATGGCAGCCCTCGGTTTGGCCTCATGCCCACCCCTGCTCCCGAGGGATTCACCACTGCCTAAGCCCTGTGACAGGCACCCTGCTTAGCCTATGTAAGGCTAAGGACTGGAATTCAAGCAGGCCAGGAATCAGGAGCTGACGCAGACAGAGGTCATGGAGGGATGTTACTGGCTTGCTTGAGTTCCAGTTCTTTGGTGATGAACTGCAATGTGGAAATGTAAGCTGAGTAAACCCTTTCCTCCCCAACTTGCTTCTTGGTCATGATATTTGTTCAGGAATAGAAACCCTGACTAAGACAGAAGTTGATATCAGGGATTGGGGTATTGCTGTGATAGGCCTGACCATGCTTTTGTTTGGAAGAATGTGGATCTTGGGATGTTAGATTTGGAAAGCAGTAGAATGTTTTAAGTGGGGCTTAGTGGGCCATCCTAGTAGGAATCTGGAAGACTTTGTTGCTGAGAGTGATTTGAACTGGGCAGACCTGATCCAAGAGGGTTCAGTGAGAAGAACTTCAGTGTGTGGCCTAGACACTGTTTCTGTGGGATTTTGGTGAAGACTGTGGCTGCTTTTTGCCCCTGTCTGAAGAGTCTACCTTGAGTCTAAAGTAAAGAGATATTAATTGCATTGACAAATGAGGTCTCAAAAAAACCCAGCAGAGACTTTGTTCTCTGGTTAAATCTCATGAACAGTGTTTTGAACAAGCATAGCAAGCTTAGAGAGGAAAAATATAAAATATATGGTTCAAGTATTAAAGGGGCACCAGGAAGTGAAATGGAACTGAATCCTATGTTCTAGGAGATAAGTGATTAAGGGATTTGGAGGCAAGATCCTACCCAGCTAAATTTAGATCCAGGCATTAAAAGTATACACTTTTAATCCCAGAAGACAAAGACAAACAGACCTCTTGAGTTGAAGGCCAGCCTGGGACAAAGCAGGTTCTAGGTGAGGAAAAGCTTAAATCCAAGCATGGTACATGCCTTTAATTCCAGCATGGCAGGAGACAGAGCTATACAGATCTCTGAGTTCAAGGTCAATCTATAGAACAAGGACCAGGAAAGTCAAGCTTAGGCAGAGAGGGAAATCAGAAAGCTGGTGATAATATAATAGAACACAGGGGCCATGTTCCAGCCCCAGCAAGCAGCAGAACTCTGTAGCTTTGGCCACGTGGCTCTGGCTTTAGAGTAAAAAATAGGACTACTGAGACAATTGATGCTGGTTAGCTGGAGCTAAGAAATAAGCGGTAATTAAGAAGGGACCAGCATCACTGAGGTAAAATCTTCTGGGAACTGTTTCCTGAGAGCACAAAGAAGCTGTGTTCCAGAGATAGCCACAGTTGTACCTCCTGCAGCAGCTGTACTTGGTAATGTGTAAGAGTCACCCAGGTGGCACTGGTTTTAAAGGACTGAAGGGGTCATGAACTGCAGCTGAGGCTTGGCACTGTGAGAGGCTATGGAAGGCCACTGGTGAAGGTGCAGCCTCAGTTATAGTTGATGACCCAAGACTGAAAGGATCATGCAAAGGATTTGAGTCTTGGCACCATGAAGAGAGCCTATGAGAGCCTATTGGTGAAGCTTAGTTGCAGGGGAAGACCCCAGTGTATTGGAGAGGCCAGTGTTGTGGGATGATCATCAAGAACAGCAGCAGCAGTGGAGTGGATCAACCTGAGCTTAGACTGCTACAGAGGGCAGAGCTGAAGAAGTGACGCGAGCCCTTTAGAGGAGCCCAGAAGATCATGTGTGGATCCCAGACATTGAAACAAGAAGCTGTAACATTGAAGTTGCTTTGGAGACCCCAAGATTTTTGAAATGCCAGAGCCATGGTTATCTGCTGAGGAAAGCTGCTAACAGGGAGTGGAACCAGCCCAGGGAGAACATTTGTTGCAGTCAACAAAGATGAAAAGGGGGTTGGAGAGCTGAAGACAGCTTTGACATCAGCCATGGAGATATAGAATTTGGAGTTTGCCCAGCTCATTTCCTATCTTGATTCAAGGATTACAGTTAAGTGATTGGATAGATCTCAGAAGAGACCTTGAACTTTGAACTTTTGACATTGTTGATATTGCTATAGACTATGGGGATGTTGGAAGTTGGACTAAATGTACTTTTTAAATTATGCTGTGGCTAGATATGGCCCCCATAGACTCACATGTTTGAACAAGCTTATGGGGGCCAGAGAGTGGAATGTCATGGTTTGAATATGTTTGGCCTAGGGAGTGGCCCTATTTGGAGATGTGGCCTTGTTGGAATAGGTATTTCATTTTGGACATGGGCTTAAAGACCCTCATCCTAGCTGCCTGGAAGTCAGTATTCTGCTAGCAGCCTTCAGATGAAGATGTAGAACTCTCAGCTCCTACTGCACCATGTCTGCCTGGGCACTGCCATGCTCTTACCTTGATGATAATGGACTGAACCTCTGAACCTGTAAGCCAGCCCCAATTAAATGTTGTCCTTTTAAGACTTGCATTGGTCATGGTGTCTGTTGATAGCAGTAAAACCCTAACTAAGACAGTCTTTATTGAAAGACAACTGCCACAGGGCAGGCTTGGTTTTAGGATAACTTGAGAGAATAGGAGAGACCCAGAGAGCAAGGAGAAACCAAGTGTTTCCATTCTCTCCACCCAGAGTCACTGAGTCTCTCAGGCCTCCTTAAGGGGAAAGAGAAAGCAAAACAAAACAAAACAAAAGCCAGTCCTGATCACTATGTCAGGTCTGACCTCTGCAGCTTTCTTCCAGATCTTTCTGTGGGAATGGCCTGGTCTGAATCACCACCATGCTGTGGACATAGCAGAAGATGTCCAGGCCACCCACAAGGTGACCACTGAACCCAGCCTGGCTTCCGCTAGACCTACGTGGCCCAAGGTAGGCATCACACAAGACGGCACCTGAAGTGGTCAGGAAGCATCATTTTTAGAAGGATTGAGCATCTCACTGGCTCATACCACTCAACAAAGGGGGTTGGTATAGAGCAGGGGTGTGTGTGTGTGTGTGTGTGTGTGTGTGTGTGTATTTTTACTGGCTTTTCCACCAGCAGCCACTTGACTAGGAAAATCCATCCCCTGCCAGATGACCAGGCCTTAACTGAGCTGTTGGCAGGGAGGTCCTCTTATCATGAGAGAAGGTGCCTGGGGCCCCTCCTTCCTGGAAGAGTGGTGACTCAGACCAGCACAGGGGCGAACACTAGACAAGTGTTAGGTGTGGTCATAGAGACATTGTGAACTCTAGCCTTTCCAGGTTTCCTTTCCTGGTCCCTGTGGGAGAGGACCACACCCCAGCCCAAGCTGTGGAAGAGTCCTCAGGCCTCCTGAAGGGCAGTGGAGCTGTCTGGATAATTTCTCACAAGTATAAACAGGGAGGGAAAGGAAGAGCCTTGGTGAAAATCACAGCCAAGTGAGTGGGGGAGGGGTGTGCAGGTCTGCAGGGGGACATTTGCCTTCCATCAACGAACCAGTCAGTGAAACAGCCAGACAAAAATGAAGAAAACTGAAGCCACATTCCAGGACCCAGGAACTGCTTTCTGCTGGACAAGCAAGAGGCTGACCCCAGCAAACACTGCTCCTGTGTCCCCCGCCCTTGAGTGTCTGGCAGGCTTATGTGAGGCGCATGTGTACAATGGGGGAGTCCATTGCCAGCAATGCTCTAGCCTGTCCACTGCAGTTTATATGCACACCAAGTCAGGACTTATTTTTATCTGGGTAGGTTCAACTTCTGATCAGAGAAGCGGTAGAGTTCTATTGGTTTCCACGGAAACTGTTAGGCAGAGCATCTGCTGCCCAATCAAGCAAGCCTAAGCTGGTGGGACTCTTCTAGAATGACTTTGCTGTTCTTACCCAGGAAGACCATCATGCCTGAATGCTTTCCTATGTTCAGAGCAAGGAGAAAGGCGGGTCTGAGGGACTAGAATGGCTCCCAGGGAAGAAGAAAAAGAATTGTTTAAAAGCAAGCACAGTGGGATGGCCATATCTATTCTGAGAAGCCTTTGCATTTCAGTTTCTAAGCAGCGACAGGGCCTGTGTGATTAAGCAAGGAACTTGGGCTCAGTCTAACACTCTGCTTCCTGAGGCCCAGCATGCTCTAGTAGCAAGGCCACCTGCTGGCTCTCAACAGAACAGCTGTCTCCCAAGATACAGGAGAGGATCCACCTTAGAGCATACTCAGTTTCCTTCACTTGTACAGGGCAGAGACCTGACTCTCGGGCAGTAGAAGGTAGTTGAATGCTTGCAAAGTCCGAAATAAAGGCACCAGCATGTGTGGACATGTAAGAAGTGGTTTTATTCCAGGTGTGTTTCATAAAGACGGCGTCCTCCAGGACAGCTTAGTGGCACATGCTTTGGTCAAGAAGAAAAGCAAAAACAGAGTTGGACTGAGTCCCCACACGGGACAGCTGCCAAGTGCTGAGCCAGGTCTGACCACAGGAATTGGGGAGAGGCTCCCATCGAGGCTCTCTTGAGGAGCTGTCCTTACATTCACAGAGAGAAGCCCAGGTTCCTAGCCCCAAAATCCACATTGGAACAGGGCCCAAGCCTCTGGAGAAAAGCCTCCACCTTAGCCCCAATTCTGTCCTGGACTGAGGCAGAACTCTTGCCAGAGGGTCACAGGATCCAAGTCAGGTCTGTAAATAGCAGTGTATATATAAGACATTGTAACAGGATGGGCGAAGCTTAGTTACTGAGGTGAGGGGCCCCTGTGATGAACCCAGGGGTGCAGACATATTTGGCACAGAACAGCTGAGAGGATGCTGGTGAGAGCCAGAGGTGCAAGGAAACTGCTGGGGAACCTTCCAGAGCGGGTACTACAAACTCGGTACTCGGTTTCTAACATCTGGCGACAATGTACAGGCTGGGCCCAGCAGAGGGGGAGATGGAGAGCAGAGACCCAGAGAGCTGGTAGTGCTAATCCAGAGCAAAGTATCAGAACCACGAAGAAGGGAAAATCCAGGCTCCACCCCCCCCCACCTATGTGATCTTAATCGCATATGTACATACACATGCAATATACTAGAGATTACACGACCTTCTGGAGTGTGTTGACTCCCTGTGAATATCTGGCTGCCTGGGTTTATGAAAGACTAGGTGCTCCTGGGATCAGACTGGCCTCCTTAGGCAGGCTTGCTTTGGGATAGAGACCCCAAGATTTCTGGGGTCTTTTACCCAAGATTATACTGTGTAAGCCAGTGGTGAGGAGAAGGATGGGATTCCAGGATGATACCAACCTATAGTCTCCATGTTCTCAGTAGCGGGAGAAGAGAGAGCAGGTTATTCTATACACTGACAGGAGCCACTAGCCAGCTTCGCAGCCCACTACAATCACTGGCTTTCGGTAAAGGGCCTTAGCATGAAGTTTTGACCTGGACGGCTTGGTCTCTACTGACTGGGAATGGTCCTACTCCAGAAAGGGGGTCCAATTCTGACTAGCCACCATGCCCCATGATTCTATGTTTACAGAGGCAACGGCTTCTGAAAAAGTAGGAAGTCCAAAACAGTTAGCAAAGACGAGGATATTTCAGGGTACATGATGCATTAGTGGGGACAGGCCCGAGCGTGAGGTCTTGGCCTGTCATATAGCAAAGCAGAAGTGGAGTCTACTTAAATAAATTATACCCCAGATCCCTCTCCAGCTTTTTGCTAAAAATGTGGTCACGTAGAGAGGCTGCAGGCCTATGTCAGGCTTGGGGCCTGGGGCTGGCAAAGCAGGAACAGTGTGATGTCATGGGAAGAGACCTTGGGTTTCCGGCACTTCACAGTTAGCTGCTTCTCTATCCACATTCTTCTGTGAATCTCCATCCCTGCTCTCAGGATGCATCCCTCCCTCTCCCACCCCCTGGACCGAGCCTCTCAACCCTTCCTCTTCTCTAGCTGCCCTCGCCTCTTCACACACGATGCCACCTGTCCTCTTGTGTTGACTTCAGGCTAGCCCTGTGACCCAACTTGGCCCTTCTGTAGGTTTCTGTCCTTGTTCCCCTTAGGCAACATGGGCAAGGCCCACACACCACTGACTGGAGCCCCAAAAGGGCCAAGGGAGAAGACAAAGGGCCAGGAGCAGCTGCCAAGTCTCTGCCCAGGACAGCTGCATACTAACCATTTCGACTCCCAGGGCAAGACTGGGGTGGCACAGAGGGCATGGAGCACGCCCCTGCACTCTACCTGAACGAGCTTTGGAGAAATGCGTGGTAGGGGTATGTGCTGATGATCCAGTCGAAATGTGAGGAGATAGGAAATAGCCCGCTTGACACTCCCCCACCCTAACCCCTTCCAGTCCCCAAGTCTCATGCAGAAGGTACAGGAGGCTGGGGGCTACCATCATGTGTGTGGCAGCAGTTGCCATTGCTGGGCCTGGGCATCTGTCTGACATTTGTTTGTCACCAGCTGGGCCGGCTTTGTCTCCAGGCAGAGGCCGCTGACTGAGTGCTGGATGAAAGAGCCTTTCCGTCTCCATTTCTGGGGGGGAATGGGGGGGAGGCGAAAGGAAGAAGGAAAATGATTAAAAATAACAATATATGGGGGTGGAGCCCTGTGGTACAGTGCTTACCCAGCATGCACAGGGCTGTATTCCATGCCCAGAACAGGGCTGAAAAGTAGTTTGTACCTTCATTTCATGAGTGTGCACACAAAATCGCATATGCCTACAACACGCAGCATTTATTTATTTATTTATTTGTGTGTGTGTGTGTGTGTGTGTGTGTGTATGTGTGTGTATGAATTTCCTACACATGTATGTGAGCATGTGCCTTCATAGAGGCCAGAGGCTGATGTCAGTGTCTTCCTGTATCACTCTATCTTATTTTTTGATACAGGCTCTCACTGAACACGAAGCTCATCAATTCAGCAAGACTAGTTTGCCAGCAAGCTGCAGGGAATCCTGCTATGTACTGCTCCCCAGTGCTGAGATCACAGGCTGCGCCTGGCCCCTTATGTGGGTGCTGGGGAATCCAAACCGAAGTCCTTGTGATTACCCAGCAAGCCCTTTAACAGCTGTGTGGTCGGTCATCTCCCCAGCCCTCCTCCCCGCTTCATTGAAGACAGACTGTGTCCCTCTCTGGGTGCTCACTTCTGTGGTATGGGACAGAGTTACTGTACAGATCAAAGGAAGTAACCCTCCCATGGGCTGTGCCCAACCTGGAGGCCTGTTTTATTTGACCTTTGAGGCGTTATTTTAAAACCCATCTTAGCTGTCACATAAAATGCCTGCATCTCCAGTTTTTCCTTTGGACACTAGGTTCAGTTTCTATCAGATGGCTGGGCTGTGGCTCCCCCTGCTCTCTGCTTTAGGCAGGTCTCTCATCCTCCAGCTCCTGAACTTCACTTTTCTCCCCCAGCAGCTCCCCCACTAGTTCCCTGCAGGCACCTAGTGACCCATGGCCTAGGGGAATCTTTTCTTTATAAGAACAAAGCTTTCTTCTTCCTGCAACCCTACATGCCTGGCCTGGCCTGCAATCATGAGTCCTGGTACCTACACCCTCAAGTGGAAAGTGGCCACCACCTTGACAGTCGTGCAGTGGGGTGGGGGTGGGAGACTGGAGTCCCCCTATGTCAGAGTCACAAAGGGGATCCTCATATTTTCTTCTCCCAAGCTTGACAAGGTAAGGGGAAAGCTGTTTCCATAGAGCATTTCAGAAAGGCCTGGATAGAGGTTGGTGTGTTATATGGGATATGAAGAAGAGATGTAAGGCAGAGGCCCGGGTTGGGAGACGTCTGAATAGCACCAGACATCAGTGTTCTGTTTCTTGCCTGCTTTCCTTCCCTGCAGCCATATCCCTTCCTTATCTTCCTATGAGGCAACGGAGCTCACGACCATGAGGCCGGAGCCTGCAGAGCTCTGAGGGAGATGTTTGTGTTCTCACCGTGCAGCTAAGGGACAGAGGTGAGCTGCACTCAACTGTGGAGACGGTATTATTTAAAATTTGGCTTAGTTCCCACAGGCACACCTGCATCTCCAGTTTCTATCCGGATACAGGACTGCTCTTACAGCCTCTCACGCTTGACTCCATTGGCTAAACCTCCAACAAAACGTCAAGCTGGAAATGCTATAGTTTCTTCTCTGGCAGGAGAAGGAGAGGGGCTTCCCCTGGCCCGTGTGGCTCAGGCTTGGTGCTACCTTGGCATGCAGTTCTCACTAATGCGGTGGCGGCCCCTTTTACCTCCCTCACCAGCTTCCTTGAGAGCCAAACCAGGCTCTTCCTTCCCTTCTTGTACATGATGGGTGCATTCCTTGGCATGGGGAAGCAATGAGCAAGTGAATAACCCACTAGTAGAACTCTTACTCCCACCAGAGCTTCTAGGCAGTTTTTCTCACTGGCTCTCCCAGCCACTCAGCTCCGAGGCTGTGCAGACACCACACATATTCAGGTCCTCTCCTATACCTAGTCTCCACATCTGCATCCTCTGGCCGTGCAGCAGCCCATTAGTGTATGAGCGAGAAACCTGGGGAATAGCTGTACTAGAACCTGCTGATTCCACTGTACCCTGTCTAACTCTCAGGAGCCTCATGGACATGTGAAGCCCAACTGGCCTGGGTTGGAATCAAGGTCAATTAGAGACCAGGAAGGAGAGCCTAGAATCAAGAACGGACTGACAGTGGGGGATTTGTTCATCTGTTCTCCATGGTGGTGAGAGGTGTGGTACCCAGAGTGCTGGGGGTTGGAGGATGACTAGCCAGGCATGTAGAAACATAATGCATGCAGCCTGTGAACACATGGGTCCTGGGGAATCAGGTTGTCAGGTTGCAAGGGTCTCTACGGTCCATAGGGTGCTTTTAAAGAGAAGTATTTGAATGGGCTGCCTGGGAAGACGCCAGGAAGCTCTGACTTCAACATAGAGGTATTCGTGGGCTCAAGGCTTTCCTCTCAGGAAGGGATTCAGGCTCCAGCAAAAGGGCAGACTGCACCAGCCCCGATGCAGGACAGGGCAGAGGTCAAGCTACATCTCCTAGGCTGAAAGCTAGCAGAAATAGCCAGTAGGCCCAGTAAGCAGGCTATGATTTGCTTCCCTGCCACCCCAAGCCCCATTCTCATACACAAAGGCTGGAAGGAGAGAACCTGGCTATTTTTCCAGAACAGAATAACAAACTGCCACTCAACCCTGAAGAAAGAGTTGACCCAAACAAATGGCAGAGGCGTGGGTGGAAGCCCTGTAGGCCCAGGCTGAGAGCCAGGCCCCTCCTCACCCTTTGCTGGACCATAAGCAGGCTGTGTTACCAGCAGGGTTGAGAAGGGCTGCTGCAGCCTGGGCCTTGGATAACCAGGAAGAGCGCAGCAGTAAAGAGAGGGGCTGACTCCAGCAATCTAGTACTTAGCGCTCTGTCACTGGCTGCTGTGTGCCGTGGGCAAGCGACAACATTTCTCGGAGCATTAGTTTTTCCTTCCACAAGTAACCCTGAACTGTTTCCTAGGACACAGCTGAGGCTAGTCATGTGAGCTTGCAAATCACCATCTCTGGACCTCAAATTCCCAATGAGCCAGCAGCCAGGAAATCCTTACTAAGTTCTGGCTTAAGTCTGTGGGCTCAGGAGTCACACTGAGCCTGGGTTTAAATCCTAGCTCCTTCTACTCCTTTCAGCTGCGGGAGCTGACAGCCTTGTGTCAAGGGAGCCTTGGTCTACTCACTGCACAATAGGGCTAGTTGAGAACTATCTTACCAGGCGGCTAGAGGAGGTGGCTGAAGGATGATTGTGAATGTGAGCTGGCTAGCACAGTCGGGGCATCCAAGGTAGAAAGCTCTTATTTGAGCTTTGAAGTTGTCATCAAAGGCTGGACAAGCTGCATTAGCAAGACAAATGGTTCCTGCCTCCAGACTGGCAGGACTAATGTTAAACAAACACTTAGCTGCAGCATCTGCTCATGAGTGAAATGATATGCTGGGCCTAGATGATGCCGAAGGCTCCTCAGATTCTCATTCGAGAGGCTTATCTGCGAGCACATGCCTCAAGCTAAGACTCCCCTGTAAGGGCATAACTGCTCAGTTGTCCCTTGAGGCTGTTGGCCATCTGTGCCTGGTGGTGGAGGCTTACCTGTTTGCCTTCTTTAGGGTTACACGCTTGCAGTACTACTGGGGATCCAGGGGAAGACATTAAGGTGGAGGTGGCAGCCAGACACTTCCCCTGCTGCTGGATAAGGTGATCACTAAATAACCATGCCTGCAAGACAGGGAGAGGACAGCTCTGGGTGGACAGATATGGGTAGATGGGTGATTAGGCAAAGAGATCCGGGACTTTCTTCAAACTTTTTACAAATAATGGTAGAAGCTAAAGGAGAGTGTTCATTGTACAGTTTCCATCTTGCTTTATGTTAGAAAATGTTCACAGTCAAATATTAAGATGAGGAAAACTCAGCTGGAGCTAACCAGAGGGGAGTTAAAGAGGCCTCAAGGGATGCTAGAGAAAGGGAAGAAGGGATACAAGACCTGGCTGGGTCCATGATGGAGTCTCCACAACCTGCTCTAGAGCTGGTGTGGGTGTGGCTCACACATTAGCTATGAATGCAGAGTCTTAGAGACCTGCAGTCCATCCCATACATCCAAACTGTACTCCAGCATAGAACCAGGTAGCACTTCTTCCTTTAGAAGAGAAAGTGAGGGACCCAGGGCTGGAAAGGAATGGGCATTCGGCAGGAGATTTATGGACAGTGTAGAACAAGAGGAGAAAAATGAGCAGAGAGAAGCCCTTACTCCGCTCCTGGCCAATGCTCTCAGATTCCATCCTGTTGTTAGCCCTAAGTAGCTTACCTGGGCTGGTGGAGGGCTCTTGGCAGACCCTCTGCATATCCCCATTCCAAGCAGGAGGTCACCAGCTGTGTTCTGGCCTTGGGATTCTAAGCAGTTGATTCCTTGCTTAATGACACCAGGGAGCGCTTCCTTCACTGGGACACTGAGGAGAAAGGTGGAGTCAGGCTGCTTCTCTCTCTACTCTTGCTTACCAGCCCCTTCCTCCAGAGGGTAGCCACAGTCACTGAGGTCTCTAGGACTGGCAGTCTAGGGAGGTGATGGGGGGTGAGGTAGGGGAGAGCAGGGTTATAAGAGGCAGAAACAGCCTCAGTCCCCGTAGGTTCTTATGGGAGACCTGAGACACAGGGGACCCTGAAGAGACACTCAGGCCTAACTCATGGACTCCTCAGCCCAGAAGTGGACACCTGGGAGTTTAAAGGTGGCTTCAACACTCCATCTCAAAATACCAGTGAAGGGATGATTTTGGAGCAGCTGACTGAAAATGTATAACCATGCAAATATGTTCAGCCTCACTGTGATTAAAGAATGCGTGTTAGAGAGCAATCATTATTTGTTTCCCTTCTGTGTGTGTGAGAGAGAGAGTGCATGTGTGTTTTAAACAATGCCCAGTGTTGGCAATACCTATGAGACTTTCTACCAGGGAGAGCGCGAACCAGCTCAACTTTGGGAGAGAACAGGGAGGCCTTAAGCAGCAGAGCCCTCAAAGTATGCATGCCTTTGACGGAAGAATGCCAGCTTAAGGAATCTAATGAAAATTAGCTGGCTGTGTTAAAAGATATTCATATCAGAATGGCTGATACCGAAAGCACTGGGAATATCTGCTTACCCAGCAGCTGTCGTGGGCTAGATACACGCACAGGATAGAAACTCTGCACCCATTACAAATGACTGTGAGAGAAAACCTGGACACACTCAGCCTGCTGCTGTGGGAGGCCTCCAGCTATCACATTATTAAGATATCTCATCTCATGTGCCAGGAGAATGCTTAAGCACATGCACACATGTGCACACACACAGTAATAACCTCTGGGTAGCGAACTTAGGGAGGCTACCATCTGCAGCTGACACAGGCTTGTATGCTTGGCTTTGGGAGGCCCATGAATTATGCATCCATCGCAAACTATGAGGGAACCAGGGGTGCTCAGTACCTAACCCTGGGCCCGATGCTCCCTGTTCCCTAATGCCTCTGTTTGAGAGAGCCTGGGCCATTGGAGGAGACATGTCTGCCATTCCTTGATGTGGACAGCCTTGCAAGATCTCAGCCAAAGCAGGTCTTCCCCAGGCTGTTGGAGAGACCATGGGAGCTCAGTACTGATTTGCTCTCAGGGAGCCTCAGGGAGCTCCCTTCACTCCCCCTCACACACCCTGGTGGTGGCAACCACCACCTAGACTTTCCTTCAGGACCAGACTTATTGTAAAGGTCGGGAGCACAGATTGCAACTGCAGGTCCTGTGCTGAATGTGGCCATTAGACACATTCCATCTGATCTACAGAGGGGTTACTGCAGCTTTCAATTCGTTAGCAATTTAAAGATGAGAGGGCTGGCAAGATGGCTTAGTAGGTGAAGGTACTTGCTGCTAAGCCTGTCAACTTGAGTTCAATTCCAGGGACCCATGTGGTAGAAGGAGACTGGTGTCTTTGAAAGTCCACATGAGCATCCAAGTCTCCACCAACATTAAACAAATACATTAATTAAAATCTTTTTTAAAAGCCTGAGATGGCTCCGTCTACCATGCAAGCAACAGAGACCTGTGTTCAGATCCCAGCACCCATGTAGAACCAGGTACGGTCACTTGTATGGGTAGTGCAGAGAGTGGACAGAGACGGGCAGCTTCTCACTCTGATAGCCAGCCAGTCTAGTCAATTCGTGGACCCCAAGTTCAGGTAGAGACCCTGTCTCAAGGGAGATGGTGGATTATAACAGTAGAAAACATCCAGTTCTGGCCTTTCACTTCTACCCACATGAGTATGCACTTCTGAATGTGTATACACACACACACACACACACACACACACACACACACACACACACACACACACTTAAAGTAAAACCTCTAAGGTCATAGGGCAAAACTTGAGTCCAGCATCTCTGAGATCTGGCCCTCTGAGCCAGGGATCCAGGAACACTCCCCCTCTGTCTTGAGGGGCGGCAGCACTCCTTTCTGTTCATCCCACTGCTTGTTTTGCTTTCTTTGCCCCCCTGACCCCTGGAAGGAGCTGAGTTTGCAACTCCCACTAGGAAAAGCTTTCCAGTCCCAGAGTGCTGGTTTCTCTCTCTGCATGGAACACAAGCTGCCTTCTGGGACCTTTGAGAATTGTGCTCCAGGGGAATGCTTCAAGCGGCACAGGGTTATTCTGATTCTCCCCTGTGCTCTTCTTGCCAGCTCATCAGCTGCCAGAGCTGCACTGGCCCTGTGGGGGCTCTGCCCAGTGATGCTTGTGGAAAGAACGCGTGTTGGGCAGCAATGTCAAGAGCAGAGGCAGCTCCGATGTGCCCCTGTAACAGCAGTTCTAGATGGCCCAGATGGCAATCCCCATCATGTTCCTCAGTTGCCTGGCAGAGCCAACCAAGCTGTCCTGTTTATGGGTGGTCCTCTGTGTCTATCCTTGCTTCCCCCAGTGACTCTCCTCTAAGCAGGGCTACCATTAGACCTCACAATGCCTTCATAGAAATAGAGTAGCATCCACTGCTCACTCCACCTACTAGAAGATTGTTATACTAGAAGGTTGCTCAACTCCATCCACTGCCTTACTCCACCTACTAGAAGGTTGTTATAGCATACATTGTTACAGCATCCTATTTTGGTTAGAATGCTTCCTGCCATCTGCTTGAAGTTATTGTAATGAGTCTACAATGGCCACTATTCAACTGGTACCCTATAATGGTACGATGCAGTCTGCATTGCTGTTTGGGACAATCCTAATAAAAGTGATGAATTGGCAGGCCAGCTGAAGGTAGGCCTGGACTCAGAGAAGCGCTGTGGCAGGACTGCATGCCAGCCCAGCAAAGTGAAAGCTCTTTTTAGCCTTCTCAGATTTTGTGGTGACCACCTGAGTCCTGTGGGCAATTTACAGACCCTCCATGTGGAGGGGCATTGACATGAATCTGACCTACCCCTGCCCCCGCCCAATTTAACCTAGAGCTGAGCCAGCTAAGAGAGAAAGAAGCCACAGAAGCAACAACCGGAGCCACATTCTCCTGATTTAGCGAGGTACGCTTAACACACTGCCCTATCTTGGGATGGATTCAGGTTTGCATCAGAGCACTTCTTTGACTGGGGTGGAGGTCTGGGGTGTGGAGAGGAACGATCTAGTTCTATCTCCCCAGAATTCCTCACCACAGGCTCCTCAGCTTCTCTAGCTGGCCCAGTGTCCAAAATGCCATCCAAAATGTAGGAACCTTAACAGTGGTTAAGACACTCAATTCCTCGGTGTCTCAGATGTGCCACACCAACAAGTATGGGCTCCTTTCCCTTCAGGAAGTGGCACACTTACTGCACTCTCATGAATCAATGCGTTACACCTCTCAATTAGGGGCCAGAGCGACTGAAGCTACTTGGCCGCCAACTTGCTTCCAAGGAAGCAAGTTGTAGTTTGGATTGTTGTTCAGGAATTTCTTAGAAATTCCCAGTGGTCGGTTTGGGCCCACTGCTTTTCAGGCAGGCTGTATTTGGAACTTTGATTATCTGGGTTCAGCATCTAGCTGTTCTCCAGGACTTGGCTGAAACCTAACAATGGGAATTTTCCAGGCATTGGATATGCCCTGGGAGAACAGAGGTTGCCCCTCCTTGCTGAACTTGTAGGCAGTGAGGGTAGAGGTATCGCTGAAAGCCACAACAGCACCCTTGAGAGAAAGAAGCAACAGGGGAAGGAGTGGCTCCCCAGCTGCCTGTTCTACACGCGGGAGGCTAACTCTACACACTCCCAAGGCTTGCTCACAAGAATTTATTCACTCAAAATGTTCATTTTAAAAGTCACCTACTTGGTGTCTATTTTGTGATAAGGCACTATTTATTCTAGGGATCAGAGAAGAGCCATAGACAAAATGGGCAATGGCTTCTTGATGTCTGCCTCCGGGAGCTTGTAGGCAAGTGTAGGAGATGACATCAAATTAGCCAGCTAGTGTGTGTGTGTGTGTGTGTGTGTGTGTGTGTGTGTGTGTGCACATGTGTGCTTGCGTGTGTGCGTGTACGTGCCCATGTGCTTGTGTGTGTATGTGTGTGTGTGCATATATGTGCCTATGTGCATGTGAATGTATGTGTGTGCCTGTGCGCGCGCGCATGTGTGTGTGTACATGCCTATGTGCTTGTGTGTGTGCATGTGTGTGTGTGCGTGTGTTCGTGCATGTGTGTGTGTGTGTGTGTGTGTGTGTATGTGTGTGAGATGCTGATGTGGGCTTCAGAGGAATGCAAGGGAAGAATGCCACTGTCGATTTAGTGTGTAGACAAAGTGCCCCGAGGAGGGGACAAATGAGTCAAAATCTAAAGAAGGTGAGGAAATGAGCCATGTGACCAAGACACCAGAAAAGATTTAGAATCAGGAAGAAGGGACTTGGGTGGCCCACCCTGTCACAATCATGGACCTGTCTTTCCTCTCTCTGTCCCCTTCAGAACACATGGCTCACCCAGCCACAAGCCTATTTGCATTTTTGCTTCCTCGTCATCGCTAGAGCAAACATTTCCCTGTGCTTTTTTGGTCTCTGATAACATACTAATGGATGCATAATATTTGTTTAAATGGATGCATTCGCTGGGCCAGCCTAAGCGGTAGCTAGCTGCATCTCATTTTCCACAGCGGGGTCTTTGGTCAACAGCCCTGTGCTCGGATGACTTTATCTCCTCCGGATGAGTTTCCAGCAGAGAGAGAACAGGGTCAAAGGTGAAGAAAGCAGAGTGGCCTCAGCTGTATAATGCAGTGTTGTCTTCCTTTGGAGACAATATCCATTTCTAGTCGGGGAGGCAGTCTGGTAAAAATGCAGCCACATCACGCCTGACTGATAACTCTCAGCAATGCCTCCTCTCAGAGGGAAGATGAACACTGGCAGCTGGAGGATCCAGACTCGGCATGGCAGGTCCCTAGTCCCCACCCTGAAAGGGGGGCTGCACTCACGTGAGCTCAGGATAGACGTTCTCCAGGTACCAGCGGAAGGGCTTACAGTCCATTTTCTTCCTCTGCTCGATCCGCGTGGCCACACTGAAGGGAAAGACAAAGGTGGGAAAAGGCCATGACGTGGAGAGGCAGGCCCCGGGGGACCACAGAGGGAAACTGGTCCCCTCCCTGTCCACATGTCTCAGGGAGTCTATACTAACATCTGACCTGAACACTCAGTTCTCCTGTCTTCTCGGTTTCTCCCTGAGCTCACAGGACCACACTTCACCCTCAGCCTCTTACTCCTGCAGACCCTGTTAGCATATACAAACTGTCATCTTTTGCAGAGGACTTCATCAACGTCCAGTTTAGGAGGTAGGGTCTAATGAGCAGGGTGAGCTGTGAACATCTCTCAGAAGTCTGGCAGGTCGAAACCTTCTGATGTGCTGTGGGGACAGATGCTTGAATCTTGCCCTCCTCAGATGTCATCTGAGTCAACTAGGCTTCAGCTGCTTACCTTGGGTTTTTGTGAAGATCAAAAGGGGACATGGAGACATGGAGGGCTTAGATGAGAGTGGGAAATATGAAGTACTTAGTGGCTCGTCTTTTTCTTTTTAAGGATGGATAGAAATAAATAAGTGGGGGGGTGATTCATTTGTTATTGATCACTAGCAGTACTTTCAAACTACAAATTTAACACAGAGAGCAGCACACCTCCATCCTGCCCATGGACACACAGGTAGGTGCATATCTACACACACATACACAATGAAATGAGCCTCTTAAAACACTTTGCACCGATTGTAATCAATCCACCGATTTTCTGGTCTGCTTGGCACAAAATTCATCTATCGTTTCCGTCTCATCTTCTTTAATGCTGGTGCTGATTCGCTAAATTGATTTCATAATCCATCTGCATTTTCAAAATGCTTAACTAGACAGTGATCATCACGGGCCATGACCAGAAAGTAGGCTGACAGATCACAGGTTTGGATGGGTATGGAGGTAAACCTGCAGACAACCCTGTCAAACCTACTACCTCAGATGCAGCTTTTTTTTTTTTTTTTTTTTTTTTTT
>NW_022196912.1:95585048-95601497 GCF_008632895.1 Mastomys coucha | reverse complement strand
TAGACCAGGCTGGCCTCAAACTCAGAGATCCGCCTGCTTCTGCCTCCCAAGTGCTGGGATTAAAGGCGCGCGCCACTACCACCCTGCATGAGGAAACTTTTCTGATCTGTCTCCACGAAGTATGTAGGACCAGGGTCTTGTCCATGAATCACTCTCCCTCCCAGAGCCCAGAAAAGCCAGAAGAGCCAGGACTCAGTTACTAGGGAGACTGAGAGGCTGTCCAGTGTGTGTCTACCTCATACTTCCCCAGCTGTGCAAACATGGGTGGGGGGGACACAGACAGGGGGGTCGGAGGGACCCACCTGCCAAAGGCCTTCCCGATGGCGGAGGGCCGGGCCTCATAATAGTACTGCTTGTACTCATCCATCCATACCTCCGCCGTCCGTTTTGTATTCCTAAGAGGAGAGAAAGGGCAAAACCAAGTCATCAGACAGGGGAACAGTCAAAGTGGCTCAGTGTGAGTTCTTACAGCTTTTAAGTGTGGTGCTGAGGGCTTAACCCACAGCCCCATGTCTGCCAGGCAGGCACTCTGCCACTGAGCTCAAACGGCAGACCTCTTTTCCTTTTATTGCGATTTGGTCTCAATAAGCTAACCAGGCTGATCTTGAACTCACTCTGTAGTCCTCGAAGGCCTTGAAACTTCAATCCTCCTGCCTTAGTCTCTGAAGTGGCTGGGACTACAGGCCTGTATTATCAAGCCTGGCTGTTTGCCAATTAACAATAAGAAGAGGAAGATGAGCCCCATCCATGCAGTAGAGAGCAACAAGAATCCCAGCTTTACAGGCAAAACAAATACTGGCTGGGGGTAAACTGAATCGGTTATGGTCTGTCCAGAGGGTGATCTGTCAGGACTCATGACAGGCTCTTCACTCGAAGGAATCTGTTCTATTGAAAGACCTGTTATGTGGACAAAAGGGACACATGCAAGAATGGTTGCCTAACAAAATACTGACAGTAAAATAAATGCTTTTCCGTGGGAAAATATTTCTATGCAATGGAGAGTGAGGCAGCCTTGGGAAAAAAAGATCATGGCTAGTGATGCTGATGAAGACGGACAGCTGTGATACAGTGCCAGAGAACCACACTGCTGGAAGAGCGCATGGCGACAACTTGCCAAGACAAACATACGGGTCTCTACACACAAACTACACATGAGAATGTATCGGAAGTCTAACATGGTAGACCAGCAACCTACTAAGAGCAGACAGTTCTACTTAAAGGTTTTAGTGCAAGAGCCGCTTCTGAAAAGCCAAATAGGCAAATGGGAGAGAGAATGAATGAAGATGGCTTTCCCTCTCTTCTTGATACCATGGAGAGTTATTATCACACATATGTTATGTAAATATCACCTGCATATAAAACCTGGTATAGCTTCTGCCTGGGTGCTTGCAGTGACTCTATGTGACTTGTACTATAAAAGTGGGGTGTAAGGGGGCTAGACAGATAACTTCTTGATGCTAAGGAGGCCTTGGGTTCAGTTTCCAGCACCCACATGGTAGTTCATAACTATTTGTAACTCCAGTTCCAAGAGATCTTGGCACCTTTATCTGGCCTCCTCAAGCATCAGGAATGCTCATAGCATCCATCCCTAAATACATCTTTTTTTAAAAAAAAAAAAATGGGGTGGGAGAAGTTAAACAAAACTTTAGATCATCTATTAGTTAGATGGGGAAAGCATTGGTCCAACCTCCATAAACCAGCATGGTTTACTAGGTGAGAGGAGATATGACTTTAGCAGGACAGCCCCCTCCCCCAACAACTCCATCAGGACCATGGGTCATGGGATGGTCTTCCAAGATACTGTTCACTCTCCTGTGAGACCAAGTGCCTTCTGTGGCTGAGAATATGCATGGTTAGGTACCAGGTCAAGTCAATGTGGGGGCACTGGCAGTCAATGCCAACAACTGAGGTTCAAGAATAAGGACAGCCATGTATTAGTCACTTGGCCATTTGTCAGAGACTTATGGAGAAAGGAATTTGAGACAAGAGAGACCTAGGGGCAATGCTCCAAGTTCAACCTCTACCCTCAGAAATACCCAGAGTGTCAGACCTGGGATGGCAAATGGAGAAACTGAGCCAGAAATAGAGGTTTGCAACCCAAAGGCGCATGCATGGTGAGTAATTAGCTGGGGGTGTCTAGAGTGAGGGGAATCCCATGCTTCCTCCACAGTGCTTCCCAGGGGAACCTACCTGATGTAAGTGAGAGCATTGCCCTCAGGGAAGTTGTAAGGATGCCGCTTCCTGAAGACGTGGCCCACTCGGCTGCAGGGCACAATCTCCAAGCTGCCACCGCACATCCATACCCTGAAGGAGAGTTCTGCAGGAGATGACAGTGTCAGAAGAAGAGGGATCCCTCCAGGTGAGGGTGGGAAGAAGGGACGGGGATAGATTTCTTTCTCTTTGGTGTCTCCTTGAAAGTACATTCGGGCGTGTGAGCTCTTGTGGTAGATAAAATGGGGTGTTTCCTTGCACAAGCTCACCCCATGCACAATACATACATGTCCATATACATCACACACATACACACCCCATACCTATACACCACTGCTATGTTTTGTACATTAGTGAGGTCACCTCATCTCAGTCCATATGGTCTTGCTTTGTCTGGTCTGGTACTTGCTATGCAGCCTATACTGTGAGCTGGCTTTAAAGTTTCAGCAATCTTCCTGCTTCAGCATGGGTACTAGGATTACCCTAGTGTGTTACTTTTTCTTGTTTTATTTGAGATTGGGGGGGGGTGGTCTATGTTGCTCAAGCTGGTTCTGAACTCCTGAACTCAAGTAATCCTCCTGTCTCACCTTCCCCAGTACTGAAATAAAGTGTACCCATCATTGATCCCAGTTCTGGGTTTTGTTTCTTTTGTTTTAAGTCTCTCCAAGATCACTGAACTACAAAGTTGCAAACATTGCAATACAAAGTTCATACTTTGTCTAGCAAGCCACACATCAGTTTTCTTTCTTTCTCTGACTTGTATGTGTTTGTGAGGTATGCATATGTTGTGCATCTGTGTGGGCATGGTAGTATATAGGTGTGGGTAGGAGTGTGTGTGTGTGTGTGTGTGTGTGTGTGTGTGTGTGAGTTCGTGCTCATGTGCATGGGTCCAGAGGTTAATGTCAGGAGTCCTCCCCCATTTGCTTTCTGAGTTACTCACTGAGGCAGGGGTTCTCATTGATATAGCTACACTGGCTCGGGAGATTCCATCTCCACATTACAAAGGCTGGCATTGCATGTGGGCCACCACAACCACTTGGCATTCCTGTGGGTTTTAGTGATTTGAACCCTGGTCCTCACAAATGCATGGCGAGAACTTTGAGCACTCCCTAGCCCAAGCCACACTTGAATGAAATTCTTTAGTTCATTTGGCAAATGTTAACTGAGCATCTCTTGTGTGTTGTGCACTGTTCTAGATTCTCGTGGGGGGCAAAATTCATAAGAGTGGGAAACAAAAACTACAAGTCAACAAGATTATGTGAAGAACATGTAGCATATGGGGAGTAATGTAGCGAAGGAGAAAACGCAGGAGCTGAGAAGGGCATGGAGTTGGGGGTGTGGGGCTACTTTTTTTTTTTTTTTTTTTTGGTTTTTCAAGACAGGGTTTCTCTATGTAGCTCTGGCTGTCCTGGAACTCACTCTGTAGACCAGGCTGGCCTTGAACACAGAAATCTGCCTGCCTCTGCCTCCCAAGTGCCGGGATTAAAGGCGTGCGCCACCACTGCCCAGCAGAGCTACATTTTTAATTAGGGTTACTAAAGAGTTTTTCTTTTATTATTTTATTTTGTATGTGTATGAGTGTTTTGTCTGCATGTATGTCTGTGTGCCAGATGCATGCCTGATGCTGGAAGAGTCTAGGAGATAGTGTCGGATCCCCTGGAACTGGAGTTACAGACCATGAGCTACCATGTGGGTGCTGGGAATCAAACCCTGGTCCTCTGGAAGAGTAGTCAGTGTTCTTAACCACTGAACCATCTCTCTGGGCCTTGATTTGAAAATTTTTTCAAGTGAAAGGGGGACATTCGCAAGATCTGAAACAGGTCATGGAACTCTCAAGGGAAGGATTTTCCAGAGGGGCACAAACCCAGAGGGACAAGCATAGCCTGTGAGTTCTGGACAACTAAGGCCTGCTGAGTAAGGTGGGGCCTGAGAAATGGGAGAGGAGGGTAGAGTGTATGCATGGGTTTCCATGAAGAACCTAAGAGCCAGCAACAGAGCTCTGGTTGTCACTGGGAAGGACATGATAGTCCTTGCAGAGTTTGAACAGAGGAAGGAACTCTAAGGTGAAACCCAAACCTTCTAAAGGTCTTGAAGGTCTAAACCTTCAAGGTTTGGGCATCTGCCAGCCCCACTCCTGGTGGCCTCCAGTTTGTAGATGTCTCAGGGGACACAGGAACATGGTTGAGTTTGGGTGGTTCCTGTCTTTCAACAAAGGAATAAAATAAAAAGCTCAAAGCCATCAGAGACACAAGTCTCAGGGCTCAAAACTGGCCCAGCATCTGACCCTCTGAGGGCCACAGCCAGCCTAGACACTTCTTTGAATTTCTTCTGAGGGACAGAAGCCTGGCCAGAACCTCTCTCAGCTCTGCCTTTCAAGTTCCTCAGCCTGGGAGCCCTTGCCTCGGGCAGAGTTTGAAGTGAGCTATTTGATCATTCGCAGGATTCTCTGTCAGTTCCCAGCCTGTTTAAAAAAAAAAAAAAAAAAAACACAGAGAAAAGAGAGAGAGGTCTGCATACAGGAAGGCTAGGCCTTTCCCAGCCTGCTGGGCCTGTCTCGCTTCACAGTAAAACTATTTTGCCATAGCTGCCTTCAGGCTGAGACCGGACACAAAGCAGGTCACTGGGACTCCAGACACAAGAAATGGGGTACTGATGCAAGGGTCACAGTGCCCCAGCTCACAGAATTTACTCTCGTGAGTACTGCCTAGACACTTGGAGAGTGATCGGAGGGGAGAAAATCCTAGGCCTGTTTCCACTTGGTTAGTTGGGCGCTCAGTGCACCTGTTTCCCCGGGTGCAGCAGGGGAGGACAAGGCACATGCCTTAACCTCACACAGGCCTTGAGAATACCTCACTACCCCTCAGGGGCTCAACAACTGTCACACATGGCACCTTCTGACTGAACTCAGGAAGGCATTAGGACCATTACCTGTGTCCTAATGTCACTTGGGTGGGAGACCACTAGCCATGCCCACTACTCCAGAAACCTGGCCAGGTGGAAAAGGAGACTGTGAGAGGAGCTTTGAGATGAAGACCAAACACCTACCCTTGCTCCTGAGAACCCCGAGAGAGCTCTCTGCCTCGCCTGGTTTCTCTGGGAGGCTCCTGTTTAGACTGCCCGAGCCCTAGTGCTTCCTTCCATTGGCATCCAGGTGCAGCCAGTAGGAGGCAGCAGCAGACAGAGATTGGTGAGGGGCAACACCTCCACACCCCCCATGAGAACACAGTGCTTGCTTCCCCATCTTTCAGACCTGTGAACGGCTGGCAACAGCTCCCTGCGGCCACAGTGCCACCCAAACTGTGCTGGCTACTCTTCATATCTGGCCCATATTGTAAATGAATCCTCATGCACACTCAGGCAGGGAGCCGCATCTGTGTGTGTGTGTGTGTGTGTGTGTTGGGCCTGATATACACAGTTTCATGCCTATTTTACCACAACCCCAGGAAGCAGGGTTCTTTCTTTGCTTTGCTGTTTCTTTTGTTTGTTTCTTTTTGTTTTGTTTTGTTTTGTTTTGTTTTGTTTTTCCCAAGGGAATAAACTGCGGTTACCCAAGTTCACAGCTTCTCCCAGTGACCCAGACCAGATAGGCTGGAGCTACTTCCTCTCTTGTTCTGTTCCATCTCCCTCTTGTTGTCCCAGGAAGCCCAGGAGGTCCCCCCCTCATGGTTCTGATGGTCTCACACACAGTGATAATGGTCATAGCTTCATTCACTACTCAAAACAAGCTCTGGAGGAAACCAGGTCCCAAAGAGGCTTAATTCGCTCCAAATCAGACTGAAGAAGCTGAACTAGAACTTGTACCCAGGCCTTTGACTCCATATTACACATGATCATCATGCACCATTGTCTATCCCCCTACCCCTTCTGGTAGAGAAACAGCCATAGTTAAGCTGTGTTTAGACATTATTGTTCCTATACACAGGTCTAGCCATTTGGCCCCAAGTTCCCCTGGACACCTAAACTTCTTTGTCTAACTGAACAGATCACTCTCTGTGCCTGTTTTTTAATCAGGAAAATGGAGACAATTACCTCAGAGGGCCCTTATGATGATTAAATGACTTAAAACAATGTCATATCTTTAAGCCCAGGGCCTGATGTATAGACTGACTGCTCTAGCTGAACTTCAGTACTGCTCTTGTGTTTTCAGTATTATTCAGTGATTGACTCACCAAAATTCTCTCCTCCCCAAATGTCCATCTGGGCATCATACTTTCCCAAGTGGTTAAACCAGGACTTGTCAATCACGAAGATTCCTCCAGCTATCACAGGTGTCCTGGGGGATACAGAGCATGAAGGTGAAACTGTGAAATGTGGAAACCAGGAGCCTCTCTTCTGGCTCCAAGTCCCTTCCTGCAGAGTTGCTGAGGCCTGGCCAGCTCTCAGGGTCTTACAACTGCACCCATGGTCTTAGTCCTCTCTGTTCTTACAGGCAGGTCTGAGGGCTCAGACAGAGTCAGCACCCAGGCCGGACACCCTTGAGGGCCCTAGTGATGATACACCTTCCAAAGAGCCTCCCAGGCCTCTGATGCAGGAAGGAAGGCTCCCCTGAAGGACACAGCAGGCTGACCTGATAGGTTTAGTGGGGTCTGTCCGGGTCATCTTCTGCTCCAGCGGGATCTGCTCCCACTTAAAATGCAGACTCCAGTCGAATCCTACAGGCAAAGCAGAGTGAGAGTGGGCTCGGGAAGAGCCCCCTGAGGGCTTTGGATTTTCTTCTCCACCCTTTAGTCTCTTCCGATCAGAGTGGGATGCAGAAGCTATTGTTCCATACTGACACTGAAACATGTGCCTACCTCACACTCTGCCAGCCCACTGAGAAGATGAATGCTACAAAGTATATTTTGCAAAGTGGGAAAAACAAGATGAGGTATCCATATTATAGCAAGGTTAGTCAACAAAACTCCCTGATCAGTTGCTTTTTAAACCAAGGATTGGAATGAAGACTATGATCCATATGGACATCTGGGAAAGAGGAATTCCGGACATGGGCAACAGCAAGTGGGTACTGGTTTGAATGAGAATGACTTCTATAGGTGTACTATCTGAACATGGTCCCCAGATGAAATTTTTCTGGGAGGATTAGGAGCTGTGGCCTTGCTAGAGGAAGTATGCCCCTAAGGGTGGGCTTGGAGGTTTTTTGTTTTGGTTTTGGTTTTGGTTTTTCGAGACAGGGTTTCTCTGTATAGCCCTGGCTGTCCTGGAACTCACTCTGTAGACCAGGCTGGCCTCGAACTCAGAAATCCACCTGCCTCTGCTTTCCAAGTGCTGGGATTAAAGGTGTGTGCCACCACTGCCCGGCCCGGCTTTGAGGTTTTAAAAGCCCATGCTAGGCTCAGTTCGTTCTCTCTGCCTCTTGCTTTTGGATCATCTGTAAGCTCTCAGCTACTGCTCCAGCACCATGCATGCCTGCCTGCCGCCATGCTTCCCACTGTGATGGTTATGAACTCATCCTCCGGAACCACGAGCTCCAAATAAATGCTTCCTTTTATAAGATGCCTTGGTCATGGTGTTTTGTCACAGCAATAGGAAAGTAACTAAGACGAAGGCCCTGAGATGACTTCTCAGAGGAGAGATGGCTGGCTGCCCTTAGCTACAAGGTCTAACTCTTGGTTGGGTCCACTTAGGGGGTAACCAAGCCCTAGAGAAAATCTATTCCCCATGCCCACCTGCTCCCACTCACAGACTCTCTAGAGCAGCAATATCCAACAGAACTTTCTGTATGACATATATGTTTTATATCTATGTGGCTCCCTGGGGTCACCGGAACCCTGTGTGGCTGCCAAAACCTAATATGGGTTAAGCACTTGAAATGTAGCCAGGACAAGTAAGGAATTTAATTGTAAATCTTATTTAATATTAATTAATTTAAAGAGCCACACGTGGCTACTGTCATCTGAGTTAGGCAGCTCAATGCCAGGATCCTGGGTTGTCAAAAAGCACAATAAAAGCAAACTCAAGCCACATATACTATCCAAAGGAGACCAGGAAAGTCTAGGCAGTGGCTCTCAACTTTCCTAATGCTGTGACCCTTTAATATAGTTCCACCTATTGTGGTGACCCCTTCCCCACTATAAAATGGTTTTATTGCTACTTCATAACTGTAATTTTGCTGTTGTTACAAATTATAAGGTTAAACATCTGATGTTCAGGATTCTGATATGCTCGACCCACAGGTTGAGCAGCGCTGGGATAGAGCAACTGCTCAGCAGTTCTGAGCATTTGAGGCTTGTCAGAGAAGCCAGGTTCCATTTCCAGTGTGAACGATGTGGTTCACGACCATCTCTAACTCCAGTTTCAGGGGATGCCCTCTTCTGACCTCTGTGGACATTGCATGCACATAGTACATATACATACATGTAAAATATAAATAAATGAATTAATATTTTTTTAAAAACCAGCCCAGGAGTTACATGAAAACAACATGAAGTTAATTTGAATAAAACAGTCTTAATACAGTCTTATCCAAGACATTTCCACATGCAGTCAATGCAAAACGTCAATGAGATGGTTTACATCTGTCCACGCTAGAATCCTAACCACTGCTGTGGGTTTTATAAATTTAATGGGCCATAGCAAATCTGACTAGATGCTTTTCAAGGCTCAGCAGCAGATGTGGTGAGCGGCTGCTGTTGATGGCCTCTGGGGTGTGTATTAAGAATTCAGGAGAGGCCACGGGCTCCTGTTCTCCCTGTCCAGACAACGTCTTCTCTCCAGAAGACTCCCCCTAGGCCTTTGACCAAGCTCTCTGGCCCAGCATCACTGGGGAGGAGCGTGCGTGCGGTGATGAGGGGAAGGGATGATTGACGAGCTGGCCCCACCTCTGACTGTGTGTGAAGCACTGGCAACCCCAGGCTCTCCTCCCTCCTCATCTTCTCCTAGGAAGGATTGGCAGAGTGAGACTGGGAGAGCACTTGAACCAGGGCTTTAGCCTACTTTTGCCTGCCTCTCTTCAAGCCCAGAGGCCCTTTCTGAGGAGCAGGACCCACCTCCTCGAAGATCTGCAGATGCTGCAAGGTAGGCAAAATTGTCCAGGCTGATGACATCGATGATGGGGCTCACCACACGGGTGTGGTCCTAGGAGAGGAGGATGGGAAGGTGTGAGGTCAGGAGCTGCCTGCTCTGCAGAGGGACCCCAGGAACATGGGCTGCCACAGTCTCCTCAGGTTCCTGGAAGACCCTACGCTGGACTAGATTGCCACACACACCCATCTCCAGGTACAGCGCTACTCTTCCCTCTCTTCCTCTCATGTCCTTTTGAGTTCTCCTGCTCTGTGATGCCCTCTCTGACTGCTGCAGAATGCCTTCCTCTCACCATGATGGTCTAGACCATCCTGGAGCAGCGACTCAGCTGCTGCACAGGCTGCCTCTCCTGCTGAAGCCCTGAGCTGTTTTGTGCTCTGCTATCTATCTCTCTACGTTGAGTTGAGTCTCCTCAAATGGGCACCAACAGGGCAGGGCCAGGGACTCTAGGGCTCTGTTTTAAAGTCAGTCACCTCCCAGAATACAAATCCAACTTCAAGCCTTCCTGAATTTTGGAGTGGGGGTAAGTCATGTTGTATACTCCGGGAAATCCTAATCACAGTTGGAAGGCTCTTTTAACACTCTATCAAGGGGCACAGCCTAGAGCCTCTTTCCCTCACCTCCACTCTGCTTTCAATTCTAATACCCTCTCATCTGGGCCAGATATGATAGCACACACTTGGTTACTCAAGCAAGGAAGGCAGAGGCAGGAGGATGGTGTATTCAAGGCCAACCTGGGCCACACAGCAAGACAACAATGACAAAGTCACTCTAAAATTTTTTCTTTACATCTATTTTTACCTACCTACCTATTTATGTGTATGCACGAGCCTGTCACAGCATGTGTGTATGCTAAATTCCGCTCTCCTCATCTACCATGTGGGTCCCAGGAATCGAAGTCAAGCCCTCAGGCTCAGTGGCAAGCACCTTTACTCTGGCTCCCAAGCTGCTCTGTGCATAATTAGAAACTGGCTCAGGTATTCATAGCCTGGACGATGGCTGACCAGGGAAGCCACTGTACCTTTCCTGTGTCCCCTAAGGAACCAACCTCTCCCTGTCCACAAACCCTTCTGTTGAAATGGAATTCATATGCTAGAACATTGATAATTTGTCTTTAAAACTACAATTTAGAGACTATCTGTATTCACACAGAAGTCTAACAATCACCACCCAATTCTAGAACACTTTATCACCCCCTCCCTCAAAAACAAAACAAAAATTACCCTACTTTCTTTTTTTTTGTTTGTTTTTTCGAGACAAGGTTTCTCTGTGTAGCCCTGGCTGTCCTGGAACTCACTCTGTAGACCAGGCTGGCTTCGAACTCAGAAATCCACCTGTCTCTGCCTCCCAAGTGCTGGGATTAAAGGCGTGCGCCACCACCGCCCAGCGCCTACTTTCTATTTCTATGCATTTTCCAACTTTGGACCTGTCCTACTGATGGGATCATATAATATATGGCCTTCTTGACTATCTTTCTTTCATCTCAAGGGTTTTCAAAGATGATACACATTGTAACCAATATCAATACTTTGTTTTCCTGGCTGTATAATAGTCTAGTACATGGATATACCACAGCCTCTTAGCTACTTTACCAATGGCCCTGAACACATGTGTAGTTTTTGTGTGGAAATAGTTCTTACTGTTTTGTTTTGTTTTTCGAGACAGGGTTTCTCTGTATATCCCTGGTTGTCCTGGTACTTACTTTGTAGACCAGGCTGGCCTCAAACTCAGAAATCTGCCTGCCTCTGCCTCCCAAGTGCTGGGATTAAAGGCATGCGCCACCACTGCCCAACTAGTTCTTACTTTTATTTCCCCAGGGTCTATATCTAGCAGGGGAACTGCTGGGTCATATGGGTAGTTCTATTTCAGCTTCTGGGAACTCGTCAGACTGTCCTCCAAAGTCTCTGCTTTGTTTGCCACTACCATCAGCAATGTGTAAGGGTTCCCTTCCCATGTGTGTGCACCCTGACAACACTTGTTATTGTCCTTTTGATTTTGGCCATCCTTGTAGATGTGAGGTATGATCACATTTCCCAAATGATGAACCCATGAGCTATTTTTATTTGTGTGTGGCCATTTGTAAACCTTCTTTAAACAAATGCTCATTCAAATTCATTGTCTGTTTTTAAAACTTGGGCTGTTTTTCTTCTTTCTTTGTTTTCCTTTCTTCCTTCTCTTTCCCCTCTCCTTCCTCCTCCCTCTTCTTCCACTCTTCCTTTCACCATGTAATCCAGGCTGGTCTGGACTCAGACATGTTCCTCCTGCCAATGTTAGGATTATAGGCACATGTTCCACACCCAGGCAGGGCTACCTGCCCTCTTAGGGTTCAGTTGTAACGACCTCATCCTTTTCTGTCAGCCCATCCTGATGAACAGCAGACACATGGCAGGAGCCTCCTGCTCCCTCCTCTCCTTTCTTGGGAAATTCCAGTCTGCCCTGCTTCCATCAGGCTTTCCAGCCTGACCACAAATTCCCCCAGCCCAGGATCCTGTGCACTCATTACAGTATGAGCTTCTTGGCTCACCAAACTCCCATACAGTGTGATTCTCATCCCCCAGCAGGGACAAACATGACAATCATATTCATGTTTCAGGAGAGACAGCTGGATGGGTGGGGTCTCTGAGGGGAAGCAGACCTTGAGGCCACCCGCAATGCCAGCCCAGCTCTGCAGATAAAAAGGCTGCAAGCACCGAGGGCATCTCCTGAAGGGGTCCAGCTTCCACAGACAGGGGGCTCACCTCCATCACTCGCTGCAGCATTGGCTGCAGCCACTCCACATTCACCTCACAATGACTATCCAGAAAAGTGAGAACTGTGGCTCCTGCCACATCTGCCCCACGAACCCGGGACCGGATCAGTCCTGCAAAGGGAAAGGAAGGGGCTGAGTCACCACCCTATCAGTGTCCCCCAAAGTCCCAGGATCCTTACTGGTTCAGGGGCTGAGATCTCTGAGCTACTGTGGCTAGCTAGCCTCCTGTTTCTTTTCTCCCTCCCTGTCTCCCTCACCTTCATAGTCACCCAGGGTCACTCAATGCTCTAGATGCAGACGGCCTATCAAGCTGAGTGAGTGACAGACTAGATGATGAAACCTATCCCTTCGAGAATCTTCATAGCTCTTTCCAGCTGTATAGCCAGATGTGACAGGGAGAGAATCATCTTGACTGAGCAGGGTTTGGACTTGTATGCCAGCTATTCACTCACCTTGAGTGTGTTGTTTAATCTCTCTGAGACTCACTCGCTTTCCTTCCTTCCTTCCTTCCTTTCTTCCTTTGTTCCTTCCTTCTTTCCTTCCTTTCTCTCCCTTCTTTCCTTCCTTCCTTCATTTCTTCCTTCCTTCCTTCTTTCCTTCTTTCCTCCCTCCCTCCCTCTTTCCCTTCCTTCCTTCCTTCTCTCTTCTATCCCTTCCTCCTTTCCTTTCTTCCTTCCCACCCTTCTTCCTTTCTTTTCTTTCTACAGTTCTGGGGATCAGACACAAGGCCTTGTACATGCTAGACAAATGGTCTTCCACTGAGCTACATCCCCACCCCTAAGCCTCAGTTTATGTCTTACTTATAAGATTAGAAGTCATCATAATCCAGCCTGTCAACAGTAGAGCAAGGAGAGAGCCTAGTACCAGAGGACCACATGCATTAGGTTCTTCTGCCTCCTCTCTTCATTTCCTAGTGGTTTCACTAACTGGCTTCGTCATCTCATTCTGCTGAGGGCTGGTGTCGGGGAGCTATCTGTCAGGATAGCAGAGGCCTAGCTAGTTCTGCCCAGGCCAGAGAAACCACCCACGTCCTGTGAGCTGTGGGAAGGGAAGGGCCCCCATGCTGAGACCTCTGGATATAGGTCACTTTCTGGAGACACTTCCCTGGCCACACCCTTGCTCATCACTCTGCCTCTAACTGGCCATCAGTCCAAAAAGGCCTAAGTCTTACCTTTCTTCTTAAAGGAACAGAGAAAGCACATGACCAAACATTTTCAACCACGGTTGGCAAAACCCTAGGACAACACATTCCCAAGCCTGATAGCTTCTATTGTTTAGTGGCTGGAGAGACATTTCTCTTCAGCCTCTTCCATGACAGTCTAAAGATTTCACTCTCTGATATCCTTATGGCTTAAATGGCCTTTCTTATATAATATCTGTTAGATATTTCTCTCACTCTAAAAGCTTCCTGGCTCCCTGCTATCAGCTTTATCGAGTCTTTCAAGGTCTGCTTTCACCTCAGACCACTCAGTCTACTGCCCCTGCTGGCCAGGTCAGGATTCTCACAGGGAGAATAATACATAGAGAGAGACTAAAAGACTGGCCTTTGAGTGTGTCTCCAAGGCCGGAATCCTGGATCCTCCATTCACTACCTTTGAAAAATTACAGAACCTTTTGACACTTTGGTTCTCTGTGGGCAGAATGGGAGCAATGGCTGTCACGCCTAAGGATAAGAATGTTAGCAGAGCCAATGTCTACCACAGCCCTCCAGGGAGAGGGGCTACTGGCACCAATGTCTACCTGTCAGATCCTGCCTTGGACTGCAGTGTGCTTGGCCTGCCATGCCCTCCCTTGTTCTCCATCACCCATGTCTTGAGATTCCTGCTACTCCTCTCTATATTGAGGCCTATTGCTCCCCCCATTGAGGCCCAGTCTGCCATAAAAGTCCCTCCTGCTCACCCTACTCCCTCTCCTCCATCACCAAACTAATCACAGAAACATAATTTAACTGTGGTGAGGGTCATTCTGACCCCCCTGGGTACATATTAAGCATTCCTAGAACAGGAACTATGCTTGGTACTTCTCTTGTGTCCTGTAGGCTGGACACCACACTGCGCTATCACTGATGCTCCAACACACTCCTTGATTGGTCACATCTTTCTCCCTCCCTCCTGTTTTCTCAGGACTTTCCATCACAAGACTCTTGTTCATCCTTATAGCAACCCTGTAAGGCAGAAGAATGCCAGCACTGTCCCATTTCTCAGAAGAGAGAAGCAAGGCAGGCCCAAGAGTCTTAGGGTAATAATACAGTAGAAGACCACTATGACACAGACCCAGAGCTCACCTTCCCGCTTGTCATTGCGAAGGCACTTGACCTTGGGGATCCTGGTCAGAAGCAAACAGTCTTCAGCTGAGGGCAGAGGGAAGGAAGGCAAGCTCATTTAGATATGGGCTTCGGATCATACTGTCTGTCATGGCTGAGCCAGGTGAGGACCATTAGTGTCTATGAACCCAACTCTAGCCCAGGAGGCACCAGAGAGTACCTGGAATATTGAAAGGGGCTCTTTTATGTCATGTGTGTGTGTATGTGTGTATCTGTCTGTCTGTGTGTCTGTCTGTCTGTCTATCTGAGTACACTTGCTCATGTATGTAGGCATGGAGGCCAGAGGTCAACCTCAGGTGTCTTTCTCTTTCTTCTTTACCTCTTTGCCTCTTTTTCCGAGACAGGCTCGCTGTCTCTCTGATTTTGGAGCTCATAGTTTTGGTTAGACTGCCTGGCCAGTGAGGTAGCCACCATCCACCCCCCTCACTTCCCTGAGCACTGGCTGATGGATGCACCCTCTGGCACTTGGCTTTTTACATGCGTGCTGAATATCTAAGCTCAGTTCTTCATGTTTGTACAGCAAGCACCTTCTCTACCCAGGCATCTCCTCACCTCCTGGCTTCAGTTTGTTTGTTCGTTTGCTTTCATTTTTGTTTTTTAATGTCATTTCATGGGTGTATCATGTTAACAATGCCACTCTTGCCCTTTGTTGGGCCCCAGGATGGGAAATCATCCTAGAAAAGACCAACAACTGCTTGCTTGATGGAGGTCCGTGTGTGAGAACCAGGATGGCAGCAGAGAGCTCATCTCAGCAGCTGGGGGAGCAGCCAGGATGGGGCACAGAGAGGCACACAAAGGGAAGATGAATACTTACGATCCGAACTGAAGTCATCCACTAAGATGATCTCCTGGATCAAGCTGGCAGGAGTTCGGTTCAGAACGCTGGAGCAGCAGTGGGCACAGAAAACGAGCCTGTAGTCAGCCTCTCTTACACATCCCTGTAAAAGCCTCTCTTACAACAGAGGCTCCTGCCCACCCCCATGGCTGGGAGCCAGGCCTGTCTCTCTCTGGGAGAGGATACCCGGGCCTCATCACTCTAAGCACTGTCACTGCGTACTCCTTCCTGAGTTGCACTTGCATCTAAATGTGCTGTGGAGGTGAGATGTGTGCAGGAGGAGAATGTCTCTCTGATGGTTAGCAGGCACTTGCTGTGTTGATACCCAGCTTTATAAGGCCTCGTGCCTATCCCTGCTTCCCTCCACTCAGAGCCTGCTGCACATCTGCCTTCTTGGATTTGACCTTGGGTTTGACTTCTTGCTTTTGACTTCTTGGGTCTCCCAAAAGATTCACCAGGTCTAGCTTCTTCGAAGGACAAGACAGCCTCCCAGGGCTTGCTGGCTTCCCCAGTGTCTGCACACTATCCCTGGCAACAAGGTCCTGTCTAGTCAGAAGCTCCACAGGCCACCAGAGACCTCATGGGACAGAGCCACTGAGATGACAGCCCATAAGGGCTTACCTCTTCACTGTGCGCAGGAGTGTGGAGCGAGCCTCGTTGTGGAAGGTGATGATGACACTGGTGGCCGGCAGATCCGAGGAATAGGACAAGGATGGGCAACTGAGAAGAGGGCAGGGGGGTCAGAGGTGAGGGGGTCAAAGGCAAACAGTGTTGGCATGCCTAGGCCGCTAAGTGCTTTTCTATACTCACTTTGCTGTGCCCTGGAATAGCTCTGTAAGGAAGGAGGTACTCTCAAAGCTAGGATAAAGCCTGTCTCCCACAACATGATGCTCCATCCCACAAGGTCCCAGCATCCACTTGCTGCCTGGCCTGGGGTCTAGGAAGGAAACTGCAGATTGAGGAGTAGTCCTAAGCCTGGGGGTTCTTTGCCAAAGACCTAAAGTACCACCGCACACATGCACTGACTTTTAGGGTCTAAAGGTTTAGGGTCTATGTGTAGGCTCCAGGATACAGCCAGGAGCCAAATCGAAAGGCTGCTGCTGCTGGGGCAGACCCGTGGGATGAGGTGGTGGGGGAGAGAGAAAACCACCTTCCTTTTGCCTTCTCACATATCCTGATGCTTTTTCCTCCCTGTCTCCCAGCTCTGGTAGGATCTGGCCAGAAATTCCTCCCACTCTGCCTGCAGGGTGGGGGTGGAGGGACTTCCCTCCCACTCGCTATAGCACTAACCGTCCTGCAAGAGCTATCAGG
>NW_022196912.1:95537233-95585038 GCF_008632895.1 Mastomys coucha | reverse complement strand
GGGAGCCCCAGGAGAACAGCTTCCTAGAAGACACCAAGGGCAGTCCCTGCCACTCTGCTCCTTTCTCTGCAGCCCCAGGCTCCCCCACCCTGTCTCTGGACCTCAACTCCCTCTCCTCTCAGCAAGAGGAATTAAAACCTTCATTCCTGCTGGCCTTCCTTCCTATCTGTCTCTTCTGTGAAAGCATTCATTCCTAGCTCCAAACCGCTGGAAGGCAGTCGCCTCCGCTGGTTTTCCTAAGCGATGTTCTTTATTACAATCGCTCCATACTACTCCAACAATGACTATTTTTTCATTACAGCGTTCACCCCACTGACAGTAGCTCACAGTGTGAATTCCCAGGCCCACATCCGACCCTGCAGAGAGGCCAGGTCAGACAGGCAGGGAGTCCCACTGCTTGGGTGAGACCCCAGGGAGAAATCCTGAGAAGCTTTAAAATATCTCTTTCTTGAGAGGGCTGTGGGGGAGGGGCTCTCTTCTGCTCCCAGAAGCCAGGCTTGTCCAAGTGCCTGCTCCCAAGGGGAGCACAGATCTACAGAGCCCCAGTTCTTTGTCCTTGTCCCCAGATGTCATGTCTAAGGAGAGAAGCTAAATAATAATGTTTTTCTCTCCTTGAAGGAGGCAAACCTCCTACACTTGTCTGGAGGGAGGGCAGACTTGAACTTCCCCCACACCTACATTCTTCTGGGATTTCGATGGAGGGTAGGGCTACCCAATTCCCAAGAGCCAGGAGTTGTCCAAGAGGCTGTCCCAAGTTTATGTTTGGGGAGGCTTGCTCATGTTCCCAACAAGGCTGCCTCATGTAATTTCCCACCATGACAATAGCATCCCAGACAGAGGCCAGGACCAGGAGCTAGCCTGCAGCATGGGAGTCCAGTGGAAGCTGTATCCTGGGAAGGCAAGGTTTGCAGTAGCATACTGGTTTTACCAGGCTGGCACCTCCTATGTTCCCTCTGCACACGTGTGCATGTGCGCACACACATGCTGATCTACCTCAGCCCTCTGAGAGAACCTAGCAGTAACACGTGGCACCTCATCAACGCACCACAGCCCCGGACGTGCATAGCCCCAGCAGCATTCCCCCTTTTAGTTTCTCAGCGAATACATGAGGAGGGCCAAGGTAGGGTGAGGTGAGAAGGTGGACACAGATGATCCAGGCCAAGCCCTCAGTTTACATATGGAGTCAGAACATAGATTCCCTCTAGGTCCTAAGGACTAACTTAGCCATGATTAGGGCTGTCCATGGAGGGCCTTGAAGAGCAGTACACGAACCTACCATTGCTTGCAGTGGAGACAGAGGAAGCTGCCCCCAGGCTGACTGACAAAGGACTTAAATTTGTCTGTTCACTAGCACCTGTAATCTCAGCACTTGAGAGCTGAGACTGGGAGAGAATCAAAGTTTAGGGCTAGCCTGGGGTACATACAGTGAATTCCAGGCCAGCCTGTGCTACACTGTAAAACCTGGTCTTGCACATACTCCTCCCCACCCCCAGCCCCTACCAAGTAAAAGAAAAGAAGGGCAGGAGAACACAGTAATATCACATGCTGACTGAAGGGCAGATGAGGCTAGGCATGGGGCTTGGGGGGAGGCATGGGGCTTGGGGGGAGGCAGGGGTTCTGCAGAAGGAGAAGAATGTTCCTGAAGGTGATGGCAGGAAGAGGAAGAGGTGATAGCACATACTCTAGATAGGACACACTGGACTGAACCCAGGAAGAGAGTTGCTGACTTGCAACTCTCAGTGGCACTGAGCTGGGACTGACTGGTGGAAGGCCTCACTGGCCCTGGTCTAGGATCCTGCCCATCTCCCACAGGAGAAGAACAAGGAACAAGACCAGAATGCATTTGCTGGACCTGCTGAGGCCAAGGCAGGAGGCAAGAAAGGGATGTCAAGGGGCGGCCACAGCCTTTCACTGTTCAAAGAGGAAAGGGCTGGAACCCTTACTTCAGTGTACGGCTCACTGTCTTGGGTTTTCTTGAGGTCCCCTGGCAGGCTACTCTTGCTGGGATGTCTGACTGAGGGGCAGAGGGGCCTTTCTGCCTCCAGCTGGGTCTTTCCTTGACCTTTCCATTGAAACATAGTAGGGCGGTACCCTTTAATTCCAGGTCAGGGGATGGGGACAGAGGCAGGCAGGTCTCTGAGTTCCAGAACAGCCAGGGCTTCACAAAGAAACCTTGTCTCGAAAAACCAAAAAGAAAAGAAAGAAGGAAGGGAGGAAGGGAGAGAGGAAGGAAAGAAGGAAGGAAGATAGAGGGCAGGGCAATGCTGAGTGTGAGGACAATTAAATGTCTAAAGTCACTAGGTGAAGACTGTGTATATTTGTAAAATATATATAGTTGACATGTGTGCACGATCACACACAGAGAGACACATGAATAAAATACATAAATGTAATAAAACAATAGGACACACCTGAGTGAAAGAAACCAAGCCAACCAACATTGGTCTTGTCTCACCTTTCCCTTCCCACCCACCCAGCAGATGCCATACCTGTAATGGCGGGTGTCCCGGATGGGTCGGTCTGAGCTCAGTTTGTCACTCTCCAGTTGGTTGAAGGCATGTTGTCTGTATGGGTCCTCTCCAGGCTTCAGCTGCTTGGCTGACAGGTATGCCTTCTCATCAAAGCCCTTTGAGGGTGTTCCTGTCACCTGAGACAAAGGTCAGCATCAGAGAGGGCCAGGCAGGAGGGTTCCATGGGAGGAGATGGGGAAGGATACAGTATCACTAGGAGTGTGTCAGCTGGATCCTCTCAGCTGTACTTCTCCTTGAGAGAACTAGTACATTATAAATATGGATACAAACTAGCCATTTTTGGGGGGGCAGGTATGCATTTGCTACTGTGTATATGCATGGATACAGAGTACATGACATTGGGGGGGGGTGTTTTTGTTTCTGTTTGCTTTGAGATGCTGAAGCTCACTGATTGGTTGGTCAATGAGCTTCAGCCTGTCTCGGCATCCCTTGTGCTGGGGTTACAGCCATGAACCACTAGATACCCAGCTTTTGGGTTGTTTTTGTTTGTTTGGTTGGTTGGTTTTTATTGTTTTAAACACAGGTTCTGGGGATCTGATCTAAGGTCCTCCAACTTTGTGTGGCAGACAGGTTTTGGCTAAACTATCTCTCTAGCACCCAAACCAGCCATATTTCTAATGCCAATGCTCTCTGCTGGATTTGGAGAAGGCATTTCCCAGAGGAAATCTGTTCCTGGGATAAGGTACCTTAAGGAGACTAGAAACTAGAAAGGGTCTTCTGTCGATGGAGAGTCTACTAGAACTGCACTTGAGTCTGGCTCTGGGTTAGGTACACGCAGGCTGCCTGTACATAAGAGCCAGGGCTTGGACAAGCTGCTGCAGAGAGTTTCCATTGAGGAGAAACAAGCCATCACAGGCTAACGCACCAAGCCCTCAGGACCAAATGTAATTACTACAGTGCTGGAGTTTCTCTGGGACTTCTGCTTGCTGCTTCAGTGGCCCCATGTCTGATACACTAGGCCCACTGGTGCTAAGTGCTGGAGAGAGGGGGAAATTGATGAACCAGCCTCACACTGCTTTGCCACAGCCAACTATCTGCAACCAGAGTCCCCAGAGAGATACAGGGGAAGACACATCAGAGATGAATGGATGGATACATGTACCCTGGCATCTCATTATTTGAACCAAACTGTGGGCCAGATGTTTCCAGAAGGGCTATGACAAACTATCAGCTGTGACTGCATCCCAACTCCAGTTCTTCTGCTCAATCAGCAGCTCTGGGCTGATGGAGGGAGCAGAAAAGAGGACAAGAATTGTCCACTCATAGAACCAAAGAATGAGGTCTCTATCAAATGCCTCATCCTAAGAGGATGGGCCCAGCAGAGCAGTGGTCTCTGTACACAAGATTTTTTTTGTGGAGTGACACTGAGGTGTTTCATCAACAGATCAAGGTATCTATGTTCTCCTGAGAGCTTGACCCAACCCTCCTTGGAGGAATACTAAAAGATCTAGAAGCTCCTAGCTCCTGACCACTGCCTCGATACCACCTTCTCTAGTGGCCCCTTGACCTGGGGGCCTGCCAGGAGCCTAGGATGTCTGAGGGCAGATCCAGAGAGGGAAATCTTGTTTCTCCCAGGAAATGTATGCTTGTCCCAAGCTAGTTTCAGCTGCTAAGGGTGTATGCTCAGAGGTGATACAGCAGCAGCCATGATGTTCAAATATTCTGAGTGAGCACCATGCAAGGAAATGAACAGAAGTGTCATTGGCCGCCCCCATGGGCTCAAAATCCATTTCAGCCAAGAGAGGAAGGAGAGAGGAGGGGGAAAGGGGTGATCCAGTCTGAGCCCCGAGTTGCTAGAAAAATCCAAACGCCCAGCTCTGAGAGTAAAGATGGAAAGGCAGTGGGGTTCTGCCCTTCCACCCAGAGACAATGATGATGTTAATGCCGGCCCCTCCCTTCCCCCCAGCTCTGCATTAGGGGAATGGAAAGAAGCCGCTAGCTCATGGCTGAGGAGCTAAAATTAAAGAAAAACCACAGAGGGAAGAGTTTTTCAAACTCCCATGGGGAAAGTATATCAGCTCATTATCCTGAATGTTGACTGGGGGAAGCAACCATGCTTATTTATTCAGGGCTCTGGGCACTCTGTGGGCTTAGGAAACCTCTAAGGCTGACCCCACACTCATCCTCTGCTCGTTCAACACTGACTGAGAACCATACACCTACCCCATACCCCTCCTAAGGGTGTGAGGCCCAAGGATCACCTGGACTTCCGTTTATGAATGTTTGAACACACCCATCCATTCATTCCCTCAGTGATTTATCTCCCCGACCCCCAGTACCACCATGTCCCCGGAAGTGGAAAGGACACTTCGGAGCTTGCTCTTTGTCAGCTCCCTTCCCATGTCTCACCCCAAGTCTTCTTCAGGACTCGAGAATGTTCTGGACTCTGCCAAGCCCTCAAGACCAAGTCAAGTCTCACTGTGTTCTTGAGAAAAGTCTCACGTTCCCTTATACAACCCAGAGCCCCATGCGTGTGCTGTGGTATGCACACCCTCCCCAGAATAATAACTTTTAGTTGATTTTTGGAAAAAATTAACAAAAGGAAAGAAACACACAGCAGGGCCACCTTAGAAGTAGTACTTAGTGGGCATCTGGTTCTTTTCTTGCTCTGCTCATGTCAGGCATGGCTAAGAAGGGTCATGAAGAAGAGACTCCGACTCCTTCTCCAAGCTGAGGGTTTATAGCAGAGCAGCTGGCGACAGGGTCGCAGAGCCTCACCCTATCTCAAGCCAGCTGGGCAGGAACTGCAGATGCAGCTCCCTTCTCCTCCCTCCTTGAAGGGAACACAGTGGCTATCACATCCCCAACCACCAGGCTTCTTAAGCACGGCAGGGGGAGGGGAAATGTGTCATTTGGTCCTTGGCTGCAGGATCATCAGGAGATAGCATGGGACATGGAACTCATGATAGCATGAGACAAGCAGATCCTGAGCATGCTGCCTTTTCCAGAGCAGGTGATGGTACTGGGCTGTGTGGGGAATTCTTAGGCCAGGCTGACACCTGTCACGGGACACTGACATTTGTGTTCGTCTACTAAGGTTAGGTGATTGTGGATAGGGAGGGGGCTCCTGAGGCCCCACCCACAGCTAAGGAGCTATGAGGAGCTATGGGCAGGTGACACCTTCTGAAGGAGCGAGGGTGTGGCCATGGGTTGCCCATGTTCCAGGGGGACAGCCTCCCCACATTTGCAAATGGGCAGCACTAACTGGCTTCAGTGGATTACCTTTTAAAAAGGAGAACATAAAGTTGGGGGGGGGGATGTTGTTAGAGAGCCAGGGGTGGGTAACAAAGGAGGTAAGATCAAAATACATTGTATGAAATTTTCAAAATATAAATAAACAATACTATATATCTTTAAGTGCTGCTCATTGCTGGGAAGTGGTGGTACATACGTTTAATCCAGCACTCAGGAGGCAGAGGGAGGTGGATCTCTGAGTTCTAGGCCAGCCTGGTCTACATAGCGAGTTCTAGGATAGCCAAGGCTACACAGAAAAAACCCTGACTGGAAAAACAAAGGTGCTGCTCATCTGGCACACAGTAGGTACTCAGCAGGTGTTCATTGAATAAAGGAATGGATGAATAACTGAATAAGCAAATACATATCTAAATATCATCCCAGCTCTCAAATTTAGTATAATCTCCCCCAGCCCCTATATGACAACTTATGACCCCGGATGACTCCAGTTCTAGCCTCCACAGGCATCAGGCACCTATGAGGTGCAAAGACAAGCAGGAGAAACACACACACATAGAACAAAAGCTTCTTTTAAATTAGTATAACCAACCAGGGAAGAGACAAGTGTGACTCTCCCACACTGCAGAGCACCAGGAAGAGGGGGTGGGGGTGGGGTGGGTGGGGTCAGGGTCCTATCCATCACTGGACTCAGCCTTTCCTGTTGCTCCCACAGGCTCTGCTGCAGAAGCAAGGCCCCTCTTTCTCCCAGTCTGCAAGCCTTGCTCCTTGGCCTGCAGATCTGCCCCACCTCCCATCGTCCCTCCACCCTACCATGAGGCCACCCTATACCCTACCTTCTGTCTCCTATGGCACTCACTGCCACCTGGAAATCTGTGTGTATTTTATATCTTAGTCTTGTTGACCATTTTCTGTTTTAAGACAAGTTTCATCAAAGCACAGATTGCCTGTTTTGTTGACTGCTGGAACCTAAAGTCCACAGTAGTGCGAGTGATTCAGGCACTTTAAAAGCACTGGCTAAAGAACAAATGAGTGGGCTGCAGAAGTGGCTCAGTGGTTAAGAGCACTGGCTGCTCCTCCAGAGGGTCCAAGTTCAATCCCCAGCTCCCACATGGCAGCTCATAACTGTCTGTAACTCCCATTCCAAGAGATCTAATGCCCTCTTCTGGCCTCTGTGGGCACCAATCACACATACATACACTCTCTGTATAAAACAATCAAATAACTGTTTAAAAAAAGAGCAAATGTGCGAGAAATGATAACGACCTCTTCTTTGCAGCCTCTCACCCACATCTGGACAAATACAATTCTTGACATTGCAGAGGACAAGCAGGTAACAGGAAAGCTCTGGCTGCCTTAGAGTTTTCTTGCCCATTTTCCTGTCGAGGTTCTCCTTCACTGTCCCTGTCCCGACACCCAGTGAATGAGCACAGGACTTTGGGTTAGGCCAGTCCTCTTACTTTACTCCTAGGTATAGCAGTACATTAATTGGTTCAAGAATGGTTATTTGATTCAATCTAGACCAACCAGAATCTTGAGGTGTTTTTATATGATGAGCTCTCTAGCATATTCATCCTCTCTCCCTCCCACCTCCTCTCTCAGGCTAGTTTGAGTTGGCTGTCCTGTCCTAGCAACCAAAAGTTCATGGATATCAGCCCTTCAGTCCCCTCGATGAACAGAAAAACAATCTCTAAAAGGAAAAAAAAAATAGTAAAATCCAAAACCCAGCAATGGGCCAGGCGGCTGGCTGTCCATCCTGAGATAGCAGGCTGCTCTCGGGTACTTGGGCCAGTGGCTGCAGTCCAGGGCCAGGCTCGCCATTCCCAGCATGCCCTAGCTTTCATGATGGAGCTTCCAAGTGGACCACACCAGAAGCCCTTTTGTGTTGCCATGGTGAGGAATGGAGGCGGAGGCCCGCCGAGTGATGGGCTGATGAGCTTCTCGTTGCCCTCCAGCCCCTGGCAGAAGGTTCTTGGCTGAAGTGTAAGCAACCACCCTTTTCTTCAGTATTTGTCCTTTTATGGAATGCCAAACCCAGCGCTTTCTTGCTCAGTAAGGTCAACCCTATGAAACTGCTGGAGCTGGCAGAGAAGCTGGGCAGGGGGTGAGAGGAGCCCCTCATCTTGGGAGAGTTCACCTCTGTCTGTCACTTTGATTAAACTTTGAGACTGGCCTGACTTGCTTCAGCCTTTTTCCCATCAAGATTTGCTTCTTGCTTCCTGCTGCTAAAATTAGGAAGCAAACAGCAAAGGGGAGGTTTAAAATAAGAAGGAAGTTTTTTCCATGTCACTTTCACGGAGAACAGCTCAGTCCCACCCCCTAAGCTTGGTAAACTTTCCCTTCAGACCTACACAGACCTACACGTTTTAAATGTAAACAACTCCAACCCCTTTTAAACAATTGCTGCCCAATTTCCTTTTACTACCAGTAAAACAGGCACCTACTGGGTTCGCCTTTCACTAAATTTCAATAAAACTACTTATTAAAAGGCTGTGGCCCTGTTTTATGGATGGCTCCTGAGTGGTTTTTTTTGGGGGGGGGTATTTTTCCCCCTCCTGAGTCTGCTAGAAACAAAAAACACCTGGTGAACTGAATGTGATTCCCACTCTCTCTCCATGACGCCGAGAAGAAATTTCCCATCTGACTCCAGAAGAAAGACTGCCATTCATTACCAGAACTGGTAAGCACATCATTCAACATCTCTTCACTCTAGGTCTGGGATGGGAGGGGTCCCCCAGTGCTTCCCTGACCTCTGTCACTACTGTCATCCAATCAGATGAGATGCCGCTGCAGGGCTTGGGACCAGGAGCCTCAGGCTGGATACAGGATGCCTGGCCCAGCTGTGATCCCATCTTCTTCTGCTTCGCCTCAGAAGCTGTAATTACAGCGGCAGCTAACCTGGCCTCTAGAGTCTGACGATCTTGGCATGGCATGCCAGCTCCTGATGCTCTCTGACCTTGGTGATACCTTACCTCACCCCAGAGTGCCTCTTCATCTGGAAAGTGGGAATTCTGGGGATTAAAGAAAATGGATGTATAGTGCGTTTAGCACAGGGCCTGGCGTGTACATTGTAATAATAATTACCTCACCTGCCATTTTCACCAGGGGTTCTGAACCTCAGCTTCACCACCAGGAAGATCTTAAAAGCCAGATGCTCAGGTCATTCTGAAGACCATTTTATCCAGTCTTTGGGGCTGGGACATAAACATCAGGACTCCAAAGCCAGCCACACTGTTCCAGTGTTCTCCACAGCCCCAGAGCTGTGACTCTCCATGGGTAGCTTAATGATAAGGGACTGTCACAAACTAGTGGAATCCCAGGATCGTACCACCGTGGAGGACTTAGGGGTAGTTTCCTAAGGGCTACCCTCACCGAGCTCTCAGCAAAGTCTCACTTTGAGCTTCTGGAACTTCCCCACCTGCAGAGATCCTCGTTACCATGGAGACCTGCCTCCCTCTTTACAACACTTCTGCCTCCCCTGAGCATAGATTCCAGATCATCTACCTATCAAGGCTCACTGGCAGGAACACTATCTAGGGCCTCTGCTTAGCTCACACTTTCTACCACTCTCCCAGGGTGCTGCTGACCACAGAGCTTCATGGGATCTAATGCTTCCACTTAGGAATTCTAGTGCATTCCACAGTTCTATTGATTTCACTAAGAAAACCAAGGGAGGCCCACTGTATATTCCTTCAGGCACCTGAGCCAAATGGGTTCCAGAGAGGCCGGAATGTGGAGTAGGGCCATGACATCAGACGGTTTCTGATTAGGTCCCATGGGCTCCCCAGGTTGCCATGTTCGACCCTGAAGTCCTGAGAGAGTCTGAGGGTAGTCTCTGAAGAGATTTGTGGTGTGACCCGCTGGTCCATTGTTCAGCTTGACTAAAGCATTCTTGCACCGGCAAAAGGTATCAGAACCTTGCCATATCCTCTCAGCCACAGCTTCTATAACCCAGGGGAGGAGGGCCACAGGATCTCTGCTACTGCAAGGGATATACACGGGGAACCTACTGTGTACCTAAAGCGCTGTTAGATGATTACTTCTATCGCCAAATGCACCTGTAAAATACATTCTCTTCTCATCCATACTTTACACAGGGTGGAAAAGAAGGCCCAGAGAGGTGCAGAAGACAGCAGCATGGCTGGGTCACACACTAACTCAAAGACAGGAATTGGGTCAGAGTGATGACCGTCTATCCCCAGAGTCCAGCATAAGCTTCTTGGTGCCCGTGGACCATTCCTAGACTTAGAGGAGCCTGGGAACCTCCTTCCAGTGTTGAGGCTCTCAGCTCCAGGGCAGGCCTCTGGCTGCCTTCTTCCTTGGCTTATGGCCAGGGAATCAGGCTACAGCTCACACAGGGACGTGCCCAGTGCTGTCATTCTTGGCCTGCACATGAGCTTGGAAGCATTTCTTTGCTTATGGTTCAAAAAAACATGAGAGAAAAAAAAAGAGGAAAAAAATGCAAGAGTTTGTGTTATTTAGACCAAAATAGCACATAAGCAGACTTTTCTAGACTATCCTGGGCCCTCCTGACTCTCTCCAGCCAGGGACACCCTCAGGGTCCTGATAACTCTCAGCTGCAGATTAATTTGAGAAGGGACAGAGCTCATTTCTACTTGGGGACTTACCTGTCCTACTGTGTCACCCCTCCTCCCAAACAAGTTGTCAGTGCTCTGCGGCTAAGCAGAGAGAGGTGGCAGGGATTGCCGCTGAGCAAAACCAAGCTCAAGGCTCTCTCCACTCTCCCAATAACCTCTTCTGGCGGCAGATGGTGTGGACCAGCCTCTCTTCAGTTTTAGTCACAAAAGCAAAGTGTCAAGGTCTACATAGTGTCCTTGCCTTCCAGGTGCTTCATAGTCTGAAGCCATTGAACTTGGATCTGCCACATAGTAACTAAGAAAAAAAAAAAAGCAGTAACAGGCCACAAGACAAATACAGTGTGAGCCTTGCAGTGTGACGGCAATCTCCCGATTAATCTCAGTGTAGCAGAGGGACACAAGGACTCTGAGGCAGGCTCCCAGCTCCTAAACTTCCTATATCCCATTGTCTTGAGACAGAATCTTGCTTTGTGTTATAGATAGCTGACCTTGAACTTGAGACTAATCTTCACCTCTTGAGTGTTGGGATTACAGATGTAATAAATGGCCATGTCTGGCTCAAGGTTCGTAATTTTTTAATCACAATTCAAAATTAGGTACAAAAGTCTTATTTATAGAAATGAAAGTAAAAAACAATCTAAGTAACAGCAGCAGGAGAAAGTAAGTTGTGTTCTGCCAACGAAGCCAGCTGAGACAGGTGGCTGAGACAAGCAGAACTCAACAACAGTCCGGATCAGTAGCTGATTGTCTCAGCTTGTAACACTTCTCACAACAAAGACAACTCAGGGCTGGGGATAAAGCGCTTGCTATGCTAACCCGAGGACCAGAGTTCAGATGTGCAGAACCAGCAACCTACAATCCAAGCACTGGGGACCCCAAGGCAGCCAGAGCCATAAGCTCAGCTTCAGCAGGAGACCTCACCTCCATAAACAAAATAGACAGGAAACTGAGGTAGACATCTAGCAGCCATTTCAGGTCTCTTTGTGCACATGTGTGTGCCCACACACAGGAGAACACACATACACAAATAAAAGCATACCACATGTGCATACACATGCTAAGAGAAAGAAAAGAGAGAAGATAAAACAGAGAGACTGTGTGTGTGTGTGTTGAAAATAATATATGGCGAAATGTTCATGAGTAAGATAGACCATAAAGACAGGCTGTTTGAATCAGATGTAGCACTAAGAAAGGAGAAGGGAAGGAGAACTTGGACATAGCCAGCCTCTGGCAGGTCTGCCATGATTTGAATGTTGAACCTGTATCCCCACTGTGCTGGTATTAAGAGTGCAGCCTATGAGGAAGAGATTAAGCCCTCATGAATGTACTAAAACGCCAGTGTACCCCAGAGACTTCAGAGGGAACTCACCCCTCCCCTTCAAGTCCTTCTACCTCAACCTATGAGAACAGAGCTTCACTCACGAAAAGCGCATGGCAAACAATAAACTGTCTTGAGAGCAAGGGAGGGCAGTCCCAGTGAGACGCCAAACCTTATCTTTACCAAAAGTGAATTTCAGCTGTCTCCATGCCACCTGGTCTGTGAAGTTCTTCTGTGGTGGCACGGGAGGACTTGAGCCAGGGCTGCTGCTAGACTTGTCTCCCAAAAGGGCCATCAACTGGCACATCACAACCCCGTCTGGCCTGCAGCCCAGCATCTTATCTAAGAACAAATGGGAAAGTGAACTTAGGAAACAGGAATGAAATGATATTTGTTCTTTACAGACAGAAGAACCTTTTTATTTCTTTTGGGACACACCACAGTGTGGTTTTATTCAACAAGAAGTTAAAAAAAAAATCTCAAATGTTGTGGTCACAGTATGTCACAGGTGCACATGAGGTACAAATGGGTACACAGCGTTCACTGCAGCGATGTGCATGGATATCTATCCTGCATTTACACTGACCCAAAGGGGCAGACACAGTTTGCCCTTGAAAGACTTGGGGATGTAAAGATATAAATCCTCCTTGTAAACTATACAGATTCAGTGCAATCCCGAGCAAGCAGTGACTGTGTTGAGAGAGGAGCGCTTCAGCTGGAAGAGTTAAACATGAAAAAACATTTTTGAATTTCCTAAAATTCAACAAGGAATTAAGGGCAAATAAAGCTGTCAAATATTAAAAGGATTATGAAACTACAGGCTTGACACAGAGGGATTTCCTGCTATGAACCAAGCAGACCGTCTGAACATAGGCAAGAGACCCTAAAACTGTGCTGGGAGGGGTCTAGCAAAAGCCGGAGGAGAGAGCTGGAGGTGGACTTGATCAAAGTACATTGTATCATCTATGAAATTTTCAAAGTATACATTAAAAATATGCTTAACATTAAAAAATAAGGTTTTTCCTTCACTTACCCTCCCCCCACACACAGAAGAAAGGAATGCAGGAAGGAAGAGAGGGAGGGAGGGAGGGAGGGAGGGAGGGAGGGAGGGAGGGAAGAGCAGAGAGAATTGACAGGAGCTAGAATAGCATCTTCACTCCAATCTGAGCAATGGCTGATCAGTTGTTCGAGTTGGAAAACTGACTAGACAATGCAGAAATCCATAAAGCTGACCTCACTTCTTAAAAAACTGCCAGGAGGCTAATAAATTTATATTTGAAAAAAGAAATACAAAATATAAAGAAAAAACCAAACTTGAGTCTTTTCTTCCTCTCCAATCTTGGCCATAAAAACCAAATGCTGTAAAAGATGATACTACATAAAAGACACAAGGCTTTAATAAAACAAAATGTCTCAAAGTCAAACACAAACCACACTGTGAAAAAATATCAGCCAAGGGGAAAAAAAACTAAGTTCCTTTTCTAGAGATTTATTTTTGTTTAGGGGTGGGGGTGGGGGAGGATGGGACCAAGACCAACCTGGAGGTGGAGTTACAGGCAATAGCTGAGAGCTGCTGGATGTGGGTGATAGAAACCCAGCCAAGGGCCCTGCAAGAGCAACTTCTCAGCCCAGAGCATCTTTCCAGCCCAGGACTAATTTCTTCAATATATAAAGAGTTCTTATATATCAACAAGAAAGGACCAAAAAGTCCAAAAGCGGGGATATGGAGGCAGGAAGGTAAGAAGAATTCAAGACCATTCTCAGCTACTTAGCAAGTTTGAGGCCAGCCTGGGCTACAAGAGACCTTGTCTCAAAAGCAAAACAAAACATATCATTCAAAAGAAACAGACATAAAAGATATGAATTAGAAAAGTGAGTTTCAATAGCTAATAATAAATGAAAAGATGTTCAAACTCATTGATTATCAAAGAAGTACAAAGTAAAATCAGATATAATTTCTTGCTAATTCATCTGAAGTTCAAGGATAATTATCAACATTCAGCATTTTGACAGCCTGGAGAAACAGGAACGCTTCTCTGTTGGTGGATTATTAATTGGTACAACTGTGATTTAAAAGCTGTTTGGCAACCTTAGCGTTTTAAAATTTTGACTTAGCAGAAATTCCATTTTTAGGTAAAAACACACCTGCTTTCCCATGAGACAGCCACGGTCTCAGAGGCCCCTCTAAATTTGCATTTGCTTTGCTTTAGGGGATCAATTATCTGATCACCTTACATCTCCAGGTACTAAGCCTGCAATTAAACTATCCAATATATGAAATGTACTAGTTCAGCAACTGCAGAGTTGTTGGAAACAGAAAATGCTAAGAATGCTAAATGAGTATGATTCATTTCATAGAAACAGTTCACAAGCACAAGCCTGGGTCTGCCTGGAAAGCATGGGGCCAAACACTAAGTTCATCACCCTCTGGAAGACAGCACAGGACTGTGTGCACACTGAAGAGCTGTATCTGTCCTTTATGATTTCATGTAACTACAGAAGCATCCTTCCTCCTCCTCCTCCTCCTCCTCCTCCTCCTCTTCCTCCTCCTCTTCCTCCTCCTCTTCTTCCTCCTCTTCTCCTCTTTCTCTTTCTTCTCTTCTTCATCTTTTTCCTCTTATGGTTTTTGAGATCGTGGTCTCCCTCTATAGACCAGGCTGGTTTCAAACTCAAGAAATCTGCTTGCCTCTGCCTCCTGAGGCTGGTATTTAAAGTGTGTACCACCATGTCCAGCAAACTTAATCTTTTACAAAAACTTTTTAATGTTTCTTGAGCTGAGCATGGTGGGTCATGACTTAATCCTACTACTTAAAGATGGAAGAGGATAGAGAATTTAAACCCAGGCTTGGCTACACCACTCATCTCTAAACAAAGCCCTTAGCTCCTCTCTCTCTTGTTTGTTTGCCTATGTGTGAGCTCAGGCATGACATATGCAGGGGTAGAGGTAAGAGGCAACTTCTCAGGAGTCTGGTTTCTTCTTTCACCACAGTGGTTCTGGAGATCCAACTCAGGTCATCCGGCCAGGCAGCCAGTCCCTTCACCCACTGATCCGATCTCGCTTTATCTCTTCTCTGCCTAAGATGGTATAAGCCAGAACCAATCATCCTACCATCAATATCTCTATTCTGGGAGAAAGTCTTGGGGATGAAGAAACTGATGAGGTATAAGCCACGCCTGCCTCCTCAGCTGCTACACCCATGGACAAGGGTGCTTGTCAGAGTGGCTGCTCCAGATGTCCTAGAGCAGAGGAGAAGGAGAGGAGGGAGGCGAGGGGAAGAGAAGCAGTGGTGACTGAACCTCGGTGGGGGTGGGGCTGCCTGTGGATTCCCTGGTCAGCCACTTCTGCAACTTAACTGAAGATGGGATGGAGGTCTGTGCCAAGCCTGTCTGCTTGCCATGGTCACTGTGGCCCTGTCTATCCACACTAGCAAAGTTGTCCACCCATGGATGGGCGGATAGATAAAAAGTGGCACACGCACACTATGAGATGCCTTTCAGTCTTCATGAAGGAGGAAATTCTGTCACTTGCACAACCTGGATAGAAGTGGGGAACAGTCTCCTGGGAGTGGAGTGCCTAGGAGAGGATTCTCAAAGGTTAGAAAGCCTCAAGGGAAAGAAAGAAATACAAAATCTGACATGCATCTCTTTTTCAGAGCTGTTCTACAGCAAAGTAGATAAAGCTAAAAGCTGAGAACTGTGTTTCTCAATGTCACTGGGAAGGTGACTCTCCAGTATTCCCATCATGTCAGATGTTGGGGGTGATAGGTGAGCTGATTGTTTGATTTGGTCATTGTATTAAAAAAATCAATAGTGAGACAGTAAGTGTGGGGAATAGTTAACTTAACTGGGACTCCGCTTGGCTTGGACTATGCTCATATCCCTCTCCAAACAACAGAGCTAGCAATATGTTGGCAACTTAGGACCCCCACCTGCACCAGTATATGCTGTTTATAGACTTACTTTAAATAATGAAAGTAAATTACTTCCTTTGATATGCCCTGTTTCTGTTTAAACGGCATCAGGGACCTATGGGCAATGGACCCATCTGGCCTAGTCTGGTTTTAGGTTCCTGTGCAATGGGGTAAAGTGTCTTCTGAATGAGTCCCTTATTTGCCATCTCATGCCTGTGAATAGGCATTGGTATGATTAAAATAGGATGCATCGTGGAAGGAAAATGCACCGCGAGTAAAGGCTAGCTATAATCCAAGTCTGTTAATCACAACAGAGATGCCCAGGCTAGCCTGCTTGACAGCCAAACTCCTCCTCTTCTCATATCTCCCAAAAGGAAGCCTCAAACAATGATCAAGTTCTTAAATATCATTTTTCATGTGCTCTTCTGGCACTCCTAATGGCGTATTTTCTGACCTTTACTATTGTTTAAGTTGAATAAAGTTGCCCTGCTATTTGGGCAGTCTGTGTGAGCCTTTATTTCAATTCCTTGAATAAGAGGCCAAGAAGCACCCGACCCAGACTCCTACCACTGGTAATAATAGCATGGCTTTGTGACCTCTCTAAATATGTTCAGCTGAAATTTGTTAATTTGTTAATAAATAATAATATCATCACCACCACCACCACCACCACCACCACCATCATCATCAGAGTAAGGGGAAATCAAGAAGGAATCCCAGTCATATCATGAGCCTTGCCTGTACCAAATGAAGACCCTGGTCACCTGGCCTGGTACTGGGGCAAATAGGTAATTGGTGCCACATTCTGTCCATATTAAATGCTTTAAAAAGAAATCACCTTTTCTTTCTTTCTTTTTTTAAGATTTATTTATTATTATACATAAGTACACTGTAGCTGTCTTCAGACACACCAGAAGGGGGTGTCAGATCTCATTACGGATGGTTGTGAGTCACATGTGGTTGCTGGGATTTGAACTCAGGACCTTCGGAAGAGTAGTCAGTGCTGTTACCTGCTGAGCCATCTTGCTAGCACTTAAGTGCTTTAAAAAGAAATAAACCACCTTTTCTAATGCTTCTACTACCAAATGCTTAACTTAGTAACCTAGCTAAAGATTATATACAAGCTGAGGAGGGCTGGAAAGGGCGGTCAGTCAAGGCCCTCGGGCTGGCCCACAAGCCATTCTTACAGGGTTGAGAGCAGTTTCCACAGCTGCGGAAGTTAGTGATGATACTGCCTGGGGGGTGAGGGGGAGGCGCCGCCCTTAAATGAAGTCTAGGCCTGCGGTCCACAGGGCTGAGTGTCCGCAGTGGGGTACTGAGCAAAGGGATTTGGAAGGCTCCGCTTCCTAGATCACTAAGTGATCCGTGACAGCTGTCACTCATCTCGTCCTCATTTCAAGCATATTTATGGCAGAGCAGAAACAAACACAGCAGTCGAGCTCTATGGGGAAGGCCACTGAAGAGCCCAGAGTTCCTCTGCATGTGACCTACTATTTTTGTGCTTGGCACTGCACAGACCCTCAGGCAGATTACACATGAAATGTGTACGGTGCATGTCAGTGACCTGGGAGGAGTCTCCAGCTGCTCTGACGAAGTGTCACCAAGATAGTCCCCCCAAGGGGTCATGAGCTTTAGACAATAAGAAAACAAATGACAGGGGCTAGCGAGATGGCTCAGCAGGTAAGAGCACTGACTGCTCTTCCGAAGGTCCTGAGTTCAAATCCCATCAACCACATGGTGGCTCACAACCATCCATAATGAGATCTGACTCCCCCTTCTGGTGTGTCTACATAATAATAAATAAAATAAAAAAACAAATGACCGATGGGTAGGGGAGGCACTGGAACAGGAGCCCCTCTCTATGAGGCCCCTGCCAGGGGCATGAGCTAGGCAGATGGGGTTGAGGTCGTAAGCTCCACTCTGGGAAGGACAGAAACACGTCTTACTATGGTTGAAAGTTCCCCTGTGGGGAATGACACTATGGGTTAATGGTGGGAAGTGTTTCTCCTCTTCATCTATTATCTTCGGTGGTTATGTTAAACTGTCTTAAAGTCACTTCAAACAGATGCTAAATTGACGCCCCTAGTGCTAATTCCTCTGGCCCGGGCCTTTTCCATTCTATTCTGTCACTACCTTCTCCTGTCAGAGCAGAGTGTCCCAGACCATACCCCAGACACCGGAAGTTAACTCCAACCTTGGAAAGAGGACCAATATGCGCAAACATGTCCTCTTAGCTGGATGAGGCTTCTTGGGTTTGTTTGTTTGTTTGTTTGTTTGTTTTGGTTTGGTTTGGTTTGGTTTGGTTTTGGTGCCTAGGATTAAGCTCGGTGGAGCAGAGGGAGGCAAGGACTCTGAGGCAGGCTCCCAGCTCCTAAGGTTCCTATAGTCCATTGTCTTGAGACAGAATCTTGCTTTGTGTTATAGACAGCTGACCTTGAATTTGAGACTAATCTTCACCTCTTGAGTGTTGGGATTACAGATGTAATAAACAGCCATGCCTGGCTTGAGGTTTGTATTTTTTAACCACAGTTCAAAATTAGGCACAAAAGTCTTATTTATAGAAAGGAAAAGTGGAAAACAATCTAAATAACAGCAGAAGGAAAAAGTAAGTTGTGTTCTGCCAATGAAGCTGGATACCTGGCATCTGTTGTGGAGAAAGGGTACTTGGCCGGGGGGTGGGGGGGGAGACAGCTGAATCGGACTCTTAGTTGAGAACAGCACTCTATGATTCTGTATGGCATGGTGCACAGCAGCCAGGAGGTGGAAAAGGACACCCACAGAGGCACGGGTGAAAACGGGGAACCACACACTTACAACTGAGCATCACCCAGGATGGACCCTGAAGACATCCGCTTGGGGAAATAGGCCAACCAGACTCTCCACACAAATACTACATGATTCCACTTGCAGGAGATATCTCAGGTCATGTCAGATAGCACTGAAATTACAAAGGCAAGGTTCTGGGACCATGAGTAGGGAGAAGGGAGGAATTAACACACAGGTGCAAAGCTTCAGGGAAGAGCAAGCTCTGGAGAGCCGCTAACGGGGACCCTGCAGTCGGCCACGAGGCACTGTGCTCTTCCAACTCTATTTACAGGGTAGAGTCCACATTAACCTTTAAAAGTCATTTTTAATTACAAGTATGTATTCATATATGTATATATGTATGTATGTATGCATGTATGTGTATGCACATATGCATGTATGCATGTATGCACGTATACATGTATGTGTATGCATGCTTGTATGTTTGTATGTATGCATGCACATATGTATTATGTGTATGCATGCATGTATGCATGTATGTATGTATGTATATATGTATGTGTGAACCTGAGTGCAGCAGATCCCCCTGAGGCTGGAGTTGCTGGCAGTTGTAAACTGCTTAACATGGTGCTGGGAACCGCCTCTTCAAGAACATTACCCGCTCTTAATCCCTGAGCCAACTTTCAGGTCCTGCCCACATGTTTCCTTGTTTTACTTTTACTACAATAAAAACTCTTTTAGGGGAGAATGCAGAACTGGGGAGATGGCTCAGTAAGTAAGGTTTGTCACTTACTCAAGCATGAAAACCTGAGTTCAAATTTCCAGCACCCACGTAAAAACAAACAAACAAATCAGGTGTGACCAAGCAGGAGCTAGCAACCCAAGTGCAAAAGGGGGTGGGGGTAGGGGGTGGCAGAACTTATTAGCCCCAGTCACCAGCTGTTGGGAGCCGTGAATCTTGAGAGGCATTCGCCATGGCAAGATGGCGCCTACTTCCGCTGTTAACTCCTAGTGGACAACTGTTTGCGCATGTGCGTAGACAACTATTGGCGCATGTGTGTAGAGTGAAAGGACGCCATGTCACAGCCCATCCCGGGGCGTTAAGTAGGGTAATGAGCGAACAGCCAATCATGAGCAGACACACCACGCTGTGGGCAGATACACGCACTGTGGTGTATATAAGCAGTGCGGATTTTGGGCTCGACCCCTTTTTTCACCATGGATGGAGACAAATAAACAGTTGCTGCAGAAGGAACCTAGAGTGTCTGCGTGTCTTCTTCCCGGCGAGAGGACCACGCGGGCTACAACCAGCTTTGGTAAGAGACCCTGTCGCAAAGGAATAGCAGGAATGACAGAGCAGGACAGCTGTTGTCTTCCTTAGGCCTGGTGTGTACACCTGCCTATCATACATACATACACACACACACACACACACACACACACACACACACACACACTGTGGGGAGAAGTGGCTGGCAGTGAGTTGGCTCCCTCAATTTCAAGCATTTGGATACTTGGTCCCTAGTTGGTGGTGCCATCTGGGGAGGCTGAGGAGGGGTGGCCTTGCTGGAGGAAGTATGTCACTACAGGTGACTGACTCTGAGGCTTCTAGGGCCCCACACCATCCATCTCCATTGTGTTCTCTCTGTCTCCTGCTCGAGGTTTGATATGGAAGCTCGGCTTTTCCTGCCTCTGTGTCTGGCACTAGCAGCCACTCTTCCCTGCCGTGAAGGACTTACCTCTCTGCAACTGTAAGCCCAAATAAACCCTAGGAACTCAACACAGGTGCTCTGCGACAGCACCCCAGTGCTTTTAACCACTGATCATCTCTCCAGTTTCCAAGGGTTTTTCTTCCACGACTTAAAAAAATAAAAATTATATCAATAACATAAAAGGACATAAAGTCACCCATAATTTTTTCATCCTAACCAGTCACAGATTTTATCTTTCATAGGCTTTTCTTGTCAAGGGCCATAATTTTTACATAACTGTAACCGTAGGAGCTGTGTAGTCTGGGGAGGCCTTGCTGGAGGAAGGTTCCTTCTATAAGCTGCCTTTGTCACAGTGCTTTATCACAGCTATAGAAAAGCAATGAGCACACACAAATAAAAGTAATTTGAAAGAGGAAAACACAATCTCGGAAATGAAAAGGTTTGTGTCTTCTTACTCATTGGCATGTGATATGCTGGAAGCTCCTTCGATTTTCTGGGCCCCTGTCTCTTCATTTATAAAGTTAAATCAGTACAGAATCAGGAAAGAAGGGTTGGGTCCCCTTTAAATAAATGGAAGGCACTGTAGTCATTACAAATAGCGTGGAGGCCTGGGGCTGTGACTCAGTGGCAGAGCACGTGCTTAGCATGCTCAAGGCCCTGGGTGCAACCCCTAGCACCATAAATCTCATCAATAAATAATGCAGAAATGAAAATTTTAACTCGGCAGGATGTTCACTACGCACGGTTAAATGGGGGAGAGAAAACAAGCCACAAATTAATATGTGTGCTGTGATTCTGTTTGCTTATCTGGATGTTCTCATTTGTCCTAATGAATAATTATCACCTCTGTCAAGGAAAAACATTATAAACAATATTAACTCTGAAAACTCTATGGCAGCACAGAAAACTGCCATCCCAGTAGGGGCCAGGGCAGGGCACAGACTGCACAGCTTCTACGGTTGTGGTTATGTAAAAATTATGGCCCTTGACAAGAAAAACCTAATGGAAGATAAAATCTGTGACTGGTTAAGATGAAAAAATTATGGGCAACTTTATGTCCTTTTATTTTATCTGTATAATTTTTTTTTTAAGTCGGGGAAGACAAACCTTTGGAAACTGGAGAGATGGCTCAGTGGTTAAAAGCACTGGGGTGCTATCGCAGAGCACCTGTGCTGAGTTCCTAGCACCAACAGGACTGACTCACAACCACAAGTAACTGCAATTTCAGGGGTTCTGACACCCTCTTCTAGCTTTCAAGGGCACCAGGCACATACACGGTACACATAAACACATGAAGGCAAAACTTCCACATGCATCAAAAAAGTAAATATATTGTTTAAAAAAAAAAACAAAACAAAAAAACCTTTAGTACTTGTGCTTCTACTGCAGTGGTTCTCAACCTGTGGGTTGTGACGGCTTTGGGGTGCAATGACTCTTTCACCGGGGTCACATATCAGCTATCCTGCATCTCACAAATTTACATCACGATTCATAACAGTAGCAAAATTGCAGTTATAAAGTAGCAACAAAATAATGTTATGGTTGGGGTTTCACCACATGAGGAACTGTATGAAAGGGTCGCAGCATTAGGGAGGCTGAGAACCACCGGTCTCCAGCTTCTGCCATGCTTGGAAAGGCAGCAGTCGAGGCCACTTACGACCAGGAAGGCTTGCATGGTTCACAGCTCCCTGCTGAGTGACACAAAAGGGATGGCTTCTCCAGTTCTGGCTGGTTCTGGCCCTCCTCACTCTCTCATCTTCATTTCTTATCTCTCTAGCCTCTGACCCCTGACCCCAAGCATCAAGATGCTGTGTGGTAACCGGCTCCTCCCTTTGGCTTCTCCAAAACACCTAGGCCCCACTCTTTTGGCTTTCTTTGAGCATATAGATCAGATTTCTCAGCATTGAAGTTTCATGTCTCAGGGCCTTGCTGGAACAGAATGACAAATTATTGCCATCCACTAGTAATGGATCCTTGTGTATCCCCCTCCAAGAATCAGGCTCTCAGAAACAGCTTCAAGAGCACACTTTTTGATGGAAGGCAGCTTTGAAAGGCATCCAAAGGCTTTTAGATGTTCAGGACCTCTGATCCAGCAACTTTGATCCTAGGGTGCTATGAAACAATACAGCTATGATGTGGATACAAAGAATAAGCTATCCATGTCTCAAAACTGTACGTATTTATTTATTTAACGTGTATGGGACTTTGTCTGCATGTATGTCTGTGCAGCATTTGAAAGTCTGGTCCCCTTGGAGGCTAGAAGTGGGCATCTGGTTCCCTGGGACTGGAGTTACCGTCAGCTGTAAGGAGCCATGTGGGTGCTGGGAATTGAATGTGGGTTTTCAGGAAGAACAGCAAATGCATAAGGCCCTGGATGTGAGCCCCAACAATGGAGGGGAAAGTGACTATTTGAGCAGTCTTTCTAGACTCATATGTATGCTTTCATATGTATGCCTGGCTACATGTATGCTTTCAAAACCAAGAAATATTTCAAGCACATGGAAAATTATACTGAATAAGAAATAGTCGGTCGGGTAGTGGTGGTGCACACCTTTAATCCCAGCACTTGGGAGGCAGAGGCAGGCAGATTTCTGAATTCGAGGCCAGCCTGGTCTACAAAGTGAGTTCCAGGACAGCCAGGGCTATACAGAGAAACCCTGTCTCAAAAAACCAAAAAAAGAAAAAAGAAAAAGTGAATTACCATCACTCTTTTGTAAATCTTAACACTTGCATGTTTACTCAAGATTACTTCTAACATTTGAAGAATACACTGTTATAGATATATAGCTATAGATACAGATATATTAAAAAATAGTTTGGGGCCTGGGTGATAGTAATGCATGCCTTTAATCCCAGCACTGGGGAGACTGAGGCAGGTGGACTTCTGAATGTGAGGCCAGCCTGGTCTACAGAGTGAGTTCAAGGACAGCCAGGGCCACACAGAGAAACCCTATCTTGAAAAAACAAACAAACATACATTTTTAAATTCTTACAAAATAAGTAGTATTTGGAGCCTGGGGAAAGGCTTAGTGGGTGAAGATCCGTGCCACTTAGGTTTAACAACCCGAGTTTGACCCCCAGGACCCACATGGCAGAAGTAGAGAAGCTACTCTCCAAAGCTGTCCTTTGACCTCCACATATCTGCCCTGGCAAGTGGGCTTCTGTGGGTGTGTGTTTGAGGATGGTTAGGAGAGGAGAGAGAGAACAAAGACATTGAAGACCAGCTGTTGAGCTGGATGTAGAATGCATAAGGCCCTGGATTTGACCCCCAACAATGGAGGGAAAGGGATTATTTGAGTATTGGGATTAGAAGTGATTTTTGGATACTACTGGAAGACTTTCACAATGACCTAATATAGTTATATTTTGGAAAACTATCGTGTCAGGTGGTATTACTACATTAACATCATTTTATTTCTGTATTTGCAGCTCTTAAATCTGGGATTTACAGATTTTCTAATTTACCTAATGACATCTATACTCAGAGAGGATATTCAAACAAGATTTTGAATATAGCCTTCCCACCTTGTAAAAAGTCCCCTCCTACAGCATGGGTTCTAGAACATACTTCCATTGGTTAACCTTATTTATAAGGCTATTTACTTCGTTGCTGAATTTTCCCTAACCATTTGTAGGTAAGGAGGTGGAAAGATTCCCATCTGTCTTTCTTTTTTCTTCCTCCTTTCTTTCTTTCTTCTTTCCTTTCTTTCTTTCTCCCTTCCTCTCTCCCTCCTTTCTTCCTTCCTTCCCTCTCTCTATTCTTCCTTCCTTTCTTTCCTTTCTTTCTTTTTCTTCCTTCCTTCCTTCCTTCCCTTCTTCCTTTCTTTACTCTTTCTTTCTTTCTTCCTTCCCTCCTTCCTTCTTTCCTTTCTTTCTTCCTTTCTTTCTCTCCTTTTTACATTTATTTATATTGGTAAAAGAAGGATGTATGTGGAAGTCAGAGGACAACTCAAGAAGTCAGTTCTCCCTCTTTTTCCCCATGTGAGTTTCAGGGATCAAACTTAGATCATCCAATTTGGTGTCGAGAGCCTCTGCCTACTGAGACACTTCACTTCCCCTCTGAAGCCAGTGACAAGCTCTCCTTCAGGATAAAAAGCACCCAGGAGGTTCTTATACCCACAGGTAACTGGAGCCCTCTCCCCTCATGAAGGAAACTTCTCTTTGCAACAGACAGACTATTATAGAAAACCACAGCCAATCAAAATGCAGAGTTGGGGAGCCCAGTTCCAACAGATATATCTCCAGTACAAGTCCTGCATCTAGGGATCAGGGATCATTGCAGAAGAGGAGGCAGAAAGACTGGAGGAGCAGAGGATCAGGGAGTTTTCTGTGAGCCTGTGTCTCCTAGGAATGTCAGAAGCTACTCCCATAACATGGCCACCTTCATTCAACATGGCCACCTAAACAGGAGCTGAACAAGAGCAACAGTGATGGACATGCCAAAGGGAACAGGGGGATGACCACGGGTCCTCAACCCTAGACAAAGAACTACAGACAACTCAGGAATGCTGAGAGTGGGAGAAATAGGCTTCTTCAGGGAAGAGCACACCAGTTTTTCAATTCAGCCCTGAAAACACACAAGTAACATTATACAGACTGAGCAGTTTGTACTTACGTATTTATGAGGATGCATGCATATACATATACACATATAACAATTAATGAAAAAAGAGACCATGAATTTGAAAGAAAATAAGGAGGGGTATATGGGAGGAATTGGAGGGACGAGAGGGACGAGAGGGAAGAGGAAATGATGTAATTATATTATACTGTAAGAAAGTAAAAAATATTTTTAAAATAATAAATAGGAAAAAAAAAGCAACCATATATTCCACATCACTGAAGAAGTTCTCTGGAGACCAGGATTGGAATTCTGGGGGACTTCTCATAGCTTAGCTCTCACTGGAGCCTTGACCCAGCTAAGGGCCCTCAGGGCTGAACTGGATAAACATGAGCTTCGCAGAAAGGGACAAAGCCAGAGCTGGACTCTAAGTCATCTCCCATGGCCCTGGCTTACAGCAAGCCCTTTGAAAGTAATGTGAAGGGGTGGTGGGAAGAGAGGAACAGGGCACCCCACCTTGCCCTTCTAAAAGCACTGCTTGGGTGGGCTCTGCAGACCAGGGCTAGAATCAGTATGGAACCCGGGAGCTGGTGCCTTTTGTTCCCCTGGACCGGGGCCCTTGGGTGGCTGAAGCAACAGAGAGGGCAATGGAGGAAGGCATGGGAACACTGCTTCATTTCCAAGCTGGCTGCCAGCCCACGTTGAAGATCTCTCAATCAGCTGTACTGGGCACTAGCCTTGTTCGTGGCCAATGGCCCTGAGTCCCTTGCCAGCTGACAAGCCAAAAGAGACTCTGGGGACTTGGGGAGGAGATCCAGCAGGGGTAGGAGAGGCAGGTGGTAGTAGCAAGATGTTCAGTACAGACCCCCCAACTAACAGTGTGCTTGGATTCCTTGGATAACTTTGGTCTTACCTGCTGAGCCATCTTGACAGTCCCTAGCTAATGATTTTTTTAACTTAAAACTTTTTATTATATTATATTTGTGTGTGGAGTAAGTGTGGGTGCTATGATGTAAATTATAGATCAGAAGATGGCCTGAGGGGGTCAGTTAGTTCTCCTTTCAGTCTAACTCAGGTGGTCAGGCTTGGCAGCAAATGTTTTTACCTGCTGAGCCATCTTACCAGCCCAAAGTCAGCTTGCTTTCTAATGGACCTGTATTAGTCAGGGTTTCTATTCCTGCACAAACATCATGACCAAGAAGCATGTTGGGGAGGAAAGGGTTTATTGAGCTTACTTCCACATTGTTGTTATCATAAAGGAAGTCAGGACTGGAACTCAAGCAGGTCAGAAAGCAGGAGCTGATGCAGAGGCCATGGAGAGATGTTTCTTACTGGCTTGCTTCCCCTGGCTTGCTCAGCCTGCTCTCTTATAGAAGCCAAGACTTCCAGCCCAGGGATGGCACCATCCACAAGGGGACCTACCCCCTTGATCACTAATTGAAAAAATGCCCCACAGCTGGATCTCCTGGAGGCACTTCCCCAACTGAAGCTCCCTTCTCTGTGATAACCCCAGCCTGTGTCAAGTTGACACAAAACCAGCCAGTACAGGACCTTTTCCATAAAATGTCTGAACTATAGGAGGCACAGCAGGCAGCGGTGTATGAAACCCCTCTCCCAAAGGTCTGCAGAACTGCTCAGTGTAGATGATCGGAGGTTAGAGGAGAAACGCCTGTCTTTCTGTGGCCCCAAGCTTCATTTGCCTCTGGAGCCACTTAAATTACTGAAAAGTCTCAGGGCAGTCCTCGCAGACATGGATGCTCGTGGTCCTAGGAGACCTTATTCTAGACATCACCTGAAACCCACCAGAATCTGACAGCCCCACAGTGAAAGGGGGCCTCAGTCAGTGCAGGGGAGGGTGAGTGGCAGGGTCGGGCACAAGTCAGAAGAGAGTGGGTAGTCGCCCATGGTGGGGACCACGTGGTAAGAAGGAGACACATGTTTGCCTGGCCTCGTCCTGTCCCTGGGCCGGTTTGGTGAAGAATTTGGGTTTGTGTGTATCAATCCAGCCCAAAGCCTCAAGGATAGGAGGTCATCCATCAAGGGACATGCAGGGAGACAAGAGAACACACATATGTATCATCCCATTCTCCAAAAGGTTGCTTTTCTATTAAAGGGAAACAGGTGTGAACCTAATGTGGACCTTTCAAAATACAAGATTCCTGATGCTTGGTAAGAGGGGTGCCGGGGCATGTGTGGAAGCCAGAGACTGATGTCACCATGTCTTCCCCAGTCGCTTCTTTACCTTATCTTTCTGGGACAGGATTTTTCACTGAACCTGGAGATCTGCATCAAGATTGCTTCCCAGAGACACGCCATGGCCATGTCCAGTTTCATGTGGTGATGGAGATATGAACTCAGGTCCTCATTGCCTGTATGTTGTATAGTTATCCACAAAGCCATCTCCACATTGCAGTTTTTTTCCTGTTGTTTCTTCCTTTGCTTGCTTTTTGGACATTGGTTTCTGGCATCGGTAGCACAGATAGCACTGAACTCACATGTAGCTCAACTTGGCTGTGAACTCCTGATCCTCCTGCCTCCACCCGCCTAGTGCTAAGACTGTAGGCATGCATCATCATGCCCAACTCTCAGAATACTTTCATTTTATTTTCTTAAATAGACTTTTAGGGTTAAGGAGATGGCTAGGTGAATAAAAGTGCTTGCTGCCAAGCCTGATGACCTGAGTTTGATCCTTAGGGATCACATGGTGGCAGGCAAAAACCAACTCCTATGGATTGTACTCTGAGCTCTACAGAGGCACTCTGACACATGGGTACACATGTACACACATAAATAAATGTAGAAAATGTTAAATAAAATAAGCATTTATTATGACTGTGTACATATGCATGTACGGGATTAGAGGATGGCTTTTGGGGATTGGTTCTTGCTTTCCACTGTGGGTTCCGGGACTCTAACTAGGTTCTTGGGCTGGCACGGCAGCACTCTGACCCACTGAGTCATCTACCAGCCCTATCAGAATATTTCTGGAGGTTGTGGGCTGCAGAGGTGAGGCTGGGATTCTGGCCAGGGCAACAGTGGACCCTGAGTCTCAGCTCTTCACAATGAGCAGGATGTAGAATGTCACCTGGCCCTGACCACAGCTGACAAGGACAGACAGGCCCTCTCCGTTTTATTTTTTTAAGATTTATTTATTTATTATATGTAAGTACACTGTAGCTGTCTTCAGACACCCCAGAAGAGGGCGTCAGATCTCATTAAGGGTGGGTGTGAACCACTATATGGTTACTGAGATTTGAACTCAAGACCTTCGGAAGAGCAGTCAGTGCTCTTAACCGCTGAACCATCTCTCTCACCAGCCCCACCATGTGTGTTCTTTTGTGATTGGGTTACCTCACTCAGAATGATATTCTCCACATCCATCCATTTCTCCAAGAATTTCATAAATTCATTGCTTTTAATAGCTCCATTGTGTAGATGTACCACATTTTCTGTATCCATTCCTCTGTTGAGGGACACCTGGGTTGTTTCCAGTTTCTGGTTATTATAAATAAGGATGCTATGAACATAGTGGAACATGTGTCTTTACTATATGTTGGAGCATCTTCTGGGTATATGCCCAGGAGTGGTATAGCTGGGTCCTCTGGTAGTACTATGTCCAATTTCCTGAGGGACCGCTAAACTGATTTCCAGAGTGGTTGTACCAGCTTGCAATTCCACCAGCAATGAAGGCTTCATTCCTTCTTAGAAGGGGGGAACAAAATACCCATCTAAGGAATTGCAGAGACAAACTATGGAGCAGAGACTGAAGGAAGGACAATCCAGAGACTGCTCCACCTGGTAATCCTTTCCATATTCAATCATCAAACCCAGACACTATTGTAGATGTCAGCAAGTGCTGGTTGACAGGAGCCTGATATAGCTGTCTCCTGAGAGGCTCTGACAGTGTCCGACTAATACAGAAGTAGAGACTCACAACCATCCATTGGACTGAGCATAGGGTCCCCAATGAAGGAGCTAGAGAAAAGACCCAAGGGGTTGAAGAGTTTTTAGCCCCTTAGGACGAACAACAATATGAACTAATTAGTACCCTCAGAGCTCCCAGGGACTAAAACACCAACCAAAGAGTACACATGGAGGGACTAATGGCTCTAGCAGCATATGTATAGCAGAGGATGGCCAAGTTGGTCATCAATGGGTGGAGAGGCCCTTGGCCCTGTGAAGGTTCTATGCCCCAGTGTAGGGGAATGCCAGGGCCAGGAAGCTGGAGAGGGTGGGTTGGTAAGTAGGGGGAGGGAGGAGGAAACAGGGTTTGCTTTTTGTTTTTGGTTTTTGTTTTTGTTTTTGTTTTGTTTTGTTTTGTTTGATATTTTTTCGGAGGGTAACTAGGAGAGGAGATATCATTTGAAATGTAAATAAAGAAAACATCTAATAAAAAATAAAAAGAAAAATAAGTAAACTTGCATAATGAAATAAAAAAAAGAAGAAGACCGAGCACATTCGGCCCTTGTCTTCACCCGAAGCCTTTCCTGCGATCTGCTCAGAACTCTACTTTCCCTGCCCACCCCGGCCTCTTTCCTTCTGCCAGGGACTCATCCCAAGACCCCACCCAGGAAATGTGTTGCTGGGAGACCTCTCTGCCAGGCCGATTCCTGGGTAAAACAAAGTCAGAACAGTTAAGACCAATAGACCCCAGCCCCCCAGCCCAGGGGACTCTTCCAAGAGCAAGAGTCCTGCAGAAGAAAGTTGTGAAGGGGAGAGGTGAGCCAGGTCAGTGTGTGTAATCTCTAGAAGCTGAGTGACCAGCAGCATCAAAAGTGGCCATAGAAACTGAAGCTGGGGACTGGGAACAACCTGTGAGGTGAGGTTCCATGTGGAGGTACTGGCTCCAGCTGTTTGGAGGAAGAATGAGGACAGAATATTGGTTGGAGGGCTGGGAATACAGCTCAGTCCACACGGTGCCTGAAGTGTACGCATGAGGCCTTATGTTTGCTCGCCGGCGCCATAAAAACGTGGTGGGACAATGCACAACATGAGGCAGAGGAAGGAAGATTATGGGTTCAAGATCACCCTTGGACACATAAGGAGTTTAAAGCCAGTCTGGGCTACATAAAAACCTGCCACAAAACCAATAAGCAAATACAGACAAATACACAAGAGCAAATTTCTGACTGGAATGGATTCTGGAAAGAATGAAACCAGCCTAGCACACAGACTGCCTGTTTCTCCTTCCTCTTGCCTCACTTCTCTCCTTTCTCACCCTCCTCTTCTTTTCCTTCTCTTTTTGTTATTGCTTCTTTGTTTGCTTATTTTATTTATTTTATTTTATTTTGGCACAGGATCTCACTATGGAGCCCTGCCTGGCCTCAAACTTGCTAGGCAAACAATCAAACTGGGCTCAAATTCAGTGATCCACCTGCTTCTGCCTCCTAGGGGTTCTGATTAAAGCTGTGCACCACCATGCCTGATCTGTTTGTTTGTTTGTTTGTTTGTTTGTTTCTGAAACAGTCTTGCTATGTAGTTCCAGCTGGCATTGATGATCTTGTCTCTACCTCCCTAGTGCTAGAATTACTGGTGTGCGCCACCATAGGTCACTACACAGAACTCTCTCCCAAGAGTTTTGCTGTTTCTATCCACTTCACCTTGTCAGAAAAACAGGTCTCTGCTTCCCTGGGGCCTTGCTCCCCCGTGGCTCACCAGGTGCAGAGACCCCCAGGAGATTAGCGTCCTTTACTCTCAACTCAATTTCACTGACATCTGCCATGCTTTGCCCAAACTTCCCATTTGTTCTCAATGGGAAGACTGCTCTCAAAGACACAAACTAGTTCATCCTAGTGACAAACAGAAGGGCAAGGGCTCGGCCATCAGCAGTGTTCCTCCAAGTCTCAGACTCGGAATCTTTGAGAACCTAGGACCTGGATCTCCCATTATATGCTGGACAAAAGTCCTAGCCTCGGGTGTCACGGACACTTCCCTCCCACACACATTCTGGCTCTGCCGTCACCCTGACCTGCTGTAGTGTCTCACCAAGAAAGATGCCCAATCAAGCCTCTACCACATCTTCATACTGGCTCCAGGATTTGGTTTATTAAATTGTCTTCTGCCACAAGGACCACTGACTTACAACAGCTGTTGCCACAGCAACCAAGCAGCCAGCCTGCTGTTCTAGTTAACAGCCATGAACTTCCCGCTGGCAATTTGGCTTAGGGACAGCAGGGGAAGACACCCTGAAGTGTGTGAGAGGCTGGGATGACAAAGATGGGGACTTGAGAAGTGACAGAGAGGGAAGGGCAAGGAATTCACCAAGCATCCAGGTCAGTACTTGTGGAACTGCTCTGTGGTTCAGGGTGGAGAAAGCTGCCAATGACTAGCACCAGAGAAGTCTCCACATCTTCTAGTGATGCAGGCTGCTCCTCCTCAGATAACTCTTTTGTGAGGAAGAAGGGCCCTGGGGCAGGAAAAGGGCCACACAGCAAGGAAAAAGTCCTGCCAGCACTGGGCACTCACCAAATCCAGGGGCAGTGCCTCAAGGTAGATCTAGAGAGGCCTGATCCCTGTGTCCGATGTCCGTTTCCTAGAGAAAGGTTGCTTGTGCGAATATCTACCATCTAAAATATAGTTTGTGACTAGGGGTTGTGAAGTCCCACCGTTATGAATTCAAGTCCTGTCTTCTCCATTTGCTAACTGTTTAACATTAAGCAAGTTGTTTAGCCTCTCTGAGCCTTGGTTTTTCTCCAGCTAAAAACCAGGGATGAACACAGTACCAATCTCATCCAATGATTGATTGCAAATGATTGAGGATAAGTCTACAAGGGATGCAAGAGGAGTGCCAGGCACACAGCCAGCGCTCAGCAAGTGGGAGGATTGATGCTGTTACCACTGCTTTGATCATGGGCGATGACTATGTCAACTAGCAAAGCTAAAGACTGGGCCATAGAGAGAGACTTAAGATGCTAAGAGTAAGTAAAATGGACCTCATCCTAGGACATATCTCAAAATATCGCTTTGACTCTTACGTATTAACAAATAAACTTACTGGTGGCTAAGGAGATGGTTCTGTGGGTGAAGCACTTGCTGTGCAAGCATGAGGACCCGGGTTCAGATCCCCCTCACTCAAGTAAAACCCCAGTATAGTAATAATATGTGGGTATATAACCCCAATGCTGGGGTGGTGGGGATGTGTGGACACCTGCAGCTTATTAGCTGGACAGCCAGCCTAGCTGAATCAAGAACTGCATATTCTCAAGAATATGGTGGACAGTGACTGAAGATGTCTAATGTCAACCTCAGGCCTCCACCCACGTATGCACACGCATGCATACATGCTTGCATGCACATGTGCACACACCTACACAGACACATAAGAAGTTGCCAAAGGGTGGCTCTAGGTGACTGTGCTCTGCTGCTTATTATATTTTTGTCTTTGTCTTCTGTTCTTTATGCCTTTTTAAAACTCTGTAACGCAGGGCTGGAGAAATGGCTCAGTGGTGAAGAGCACTGACTACTCTTCTAGAGGTCCTGAGTTCAAATCCCAGCAACCATATGGTGGCTCACAATCATCTGTAATGGGATCTGATGCCCTCTTCTGGGGTGTCTGAAGACAGCTATAGTGTACTTACATTAAATAAATAAATAGATCTTTAAAAAAAAATGTAAAGCAGGCTGGCCTGGAACTCCTGGTCCTTCTGCCTCAGCCTCCAATGACTGGACTTGAAAAGGCATCTGGCTCTTTACAGCTTTTCTGGACTAAATATGTAATTAGAAAAAATACTGTTCTTATAGGTTACAAATGAGCTAAGTACAAAAACCCATTAAAGAGTGAGCTTTATTTTACTTATTTACTTGTTATTTTGTTTGTGCTCATGCAAATGTGCACATGTGAGCAGAGTTAAGAAGACAAGTGAGCTCTCTCCTCCCACCATGTGGATCACGGGGACTAAACTCAAGTCATCATTCTGGGTGGCAGGGACCTTCACCCATTGAGCCATCCTGCCAGCTCTGGCTGTTTGATTGGTAGCCCAGGTTGGCCATGAACTCACTGAAGTCCTCCTGCCTCTGCCTCCCGAAGGGATTATAGGATAGTGTACCAGGCCAACTCAAAGGAGCACTTTGAATGGGAGAGCTATACAGTGTGTAGGTTAAATCTCATTGAGGATACTCTTTTTTTAAAGCCTTAAACTATGAACCAAGGGGTGGGAGAACCATCTGTCCATTAGCCCTGCTATATCAGATCTGGGCTCCTGCAGCCCCTGCCCTCAGAAGGCTGACGCAAGAGGATTACAGGAGTTCCCAAGTTTGAGACCAACCTAGGCAGAATAGTGAGACCCCCCCCATCTTAAACAATGTATCACCATGTAATAGTTTATACAAACTAGCACCAAAAAGGTCAAATAAAGAAAACAAAGTAGGAGCTGACAAACAGGGCTATTACAGATATCTAAAAGGTGCACACTGGACAGGGAGGTCACAGGAACTCAAGCTTAATCCCAGCATGGGGATCAGGGGTTCAAGGCCAGCCTCAGCTACTAGGCTAGTTTAAGGCTATCCTGGACTACAATGATACCCAATGATACCCTGTGTCAAACAATAACAAAGCAATAGCATAAACCTACAGGATGGGTGAATTGTATGGCATTATGAGATCTGGAAGAAGCTAATCAGAAAAGACCACAGTATAGGTGTCCATTAATAGGAAGCTCTCCAGTAGCCATCTAGAGGTAGTGCATGAGCCTGGGGCTGAGTGAGGCTGGGAATTGGCATTGAGTGGGCAGGAGAGGTCTTTATGCTAGACATGTTCAATTACAGTGATGGCTGGTATCTGTGACTTTAATGAAAGCCACCATTGTACCAAAGCATGATGGTATACCCCTGTGATCCCAATTGGAAAAATGAAGCAGGAAGATCACAAGTTTGACTTCAGGGTGAGATAGAAGGGAGATAGTGTCTCAAAAAACACAAAGGTTGGTTGGTGAAAGAAATTATTTTCACAAGAACTCTGCACCCTAATAAATAAACAAATAGGGGGAAGGGAAAAAAACCAAGGTCACTGGAGTATTGGCATGAGAGAGGCTAGGAACTTCAATGACATAAATTATACCTCAATATAACAGTCATTCTGTTTTCTGTGTTTGAATATATATGTATTGGGGGTGGACCATGTAAGAGGTGCCCATGTGTGGGGTGCACGTATGTGCCCAAGGCTGATGCCAGGTGTCTTCCTTGATTATTCTCCACCTTATTCACCGAGGCAAAGTCTCTCAGCTGAACTAAAGACCCACCGATATGGCAGGCTGGCTCCTTGTGCTTATGTGGCCAGTGCTCTTAACCTCAGAACACTTCCCCAGCCCTTGGTGGGGCATTATTTCTTTTTCTTTTTCTTTTCCTTTTCCTTTTCCTTTGAGTGTGTGTGTGTGTGTGTGTGTTTGAGAGAGAGAGAGAGAGAGAGAGAGAGAGAGAGAGAGAGAGAGAGAGAGAGAGAGAGAGAGAGAGATTGAGATTCACTTTGATGCCTAGGATGGTCTTGAACTCATGACAATCCTGCTTCAGCCTTTGGAATGCCAGCATTACAGGCATAAGCTAAGCAGTTTGGGGGGCTGTTTTTTTTTCTATGTTAAGGAATGAGGCTTCTAAGAGTTGATAATAGTTAAGAACACAAACTATGGCCTTGGACTTAATGGGTTAAAATCCTATCTCTCCTTGTGTAGCTGGGCAAGGTATACAATGGCCCCATCCTGGAGTATGATAATTAATGCTTATCCTAATGAAGGCACTGTTCTAGGTACTTTGTATATGACAGCCTAGCTAAGCCTTACAGATCTCTGGTTACAGAGGGGTTAGAAGACTAGCTAGCCCCTGGTCACACAAGTCACCAGCTAACCAGTGTTAGGGTAAGTGGCCAGCAGATTTCAGGAGCTAAGTACTTCGGCACAGGACAGCACTTATCTCCTAGTAACATCTGGCGTCACCTCATATAGGTTGTTGAGAAGGAATTCTCACAACGTGCTGGCACACAGTCAATGCTCCCCCCAAACGAAGGGCAGGGAGAAGCCACTATTAGTGGATTCCCATGGCTTCGGTTTGTCTGATTGTATTTGAAGTATTCAGGGAGAAAAAAGCCAAGGCTGGTTTGGAAATAGTGTGTAAGAAAAGGGCTCAATTCCACCGAGCAGCTGTAACAAATCCCTTTCTTCTGAGGGATCGACATTGAAGGATGGGATTGTACACTGAAGTCAACACAATTCTTAGTGGACTTGCTTCTCTGGCAGCCAGGAAGGCAGGGACTGAGGGCTTGGGTCCTGAGCTGCTCTAGCTGCTTGCCCACATCAGTGAACAGGCACCTATCTATCTGCTGAGACTCGACTTCCATGTTTGTAAAACTGGCAAAGCAAACAAGCGGAGGACAAACAGCCCAGTCTCCATCGTCTTGAGGGTTACCCGTGGCAACAGGAGCAGACTCAGCATAGGTTTATAGGATATACTTAGGGCCCAGTGAATAGGTGGTATTACCTTCTGGCTCATTCTCCTCTCACTCACTGGGGAAACAGAGCACTTTACAGAGGGAGATGACCTGACTCTCTGCAGGAGAATAAGCTGCCCATCCATCTCCCTTGGCCAAGAGGAGGATGCAGCAATCAGGCACATAGAGGATCTGAGTTTAGGATAAGAAGGGTTATTAGGTATAAAACCCATCATTCTCCATCTCCCTAGAGAACAGAGAAGACACAGGGGCTAAGACCGGGAGGGGGGCTATCTGGATTAGGCAGAAAGAAACACCTGCCATAGGCCATAGCTCAAGGCATGGAGGGAGCCTGTCCTTGTGTCTTCAGGAATGGGGATGAATCCAGAAACAATCGGGGTGCCCTCAAGGGTCTCTGGGATGGCACTCCCACCCCCTGCTCTACCTTCACTGGCCTTAGTCTCTTCTCCCAGAAGGAACAAAGCCTAGTGGGGCAGCACCCTGATGCGGGAGACCTGCTTTTATCTTCACTCAGGACAAGTGCCATTGGGACTAAAAGCACTAACTCAGAAATAGGACAATTTGAGTGGGGTGCCCCAGCTCTGCCTTACACACACTGTGTGAGCCAGGGCAGATTATTTAACTTCTCTGTGCTCTAGAACCTACCCCACAGAGGTGTGGGAGAAGGAAATGAGACCCTGTGTATAGAGAGACCATGCCTGGGTACACAGTGACCCTTCCATAACTCACAACCTCTACTCAGCTACTGGTTTGGTTTTTGTTTGTTTGTTTGTTTGTTTTGTTTTGTTTTGTTTTTTTTGAGGCAGAGACAAAGCCATCTACAGGTCACCTTTCCCACGTGCAGTTCTCGTCTTGAGTGAGGACAGATCCAGGAGTGGGCCCAGCAGGGGGATCTGACTCCCACCTGAGTCAACAGAGCCTATGAGATGAAGCCCACTACAGAAACCCAGGGAGCCTTCAACAGGGAGGACTTGGCTTCTTCAGCTTTTGAAGCACCCAGATAGCTTGTAAAGCAACTTCATGCACATATCTCAATATCTCTTGATTAACAAGCCTTCGTGTACTACCACAATACCTACTTTACAGAGGAAGGGGGTGTGGGGGGGAGCTAGTGAAAGAGAAAGGTTGTCTAATCCGTGTCCCACATGACCTTGAGCCTTCCTGGCTCTTAATTAAGTCTGTCGCTCCACACCAAGCATCCTGGGTCAGGGAGAGCCTTATGATTTCTGCAACCTTTTTATTTGCCTCTCAGCAACCCCCACCGAAAGATGGTTCTACAGCCTGACCCTCAGAGCTGGTCCAGCAGAGGGCATCCAGAGGCCTTTATCTTCCCATCCTTCCTATTTGCTGTCGAGCCATCCAGGATGGTGGGAGGCAAAGGGTCCCTCTCCTGGGAGTGCAGAATTCAGGGAAGATCAACTGCCTCCCAGGAGCCCACCTGAAAAGGTGCAGGTCAAAGGGCAAGCTCCAGGTGTCTCCACACAGCAGATGAAGGTGCCCATGTGGGAGCCACTCCTTTTACCACATGGATCTCGGGGACTGAACTCAGGTAGTCAGGCTTGACAGCAGGTGCCTTTCCTGCTTCAACCATCTAGCAGGCTTAAGGTGGGATCTCATGTAGCCCAGGTGGCCTCAAGCTCACAATGCAGGTGAGGATGACCTTGGACTCATAGTCCTTTCCGGCCCCATCTCTTGAGTGCTGGGATTACAGATGTGTGCCATCACATCTGGCTTTACTCTTCAATCTGTTAAGCATTAGATCCCTGATTGATCAAGAAAACGTGTTCACATTCAGTAGGTTATCAAAAATAACTGAGAATGACTGAACCCTGAGGGTGGGCAAGCCTTAGAGCTATCCCCTATGCTGTGGGTACTAGCTTTCTTACAGGTATCCCCGAGGACCACATCACCAGGAAATTAAGAACAGGAGTCAGCCACCACTATGGAAGCCAGAAGGTGCCTCTAGCAACTACAGGACAGCATGCTCTGGTCTGAGTGTCAACTTCCCACACCCAAACCTGTTGAGGTTTTAAGAGACTGATGCCAGAAAAACCAAGTGTTGTCCCCTCTGTGCCGTTCTGGTTGGTCAAACTCTACTAGCACCTCTGGTCCATGGAGATGTGAAGGTGGAAGGCTCTTGAGTCTACTTCTATCAGAGTAATTGCAGATGTTAACTAGCAATGTCTGGGCCCTGCTCCCAGACATGGCTAGGTATTCACGACATGCAAAAGGAATGAAGGCCACACCACCAGCCAGCCCAGGGAACACACTGTGCTGGGTGGTGTTCCTGGCAGGAAGGCTCCTCCTGGAGCACAGCATATGCAGGGCTATGAGGGTGGGTGGTGTCCCCGCTAAAATTTACCTACCACCAATTGCGTCAGAGGCTTCTCTGTAGCAGGGCTGAGCCTGCTCCAAATGCTTCTGCTTCACCTCAATGCAGAGCAAATGTCCTGTGGCTTTTCAGAGAGGTAGCAGTGTACAGGGAGAGAGGGAGCTTGAAGCCTGGAGGCTGGATTCAGAACTCTTCTGCTCAAGGGAGCAGTGTTCTTTCAAACAATGGCTACTCCTTCCTGAAGTCCCTGCCCCTTCCATCTGGTCACTAGACAGCCATTCTCCTCCTGCTGGATTCTGTTGGGTAGCAGTGGATAGGACTCTCCAGGGGCTAGAGGCAACCCCACAATCAATGCACCCCTGACCAGACAGTTCACCAATCTTAGGAAATATTTTAGCTCCCTAGAACCAGGTTTGGAGAATTCAGGAGAATTCAGGGATAATTCAGAACCCCTGGTGCTATGTGGGGCTTTCTCTGAGTCCTCAGAATGTCACTGAACACCCAGATCTGACAATATGAAGAAACTCCCTCCAGGGCTGGTGGGCCTGCGCTGAGGATCTCTGGTTAGCATCTCTCACGAGGAAGCAGCTTTGTCATCCTCGAGCTGTAGTTTCACCTCAGATTGGAACACAAGCTCAATGTGACCCAAGAGAAAGACATATGGTAACAGGAAGGCAGGCTCAGGGTTGGCCAGCTGCCTGGAACACTGCTATTTGCCCTTGGGCAAGTCACTTCACCTCTCTGATTCAGCGTTCCTGCCAACAAAACGAGAAGTTGAAAATAATTCTTGCTTGTGTGCTTGTGTGCTTCTTATGTATTCTTAGTATTATTAGATACAAGAAAGCCAAAAAAAAAAAAAAAAATTCTGGGCTCATGAGAAGTAAGGAGTGGGTGCCCTTCCCCTTCCAGAGGAGCCCAGAGTCCCTGAGCAGTTGTGATGGCAATGTTAGACTTCTAGCTTCACCACTGGGGAGCACCCTGCCTTGCTCTGTCCTAGGGACTTGATAAAAGGAAGCTTACCCAGCAGTCAGAGGAGCAATGACTTCTTCCTGCACTGAAGCTATGAGCCAACCATCTTCACACCCAGCCATACAGACACCAGGCTTGTGGCCTCTGCCCTTAAGGAGTCTACAGAGACTTCACTTGGGGAACTTCTACAGCAGAGAGCTAGCAATGCCAGTGTGGCTGGACAAAAGGGCCCCATAAGAACAAAAGAGGCACAGGGACAATCACGGATCCCTTCAACAAGACCCGGTGGGATGTGATGACTTAGGGAAGCCAATAGCTGTGAGTGACACTTATGTCCCAGAGACTCAGTCACTCCTAGAGTCTTCTTGGCTTTAGACAGGAGATAGACCTGGGTCAGCCAGATGCCTGGCATTATGCAGAGGTCTGGGCACAAGCATTCTGGGCTCAGAGCTGGAAAAATGGCTAACTGTGGTAAGATGCTGGCCAATCCTGCCTGTTCACTCCTTTTCTTTACTTATAAACTATTGTTATTATAAGTGTGTGTGTGTGTGTGTGTGTGTGTGTGTGTGTGTGTGTGTGTGTAGGGCACAAGACAGTGAAAAGCCCTGCCTACCCCTTTCAAGAGTCACAACTATCATAACCCATCTTGCAGTGAATAGAAGGAGGTTCTGCTATATTCTCCACCTCTGGTCAAGGGGAGGGGAGGATGGGGATACTTCACAAGGTCCTGGGGGAAGAGTCTGGCTCTCTCAGGTTGCTTGTACTGCCTGATGAAGGCACTTTGACCCTGAGGTTGGTTTCTGTGTTCAAATCTTGATCTATCTGCACATACCAACTCTAGGATCTTGGGAAAGTTACTTAGTGACCTGGAAGGACTAGCAGGTTGTTCTTCAGTGGAGGGCCAGAAGATCAGAAAATAAAGAGACAGGAAAGCTGGGATCAGGTGATCTTGCATATATTCTTCTCTGTACATCAGAGCCCCAGTCTTCTATCAGCCTGGCTCTCAAAAACTGAGCATCCAGCCTGCTAAAGCTTATTGTACACCTGCTAGGAACAGGCACAAACAGGTTGCCTTCGCCCCTCATCAGTTAAAAACAATAAAAAGAAGAGTACACTGATCCTCAAAGAAAACTAAAAAGAGGGCTGGGGAGATGGCTCAGTGGTGCGGTGCTTGTTGTACAAACCCCACAATCTAAGTCCTAAGCTCACATAACAGTGGCAAGATCGATTCCACGGAGTTGTCCTCTAACCCCACGCATGCCTCCCACACACACGGCGCCACACAAGTAACTATATATGAAATTGGTTTTAAGTTTTTTAACTTATAGCAACGTGTAACATTAGACCATCTTGTTCTGTAATTGAGGTGTGCCTCCCTGTCCCCTACCGCGCCACCTCTTAACACCATGTGGGGAGAAGTTTTCATTTAATTTTTTTTTTTTGAGACAGGGTCTCACAGAGCCCAGGCTGGCCTTGAACTCCCTAGAGCACTGAGAATGACCTTGAACTTCTGATCCTCATGCTTCTACAACCCAAGCTAGGATTGCTGGCATGTACCACTATGAAATGGCGTGGTTTAAAGCTCATCTCTACTGCTGTATTGAACTTCCATTGCTTTGCTTCTGCATGGTATCCCATCCCAGGTGGAGGCCTGCTCCTTCTGGGTGGATACAGAGAGTCTCTCTGCCATTGTCAGGATCTGGATGTTTGGAGAGGCTGAGCAGCAACAGGGCTCTGGCCATCTCACATCCTGGCAGTCCGTAAGTCCTGCCAGCCTTGCCAGTCCTACTGCCCCAGAGCTTAAACGCATGCCAAGTTCACTCCTTCATCCTATTCCTTCCTTTGTGCCATGAATCACTTCCCTTCCCTGCACCTATCCTGACTTCAACAGACAGGGTTCATTCTCCCCTATGCGTTATGACATCACAGGGCAGCTATCTTGACATGTAGGTGTCTCCACAGGCTTGAAGCGGGGGACTCTGGCTGAGTCCAGACTCTGATGGTGGATATACAGCCATCTCTGACTCGGGCTCCTTATCTGAGCAATGGGGGACAAGCAGCTCACAGGCCTGCTGTGAGGGTGAAAGGGATGTATCAGGCGCCCACTGGCCAGTCAAAAATGCTCTGTCCCTGTCCTTCCTCAGCTATTCTTAAAGCGGCAGCTCCCAGTGACCTCCTAGTGTCCCAGCACCCACACAAGCCAAGTGAGAGAAACACTAACAATTGATGATTGTCTGAAGCCTCTGAGTGTGGGAGAGATTTGTAAGGTGAATACACAAGTTAACAAATTACAACTTTCCATCACCAATAGTTTGTACGGGAGTGCTCTAATAGAGCCTACTATTTACAATTCCGGACTCTTTACATAAATTAACCCACTTAATCACACAGCTGCACACTGAAGCAGGGCCTGCTAGCGTCCCCACTCTGCAGGTGAGAAAACTGAGGCACAGAATGTTTAAACAGCTGTCTAAGCTGCACATCTGGAGCGCATGCTAGCCCCTGCCTCCAGGGTCTGTGCTCAGAGCCACTCTGCTGGGCTGTATCTTCCTCAGAGCCCTAGGAAAGCCCCAAATGTTCTTACATCCACAGCACCTGCTTCCATGGAAGTAAGAGAGAAGAGGGCGAGAAGAAAACGTAGCTCCCCTTTCTTCCTGCACTTTGCAGGTTTCTGCCCTCCTTGGAATCCATGACCTGATGACATGGGTTCAATTCCCAGAACCCATGGTGGTAGGAGAGGACTCTCAAAAGCTGTCCCTCAGCCGCCACATGTGTGTTGTGGCAATCACCCCACACATACATACATACATATGCCATACACACACACAATAATAATCATAAACAGAGACATTGGCCAGCGTATTAAAGCATATCCAGTCTGTAAAGTGGAGATGACTCACTCCATAAAGGCCATCTCACGTAACACTAGACTGGATCACGCAAAGCCCATGTTCAGTAGCCCCTTTCCAAGTCCTTCCAGACACAGCCGATCAACCTTTTCCCATTTGGCTTGTCTTCAGCCTCAGAGTCCTCAGCGCAGCTCCAGGGTCTGAGCCAGAATTCCAGCTGAAGCCTATCTGTCACTCCGACTCTAACAGGACAAAGACGGAACACCAAAGGCAGCAGACCAGGGGACTAAAGGGCTTCCCGCCTCCACTGCTTCCCCGCTTCTGTAAAACCCATTTTCATCACAGTGAGACCTTAGAAGGCACTGAAAGGGACCGCTGGTTTTAATGATGATGTGAGGGCTAGGGCCATGCTGAGAGGAGCACTGTGCCCATGGATGAAGACAGAGAATAGGAAGCGAGAGCTCAGCAGCAGCTGGACAGAAAGGATTCATCCTGTGGTGACCGGAAGCAATGACACAGGCTATTCCCTTCCCTCCAGGCACCACCTTCCTTAGACAACCTGCCACCCAAGAGTGTCATGAACCGATGCAAGCCCCAGAGCTTTCCAATGGGAACAGGACAGGACATGAGCCACGTATACAATTTGAACTTCTCTAGAAGCCATTTTTAAAAAAAAAGGAGCTTAAAAAAGGAAAAGGTGGAATTAATTTTAATAGCAGACTGGGGTCTGGGGACACCGTTTATGATAGGCCACGTGCTTGGCATGCATAAGGCTTTGGGTTCAGTCCCAGGAATTTAGTATGGAGAAGCCAAATTCTTAAGACAGATGTGTGTGTGTGTGTGTGTGTGTGTGTGTGTGTGTTGTATCTTACCCCAATAGCTCCAAACAGTATCATTTCAATACAGAAAAAAAAGATTAGTGAGGTTATTTGAGTTTCTTTTTTTTTTGATACTATCTTGAAATCCAATATATATTTTTATAGTATGTTTCAATTTAGATACAAAGATTTCATTAAAAATAGTCTGTCTTGAGAAGTCATAAAAATTATAGTTAAAAACGTAGATTCCACATATAGAAATGCTTTTAAAATTTTCCAAAAGTTTTCCAACAACTGAAATCAGTATCTGCTTTAAAGTTTAAATCAATAAAAATTAAATGAGACAAAAGATCCAGCTCCTCCATTGCAGTAGCTACATGTTAAGTGCCCAAGCAACACAGGCACCTGGGGGTGACTTTGAGGTCTGGACGAGTGTGAGTGTGTCGGACTGCTGAAGGCAGCTCTGCCCACCTGCGCGGAAGTGTTAGCCTCGCTCCTGGCCGTGTAAAGATTCTCAGAACCTTGGGGTTGGCTCCTCCTAGTATTCTTATCCAGCCAGGCCTGTTGACCCTGGCTAGGCCATTTCTTGTCCCCCAACCCCTTGCCCAAGGTTGGCTTCCATTTCCCTTGGGCTCTGTATATACTCTGAGATTTCAAACAGGTCCACTCCCAACTTCACTTTGATCCCCAGCCCAGGTGTGGTTCCCTATCCAGGTGTGGTTCCCTATCCAGGTGTGGCTCCCTGTCCAGATGTGGCTCCCTATCCAGGTGTGGTTCCCTATCCAGGTGTGGTTCCCTATCCAGATGTGGTTCCCTATCCAGGTGTGGTTCCCTGTCCAGGTGTGGCTCCCTGTCCAGGTGTGGCTCCCTGTCCAGGTGTGGTTCCCTATCCAGGTGTGGTTCCCTATCCAGGTGTGGTTCCCTATCCAGATGTGGTTCCCTGTCCAGGTGTGGTTCCCTATCCAGGTGTGGCTCCCTGTCCAGGTGTGGTTCCCTATCCAGGTATGGTTCTCTGTCCAGGTGTGGTTCAGGGACTCCACTTATTTGGAAGGGTTATTCAAGAGATGCTGTGTTCTCAGCTAAATGAAAAGGAGAAGACTGTCAATTGTGGGGTACACCCAGGAATGAGCCATCATCTCGTTCTAGTGCTCTTGGGGAAAGCCCTGGCAATTTTCACATTCTCATGAGTTAGTACCAAGATGCCATTTGCATTCTCCTCATAAATCCCTTACAGCTCGCTGCTTCACACTGCCCTGTTTCACACTGCCCTCCAGGAGCGGAAGGGCTTGGCCCTATCATTTGGCTCCTTCTTAATCTGCTGTCTTGGTTTGGTGAATTATTTGGGTGCTGTGCTTGGTTCTAACCCCTCACGCCCCTAAGCCACCAAAACCACAACAGACAACACTGATTGATCACATGGGTCTTTCTTCAAGAACCTCAGACTGAGCTCTACCCCTCAACCCCTGGGACGCTGCAGCATCACCCAATCCCAGAAAGAGAAAGGAAGGGAAACAGATGGCTCCGCACAAAGAAGCAGGTTTCGTACATGCAAACAAATAAACCAACAAACAAAACCTATCAACACATAAACACCAGCTCCCCATCCCTTGTGCCCAGAGCTGACTGACTTGGCTTTGTTGCTGCTCATGGCTGCAGTGGCCCCCACAGGCCAGAGCTTCAGAACTCCTTGCAGCAGAAGGCCCCAGACATCATCAGCCCCTCCCCTTCCCCCCTCCCCCACACCTCGCTCGGGTGGAAGCTTCGTTGGAAAGGGCACATTTGACTGTCCCTGGTCGGCAATTGACCTGTGTGAGCTGACCCACAAAGAGAAGGCCTTGCAGGCAGCCAGCAACACGCCCACCATCACCTGGATGCTGAGGAAGCCACTTGAACTTCCAGGGATGCAGCAGCCCCTGCATCCCTACCACACTGAAAACCACTGAGTGGGTTGCCCCTGAACAAGTGCCACCTCTCCATCTTGGGGCAGCCTCAGGCCTCAGAGTCTCCAGCAAAAGAAAGGGGAAAGAATCCCAAGGTCCTGCATTGGGATTCCAGAGTCTGGCTGTACCTGAGGAGAATACAACCAACCAAACAAGGAAACAAAGGAGGGCTTGATCAGACACCCAGTCACAGCACTCTCCCGCCCACACAAAGCACTCTCTAGAGACAGGCCTCCCATCTCCCCCCACTCCAGTACTTCAACAAGGGCTTCATTCTCCTGTGCCATTTACAGGCACTAGCACCCTCCCTTCCCCCTCACCAGGCCCACACCACACATATCAAACACACAGACACAACATACAACACATGACATCCACCACACAGGACAGAGACACAGGTCACATCACTATACAAGCACATGTATAATGCGCTTGAAACATATGCCACCCACACGCCCACACACTGTATGCAAGTATTTTCACTGATCCTACATTCTAAGGACAAAATGTTCCAAGCCATAGAACATTAAGAAACAACACTTACAAATAGATTTGATCATCTTGCTGCAAAATGAAATGAATGACACAGTTTCCCGACTTACCAAGCCTGCGTGCTGAATATAATTTATCACTTCTCGGAGATTCAGTAATGTATCGCTGAGCCTGTCTTTACCAGGGCTCTAAGAGCCTAATGACCTGGCCTCTCCCTCTGTCTGCTTTCCCCTGGCTGGCCATGGGCTGCCAGGGACACCAGGCATTACGACCTCCAGAGATCAGGTTTATATACTTGGCTGTCTGGAACACTCTCTCCCTACTTGTCTACATGGCTTAGTCCATTCGGGCCCCGCTCAAATGCCAGCTTACCAGAGAGACCCATCCTGGCCCTGTTCACCCCCTTTTCTGCCCTCTTACACTGCTTTATTTCATTTTCACGTATTTGCTGCCATCTAATAAATTATGTTCATATGTTTATTGTCTGCCCTGCCCTCAGGACCCAAGTTCCTCGAGAGCAGAGACTGCCTGTTTTCTTAATGCTTGTAACAATCTTGGAACATAGTAGGTGCTCAGTGAACAATTGCCCCCGGCCTGCGGGGTAGTCGGACGGGGACTGGGGGACCACTCGGAAGAGGCAGTGAATAGGTGAAGCATCCAGCATTCTGACCGATGAGTGCCTCGAACAGCAGCAACTTCTATTTCTGGTTGGTCTTTTGCTGTTATCTGTCAACTTTCCAGGATGTCTGCAGCTCTGGGGGAATCCAATCTCGCTCCTCCTCTGATCTGCCGTATTTGTAACCAAGGAAAAGCTAAAGGCTGCCAAGAGATGACCAACCTGCTGACTCCCTTAACTGATTTTTCTAAACAATGTTTCTTCCCAGGCTGTGGCCTCAGGGCAATTGAAGGCCTGCCTTCTGCTATCAGTGGTCTGAGGATAGGCCTTTGTAGCTTCCTTCTGGCTGTGAACTGCTACAAGATCTAAGTCTACCTAGAGATACATCTGCAAGCACATCCCTGGCACACTCAGACACCTTCAACGGGAGTGACTGTGTAACTCTGGCAGTCAATGGGAAGAGTGTCCTCCTGTGGAGAGGTCAACATTGCCAGCTCTTAAGTAGTTGGCTTTCCATGGTCCTTGTGCTCTGGCCTTATTCTCCTTCAGTAAAGCACTGTGAGGCCTTGAGCCCTGGCCTAGGGCTCCCTTGTTTTTGCAGTCTGAGCTGGGAGGGATGGCCTAGATCCTGTCTAGAGAGTAGAAGTGACTCACCAGAGGCTGTAAGCAGGGCTGGCCCTTGCAGTGGCCCCTGGACATTCATTCCTTTGTCTCCTCTCCACACTCCCCCCACATACACTACCTTCTCAAAAGCCAGGCTCTGCGAGGGAGAGCACAGGATGGCAGGTCCCACAACTGTGAGCACACTAAGAGTTGTCACCCCTCTCTAAGCTCTCTGTGACAATGTTTGTTTTTGACTTTTGGGCAGCTATACTGCGCTCTATGAAACAGCAAGAGGCGGCTTTTCCTGGAGCTAACTTTCTTCCATGCCAGCTGCATGTTGCCCAAAAAAGCCTTACATATAGCATTTTAAACACACACACACACACACACACACACACACACACACACACACACACACACAGTTCTTCTGTTTGTCCACTTACCCAAAGTATCCCCAATCTCCTAACCATCCCTGATTCAAGATGTTCAGCGAGTCCTTAGGGTGGCCCTGCATATCTGGCCAGACTACTCATGGGTGTGGCTGAACCATGTAAGGTAAGGACATAGGCAGGCCTGAGCTGCAGCCTCTTCCATAAGCCAGGGTTCAGAGGGTGTTGCCAGCCCACATTGCCCTGGAAAGTAAAGGCCAAGACCTTGGGGAAAAGAACAGGCAATTTACCAGTGGAACCCTGGTTGGATCAGGAAACAGAAGTGGGATGCATAAAACTCTGCCAGGCAAAAAACACCAAAGGAGACACTAACGTCTGGGGGCAGGACATTTGCTGAAGCCCCGCCCTCTGGCTATTCAGCTCCTCCTGGGACTAGCAGACCTCCCCCCTCCCTCCCTGCTGGGCTGTTCTGAAGGAACAGAAGGGAGGAGCACACAGCAGCTGGAGGTTCCTTTATTCAGCCTCCTCCTCCCAGCCTCGCAAGCTGGGCCAGCCCTGCCTCTCAGGGAGCCAGGTCTCCCGCTGTGCAATAATTGGACCCGGTTTCATGACAGTGAGTCTTTTTTTTCTCCCCTACCTGCTGCTATTGGAAGCATTTATCTGCTGACTTGAGCCTGTGGAGAGACACCCTGGCGAGCCTTGAACTATTCCAGTGCAGGCTGGTTCTGCAAGGAAACCTTTCCTGCTACTGCAAAGAAATCTCTCTCCCTGCAACTGCACTCTTTGGCTCAGTGTAGTCCCTGGGCCCCAAGGGAGTTGGTTCTAGAACCATCTCTAGGTGGCAAGGAGATAAATTAACTCCAAAGTAGAACTGGGCCTCAAAGTGGTGCCTGGACATCCATTTGCATCCTGCATGTGAGCAAATGCTCATACACACACACACACACACACACACACACACAGAGAGAGAGAGAGAGAGAGAGAGAGAGAGAGAGAGAGAGAGAGAGAGAGAGAGAGAAACACACATGCCATCCTCCACACTCACATTTTCAATAGCTAACCTCTATTTCCATCCAGGGTTGGTCTTCTCACCAGCCCAGCAAAGAGCCCAATCCAGTGATGCTCAAATTTCTTATATAAAGTAGGAAACTACACTGTGTCGGCAATCCCAGCCCTTGGGGAGGCTGAATCAGGAGGATTTTGTGAGTTCCAGGTCAGCCTAGGCTACAAAAGAAGAACCTGTCTCAAAAATAAAACAAAATGGCCAAGTGCATAACCTTCTGAATACTTTATATTATGTCTAGTTTCTTTTTCATATTTTATTCTTGATTATATGCATCTGTGTGTGTCTCTGACTGTCAGTTTGTGCTATCTAGGTGTAGTACCCACAGAGGCCAGAAAAGGTCGCTGGACCTGAATCTGGAGTCACAAGCAGTTGTGAGATGACCAAAACAAGTGCTAGAAATCAAACTTGGTTCTTCTGGAAGAAGTACATGATCCTAACTCCTAAACCATCCCCCCCAGTTCCATAGTCTGGAATCTTACACAATGACTACAATGTAAATGTGAGTAGCCCTTCTAGAGTATCATTCACAAACTAACGGGTTGGAAGTGGGATGGAGGGGCTGGTGAAATGGCTCAGTGGTTAAGAGCACTGACTGCTCTTCTGGAGGTTATGAGTTCAAATCTCAGCAACCACATGGTGGTTCACAATCACCTGTAATGAGTAACAAATAAAAATAAATAAGGAGGGGGCTGGTGAGATGGCTCAGT
>NW_022196912.1:95507891-95536998 GCF_008632895.1 Mastomys coucha | reverse complement strand
CCCTCTTCTGGTGCGTCTGAAGACAGCTACAGTGTACTTACATATAATAAATAAATAAATCTTTAAAATAAATAAATAAATAAATAAAAATAAATAAGGAAGTGGGATGGTAAGCCCGTACATGCTCAGTACAGAAGCAATCCCCCCTCCCATCCCTTAGTATTTTGACTTGTGATAGTGAATGCACAAGTGTGGAACCTGAGGAGAAGGGAGGCGGGGAAGCCAATCAGGATCTTGCTAGGGAAAAAAACAGCTCAGCAGATTTAGAGTCTTGAGCACTTCATACTGAAAGCACTCACTGGTCAGATCATGAATAAGCTTCAGTTTACTCCTGTGTTAACTTGCAAATAATGTCGACACCTAGCTCACAAGGCTGTTTGAGGGAGGGAAGGCTGATCTAAAGCTTGGGAAATACTTGTCCAGTGTCAAAAGTATCAAATGAATATGACCACCATCAATGTAACACAAAACGGGCAGCTACTACAGAGGCTAGACTAAGTGGCCTGAAACAGCTCTCAGAATAGGCAGAGCCCAGTAGGAGACTGTCCAGAGCAAGCCCTGTGTCTAAGTGAATCAAATTTAGTGCCCTACAGGCCATTAATTGACCCCACCTGAAAGCTTGTCACCCCTGTTCATTTCTGGAAGGCTCGAGTCTGTCTAGTCTCCCGTGACTTTGCTCTGCTGTTTATGGGGAGGTGTTCTGGGTTTCCTGATGAGGCAGGCCAGGCACAAATCTCCAATCTTCTAACTATAATGAACCCCTCAGTTAGAGGCTCCTCTCTGACCTCAAGGTGGTTTCTTCCATTACAGCATGCTGGTCCCCTGGGCAGCTTAGCCAGCCTTGCCCCGTGCCCCCTCCATGTCCACCTTAAATTGTATTTTTTTCCACCTCAGAGCTTCCTCTGCTTGCTAAACTGAGAAACACCACCACCACCACCACCGAAGGAAGCCAAGTCCCTCAGGCCTCCCAGCATGGAGCAGGGGATTACTGGCTGGGGGGTGGGGGAGCTGTTACAGCACAGAAATAAAGGGGTGGCTGGGGAAATGAGCAATACCCAAAGATGCATCCTGAGCCCCTGGGCCTCCCTGGCATCCCTGTGAGAACTCCCTCCAGCTTGGGTGCCTCTGAGCCCAGGAATAGACACCCCCCCCCCATGAATACTTTACATCTGAACATGTTGGGAAAGGGAATTGTGGGTATTCGTGTTTTTCCTCTCCCTAACCTCTTTCTCACATGCGGCACCTCAACAAATTAAATACAAAATCATTTTCTATCATTTAGGCAAATCTTATTCCCGCAGCTCTGAAATGCACACATTATAAATAAAATACAAATCCATTCAACTGTGATTGAACCTTAGTCCTCAGAGAACAGTCCTAGAAAAGCCGACACTGGTGTCCCCTTCTACAGTGAAGTTTCCTGAAAGACCTAAAGGGCTACTACAAGACCTGACAGGTCATGTAGTCTATAGCTCTGTAGGTCAGGTATGTCTATATTGTGTCCTCACAGCACCCGAAATAACTTCCAAAGCTATTTTCTCCCTTCTAGAAATCTACCATCTATTTACCAAGGCACTAACAAACCTGGCCAATTATTTAACCCAAACTGAACAAAGACTAATGAAGGTCCACAGGTGGCAGGTATCTTGTCCATGGTTGTTCAGGTCTGTCTTGATTTCAGGGGGGAGAAAACTCCAGTTGAGGCCAGGTGTGGAGATGCTTATCTGCAATCCTAATACTCAGGAGAATGAAGCAGAAAGATTTTGAGTTTAAGGCCAACTTGAGCTTTTCTGTCTCAAAGAACAAATGAACAAAAAAGGGGGGGGGAGAAGGCAGGGAGGGAGAGAGGGAGGAGGGGAGAAGGGAGGGAGGGAAGAAGAGAGAAAGGGAAAGGAAGAGAGGGAGGAAGGGAAGGAAGGAGGAAGAGAGAGAAGGAGGGAGAGAGAGAAGGGAAGGAGGGAGAGGGAGAGAGGGAGGAGGAAAGGAGAGAAGGAAAAGGGAGGGAGGGAAAGAGAAGAGGGAGGGAGAGAGGGAGCAGTTCCCGTTCAGAAAATTCATGCCTAAACCTTTCATGTATTTAGACAGGAAATGGCTATCTTAATTGAGTATGTCCCTACTGAAAGCACCCAAAATAGTTTTGTTTTGTTTTCAAATAATGTAAAGTGAAATTCCATGTAAGACTCTGGCCTCTTACTCATGCCTGTTAAAGAGAATTAACATATAGAAAACCTGAACCAACCAACCACATACTCCAGCCCTGGTTACTCCTTGGCATCCTGCATCAGCTGGAATCCTCAGCTAGTGCAGATCAGTGTGGTTTCAAGGGGATATTTCCAAATACTCTCACTGCCTTGCCCAGCACAGGCAGCAAGGCAAAGTGTCAGCCCTCTCCACATGCTAACACTGCCAGAGGAAAGGGGTCAGCATCTCCCTTGAATCCAGACTCCGCGACCAAACCTTCACATCAGAGTCTGTGACACACAGGCTGAGAGTAGAGCCTCTCTGAGAAATTCGGCCATAGGGTTGCCCTGTAGACATCCCACCATGCCAAACAAGCTCCCTAAGGTCCAGAAGCAACTCAGCTGGCTTTAAACAGGCCAGACAACAGGGTGAGGGCAGAGCTGCCTCCAGGCCCAGACACTCACAGGGACCCTCCCTTTCTAGTTTCAGCTCTCTGGTTCCCTGGGGTAGCAATGACTGTCTGAATTTGCTCAGCCTCTGACAACAGGGCTGGCCACCTCATTCTCTAAGAATCTGAAGTTATGGCCCAACTCAACAGAGATGTTTGGAAATGGCCGACAGTGAGGAGTTATCAAAACTTTTAGAGAGAAATCAGCAGCGGCGCCTGCCCCCTTTTACTTTGAACAAAGGGTTCACCTCCTGAAGATGCCGAAGCATATGTCGCCTTACCTTTCTACCGGGGGTCAGGTTAGAGCGATGGATAAGTCATAAGGGGATTGGACGCTGGGACTGTTCACTGCTCCTAGTGAGCAAAATCCCTTTGCACCCCTTTATCAAGGAGGTACTTATTAAGTCTTGCCATGTGTATCAATGGGGGAATGCGGAAAGCGTCTAGCATGGTCCCCGCGTGCACAGCTTATAGGCAGCTGAGAGCAGCATGGAAGTGAATTGCTCAAGAGAGGCACACAAGACAAAGCAACGAAGTGCAGCCTGCAGTCAGGCCAGCAGCAGAGCCATCCCAAGCTAGAGCCTAAGGATAGGGAGGGATCTGGCTGTGTACCCAAGTGGTAAGGGAAGGCTCTGCCACTCAGCTGCTCCCTCAGACTTCCTTCCATCCTTGCCTTTCTTCCTGGCTCCCAGGTATCTCCCTGGTCCCTGCACACTGAGCTTCCAGTCTCAGCAGCTTATCAGCAACAAATCAACATCTGCAGGAATGGGGGGGGGGCAGGGAAGTCTTCACTAGGGACACCCCCCATATAACTTCTAAATAATCTCATCCCTCAAAACTTGTACTGAATCCCACCAACAGTCCCCAGTATGTATACGCCCCATTCAGAGACTCTCATCTGAGAGGCACAGGAGATAGGTGTCCCAAGATAGGTGGATCGGAGGCTACAGAAGCCTGTCTGTGGTCTCTGTTCTCTTTTCGCACCTACCAGCTCCAGCATCCTCCTCTTCTAGGTGAAGAGCCACCACCCAACAGGTCATCAGAGAAAGGGATGGGGAGCCTGATCAGCTGGTCTTACCTCTGTCACGCTGGCCTTAGGCTGTGGTCCCTGAGCCTGGGGCTGGATTGATCCGAGACTAAGAATAAGGTAGCTGGGACACACAGCGTGGGAGCTCACTGGAGTCTAGAACCACCAATGTGTGTGTTGCTCTTCCTCTGACCTGTCTGTCCACATAGATCTCTGTGCCCTAGAGTGTACAGGTTTGTTTCTTTTTTTTTTCCCCCTCCATATGTTCAGACATTGACTAGTTTTTTGAAAGCCATGTCCTAGGTACAGGACAGTGGCCCCTCTAAGCATGTTTGCAGCGATGCACCACAACTTGGAATCTAGGTTAAAACATAAACCTTAGGGCCTAAGGTCTCTTCTCACCAGGCCCAGAAACTGATACCATTGGTGAGTTTTTACTTCTTTACAAACAGGTGATGTGAGGGCATCTGGGCAGGATGGAGTTGAGAGAGGGTATCTATAGAACCATCTTCATATTCTCGGATTTCACTACAAATACCCTGCATTCTACTGGATACAGGTATCCGCACTCATAACCTTGCACCTACCAGAGGAGCTCTGGTCCCCTCTTCCCTCGGGTCCAGATCTTTCCGCCCCCCCTCCCCAAACACCCCTCCCTGGCTCTTTGCTCTTCTTTCTGGTTCTGGTGGATGTCTGTCCCAAGCTGTCTCTGACCAGCAGTACCTCCCAAGAGGTTACCTGCCCACATCGGAAGAATGCTCCCATCCTAGCGTTCTCTCAAAGGATCCCCTAGTCTCCTTCCTCAACAGGTGCTGGGCCTGGCCACACGAAGCCATCACCAGCTGACCAGGAGAAAGTGTAGACAGGACGCCCCCTTCAGGCTCAGCTTGACCCCACCAGGGTCTACTGTGCAGCTTAATCCTCCTCCCCAACCCCTCGCCCCTGCTCTGCGGGAGCTCCTGGAGTGCTAACAGGGCTTTTGTTTCTCCGACTCGCTCAGATGTCTGGAGGGTGATCTCATGAGAGGGGATTACCCAGCTCAGGCACAGACACAGTTCCCTTCAACTGTAGACCCCTAGTGTTGGAGGCAAAGAGCGCTTACATGGCAAGCCTTCACCCCGCTCCTGGGGAGCCAGAAAACACCTCTGGGTAAGGGAGGGGTCAAAGCCGAAAAAAAAAAAAAAAACCAAAACTGGTCCAAGTTGATCTGGGATGTGGAGGCGCTAAGCCGAGGGCAGCACTCAGCGACCCTTCCCTACCCACGCCGCCGCCCGGCGTCCGTTACCCCAGAGGCTGGAGACCCGGTGCGCACCGCCACCTACGCGCTCTTGCTGAGCACTGCTCCCACCACCCGCTAGCCGCACTCCAGGGCCAGCCGCCTTCTGGGGATGGCGAGACGCCCGCAGCCCCCTAGTCCCCAGCCCCGGTGGCGCGGGGCCGCGAGAGCCGCCACGTTCCCAGTCGCGCGCGCACGCCGGGCCCACCAAACTTGCAGCACTTTCTCCCTGCCCCCACATGCTGTCACCCTCCCTGCATCCAAGCACCCTGGCCCCTCCGGGCCCCGCACAGGTTGCCATAACAACGAACAGGAATTCTCCAACATATACAAAGCCTGAACGGCGCTGAGGGCACGCAGCCCCCCGGCCGGGCCCCGCGAACCTCGGCTAACAGCGGGGGGCAGGACCCGCGCCGAGGCTCCCCGGCCCGCCGCTCACCCGGTGCGCAGAGTGTACTCACAATGAGCGGAATGGTGCGGTCCTCGCGGAGCTGCTCTGGTCTCCCGCCGGCCCTCTGCGCGCCGCGGCCGCCGGAGGATGCTGCATGGGCTCGGTTGTCCTGCCATAAGTAGTAGAAAGTGCCCAGGATCCAGGCTACGGTCAGGATGGCGATGGCATTGGCGCGGATCTTCCTCATGGTGGACGGACGAGCGCTCCGCGTGGGGCCCGGAGCCGGCGTGCTCTCAGAGCCCGGGCAGGGAAGCTTGCTGCCCCAGCCGTTTGTTATCGCTTGCGCCGGGCTGCTCAGTCCTGCAGAACAGAAAAAGGAGAGAGGTGGTGGTGGTGGTTGGGGAGGGGGGGTGTGATAGGAAGAGACAGGAGCGCAGAGCGATCCTCACGGTCCTAATGCCCTTCAGCCCCGAGCGCGCGCGGCCCCGGGCGCTCATTCATTCGCGCGCCTAGCTGGCTCGGTGCTCCAGACGCCGCGGGCAGCCCGGGCCGCTGCGCACCGGCTAAAGAGCGCGCCCGCTGGGAAGTAGCGCGGGCCTTCCTCCCGCATCCCCGGTCTCGGCGAGACAGACGCCGGGCGGAATGGCGATGAGCCAGAGCTGGTCTCTGCTCCCAACGCTCCGCTACCTCTCGCCCGTCCGCTGCCCCCGCGCGGCCCTGGTCTGTCTCTCCACCTCCACCTACCCCACCGCCGAGCGGCCCTGAGTCACCAGCGAAGATGCGCGACCCCTGGCCTTGGCCCGAGTTGCGTAGCTGCAGTTCGCGGCAGCGCTGAGAACTGAGCTCTGGCGCTGGGTTCAAGGTGTGTTCAGAGAGTCCTTCGGAGGGGGCAAGGCTAGCGAGGAGGCAGAGTCTTGACTTTGCACCGGAATCCTTCTCGGAGACCCAGGATTCCATCCGTCTCGGTAGCCCGAGGGGGTGGGGAGTTGGAAGCTGATGCACTTGACACTCTGGAGAGCGAGGTGAAGCTGCGCTGCCGTACAACCAATGCAAGCACAGGGATGCAATCGCTGGACATCTTTCATTACCCTGGGGCTCCTAGCTTTCTCGTAGCTCCCATTCATCCCGCCTTCGCGGTTCCCTGAACTGTCCTGAGGCGTCATCACCGTTCCATGAGAATGAAGGGAGGCCACACAGGCCAGGGTTCGATCAATGGGCAGAACCCTGTCTAAGAGCCTTCTGACACTTTTCCGACAAAGTGCAAAATAAGGTGGTGAGAGACAGGATAGGCATCACTGAGATTCTGGTTCTGCGGAGGCCCTGAAGTCGGTGAGAAGTGAGAAGCAGGTGTGAATAATTCAGGCTCCAGGCAGAAGACAAGGAGGGCTAGGGCCTGTCAGGCAAAGGAAGACACTCCGAGCTGTGAGATATCAAAGTAGATGCTGTAGAGGAAGAAATAATTTATTGCAAACAGGTCGTCAGTAACGAAGTGCAGAAATGATTCCTGGACATATAGTCTTGCAAAGTGGTCTTTAGGAAGGCTTCCCGGAGGAGGTGGATAAATCTGGAGGACGGGAGGGAAATCCTAGAAAGACAGAATGAGGAAAGGTCAGGGACAGCCAAGGTCCTCAGGATAAGACCTCATGAGAACGTGCTGGATACTGACAAAGACCTGGTGTGAGTTGAGACTGGCCAGGCTAAGCAAGTCTGGATTCTGGAGGATCATGAATGCCAGGAGCAGAGTGGGCAGGGTGGTGCTTTTTGCATGATGTTAGGTAGGTTGGCTCTTCGGAAAATCCAAGACAGGTCAGGCTTTCTTAAATCACTGGGGAAGCCATCTGGGGAATGAGGCGAATAATGAGATCATAGCAGTAGATTCTGCCTCCCACATCAGCATCACCCAGAGACACACAAGTGAAATAAGAGGGTGTTTTTCTGTATTTCCAGAACCCCAATACAAGCTTAATATATTTCTACTAAAGTGAAAAACAAAACTCCAGTGTTTTGTTTAGGAAAACAGAGGAGGAGAAGAAGCTGGAATTTAGTGGAGTTTCCACTAGTGTTACCACTTACTCCTCAGGACTCAGAGAAGGCTGTCCCTGCACCAGTGCCACCACAGAGAAGCAGTGGCGGATAGCCTTTCTAGGACGACCAGTCCTCCCTTAGGTGGGCACTTCTCAGGACTTGGAAGTAATGATTTTACTTGACAGGAACTTGACATAAAGGTTGACTGTATTCCCCTCACCATGAGCACTCTAGACAGGGAGGGGACTAGAGCTGCCATCTCAGCTGCAGCTTCTAATCTTCCTTCCAGGACCATGTCCAGAATGGCTCCAAAGTGAGTCCAGCCTTTCCTAGGGTTTCTTGCTGGTGCTGGGAATAGATCTGAGCAGTATAGACTTAAAGCCGCCCTGAGAGATTTACATGTTCCTAATAGTCCCTGAACTCTGAAAACAGAGAGTAACCATGCTGGCCACAGGTTATTTGAGGCTTTCAGGTGATGCCCTGTGCCAGCCCTCCACAAATGCCCTGCAGAACTCTTTCACTGAGATGAGCTATGCTAATCATCCCACTGGTAGATGAGGACACTCTGCCCTCAGCAGGCCTGCAGGTGCCAGTCAGTATCCAGCGACCAGTACAGTGTTGTTTGTGCAGGGACCTCACTTCCACCCCCAGTCTGTTTTCTCCTGGGTAAAGGGAGAAATACGGAGGAATGAGTCTACTCCTGCAGAGCCATTTCCAGCTTCTAGTATCTTAGACATCGTGTGCCATTTGTCACTCCTCTCAGACACAGTTCATTTCTTCTACAGATGCCAAAGCCAGTACTCAGAGTGAGCTGAGCAAAATGTCACCGCCGCAGAGGGTTCACAGGGATCTCAGAGCCTCCTCTTGCTGTGTACCTGGGTGGGGACTGGGATGAATGGGCGTCCGAGGGGCTCCGGATCAGCATGGGCCCTCGCCGCTGGGGCAGGAAAGGTAAATTCAGTGTTGACTGTCACCTATGAAGTAGCTGCATTCTCAGTCTCAGTTTCCTCAATTGTGCAGTGAGGGTGCCGACTGCTTGCAGCATTTCTGGGGAAGATGAGATGAAACACCAGGAGATACACAGGCTCGCCCAGGGCTCTGCAGGTCCATTCCCATGAGCACATACTCTTCCCACCTCAGGGAGTGGGGCTGAAAAGGAATTCCCCAAAGCCTGCCCAAAGCACACGCAAAAGGGGCTTACCACTGCTGCCAAGAACAGACCCCAGAATGGCTTCTCCAGCCACATCAGACATTTCGATGAGGACAGAGTGCCTTGCCCCACAGCTGAATGGCTGCCTCTTTCAGAGCTTCTGCTAAGCTGGCCACCCTAGGCTCATTACCTTTAAGAGGCAGGCCCTCTCAGAAGCCTCTTCTCCAGTCTGCTTTAGCGTGAAAAGTCCAGCAGATAGGGGAAAGAACCTGGTTCAGACCCTCCCTTCCCACCATACCTCTCTGCTCTGAGCAGGAAAGAAAGTTGGAAGCACAGACCATATGTGAACACACGACACGCGGTGCTGACACAGAATCTCAGAATCCTTATCCCTTGAGAAGGCTACATCATCGCCCCTCAACAGTGACGAGATCCATGCAAAGGTCAGCAGCCACCCACTGTCAGAGAGCCACCCTCAACATACTAATTGTCTCTAAGGAAAGGTGAGGGCTGGGCTTCTGGGAACCCTTGCAGATGGGAAGACCTGGCTCTTTGAAAGGATTCCAGTCAATCTCTCTGTCTTTGACTTTGTCTCTGTCTCTGTCTCTGTCTCTGTCTCTGTCTCTCTCTGTCTCTGTCTCTGTCTCTGTCTCTCTCTCACTCTCTCTCTCTGCTACACAAGCATGCACAAACATACACCCCATGCATACAACACCGTGGTGCATATGTGGAGGCTAGAGGACAACTTTTTAGGAGTCAGTTATCTCCAGTTTGAGGCAGGGTCTCTGAGTTTTGCTGCTGAGCTGCCTACTTCAGGCTGTCTGGCCTCCAGCTTCCTGGTCAATCTTCGGCCTCTGCTTCCCATCTCTCTGAAGAAGAGTTGGGATTGCACATCCCACTTTTTGACTTGGATCCCAGGTTAGTGGGCTTGCTCGGCAAATCCTTTGACCAACTGAGTCATCTCCTTGGCCCATCACTGACTTTTGTTGTTGTTGTTGTTTATTCTTTTCTTTTTCACGTGTATTAATTTGGCAGGGGGCGGGGCCCCGCACATGCCGTGGTGCACACGTGGAAGTCAGAAGACAGTACGTAGGAGTTGGATCTCTTCCCACCGTGTGAGCTCTGAGAATGGAACTCCGATTGTCCATTATGGTGGCAAATGTCCATACACATTGAGCCGTCTTGCCTCACAGATTCTTACGTGTTCATCAGTTTGCCCAGTGCTTAGAACAGTGCATATAGGAACGGCTCACAAAACACACTTATCAAATAGCTGTCAGTGAAAAAAATCAAAACGGAGCAAAAAAGGCACGGACCACTGGTGTATCTACCTCCCTAGATCAAACACATGAAGGAGGAATACAGGAGAAGAATCCAGAGGGCGACTCTTTATAGGGATGGGACAAGTCAAAGTAATGAGCCCCTTAACTGCTTCTCTTGGAGCAGATAGCTCTGTCCTCTAATCAAGAGTTAGAGGCTAACTAAATTCTGTTGTCCCAGGATGAGGGAGTAAGAAAACTTTCAGGGTCTTTGAAATTGGTACCTTTGAAGAGAGTAAGATATTGCTGTGTCAGACCTGACTGTGCTGTTTTGGGGAGGATTTCGAAGGATTTTGGAACTTTGGACTAGAAAGCCATTGAGGGTTGACTTGTCTATAGGGGCTGGGTGAGACTGTTGAGAGCAGTGAAGATGATGGAGGCCTAGCCTATGAGGTTTCAGAGAGAAGCAAAGATGCTATGGGGCCATTTGCATGAAGAATCTATGGTTCTGGTTAGCTGGAGCTGAAGAATCAGCTGTGGTGAAAAAGGGGCCTGAATGGTGGTAAAGTAAAACCTTTGTTTTCCTGGGACAATGGACACTGCTCAGTCAGAGCTGAAGGGATTAGCTGTGGTGAACAAGAGACCAGCAACATCGGGGTGAGGTCTCTCTGGGAAGTGTTACCTCGGGGTCAGCACACAGAAGCTGTGTTGCCGAAGAGATTAAGGTTGTACCTCCTACTGGCACCCAAACTTGGTAGTGTAAGAGTCTCCCAGGAGGTACTGGTTTTTAAGGCATGAAGGAGTTGTAGAGAGCAGCTGAGGTTTGGCACTGTAAGACCAGAGAGGCCACTGGTGAAGGTGTAGCCTCAGTGGCAGTGGAAACCCAGGACTGAAGGGGTCATGCGGAGAAGAAGGTTTGACACCATGAAAAGAGACCAAGAGAGGTTATTGGTCAAAGTGCAGCCCAGTTGCAGCAGAAGACCCCAGCATTTCGGAGATGCCAGTACCATGGGATGACCATCAAGAACAGCAACAACTGTGGCAGGGAGACCCCTGGAGCCTAGAGGACAAGCTGTGTGTGCTGCAGAAGGGAGAGCTATAGAAGTGACCAGAGCCCCTTGGAGGAGCCCGGAAGATCATTAGTCAATGACATTGGACATTGAATTATTTACACTGTTGGAGTGTGGTTTTGCTTTGTTCAGATTCTGACTGTACTCTGGTTTTTCCCTCTTGAAGTAAAGTATTTAACTTTTTTTTTTTTTTAAATTTTCTAGGAGCCCACAGTTGAGAAATGTTGAGTTTTTAAAAGAGATTTTAGATTTTTAAAAGAGACTTTGGATTTTCACAGAGACTGGACTTTTAAAGTGTTTGAATTTGTAAAGACTGTAGGACTTTTAGGTTTGTAATATGTTTTTACATTTGTGATATTTACTAATCTGAGATCTTGGGGATGAACCAAGAACAGGAAAGTATTGTGTGTCAAGTTGACAAGGAACAATTGTGCTAGTTAATTTGATGTCAACTTGACACAGGCTATTCATCTGAGAGCAGGGAACCCTAACTGAAAAAAAAAATGCTTCTGTAAGATTAGGGCTGTCAGCAAGCCCGTAGAGCATTTTCTTAATTATGATTGATGGAGGAGAGCCCAGGCCACTGGGTGGTGCCATCCCTGGGATAGTGGTCCCGGGTTCTTTCTATAAGAAAGCAGACTGAGCAAGCCATGAGGAAGAAGCCAGAAAGCAGCACCCATCCATGACCTCTGCATCAGTTCCTGCCTCCAGGTTCCTGCCCTGTTTGAGTTCCTGTCCTGATTTCCTTTAGTGATGAACAGTGACATGGAAGTGTAAGCTGAATAAACCCTTTCTTTCCTCCCCAACTTGCTTTGGTCATAGTGCTTGATCATAGCAATTGTAATCCAAACTAAGACAAGTCCTAATCAAAGTCAGAGAAAGAATGACCTCCATTCTGGTGCCCAACTCATGGAACAATAAAATAATTGTGAAATGAGCCAGCTGTTGCATTGGGATTAATTTGGCTACAGAGGCTTTGAGCTAATTAGAAATGTGTCAAATGTTCTTTAGTAACAGCAAAGAATGCATTTTAAAAAGAAATGCAATAATAAAGCCAGTAGTCAGTAGAACCGGTCCTAGAGACAAAGTCCTTCTCAAAGCCCCCAACATCCCTAACTCTACCACCTTCTCCTTTGCCTCTTTCCCACAGCCTGTAGAGGACTAAGTGGCCAAGATTCTCACAGGAGACCACGTGGCCCATCAGGGTGCCCAGCCAGGAGCTTTCTGTAACGTATTGTGAGTTTCTAGTACATTGTTGACCCTTTCAACATATGTATGTACTAAATATCTAGGTTTGGTAATTGAGCGAATAAAAGAATAGGGGAAGTCTGGCTAGTCATATGCCACCATTTTCTGTCTCATAACAATGTCAAGTAGCCTTTTGAGATAGTGTATCCAGTGTCTACTTGCCTGTTGGGGTGGCATTTCTTCCTTCCTTTCTTGAGTACTTATCATGCCAGTCCTATCTAGGTACTAGAGAATACAAAGGTGAATAAAATTTGGTTCTAGCATCTGCGAGGTCCTAGAATGAACAGCAGGAAGGGGCACATAATCATGAGATGATACGGATCAACAAAAGCACAGAAGAGTCCCATCCCATCCTGAAGTCATTTGGGAGCTGAGCCTTGGATGACAGACTTGCTGTGTCTGCGAGCACAGGAAATGGTGTACGCGAGTTTACTTTCACATGGGTAAGGACAGGGGTGGTGATGTGGTGGGCAAGGGACAATCCTCTGTGCCCTAATATGAAATCTGTACTTGTTCAGGAAAGACAAACAGTGTGGCATTAGCAGCTATGAGGTGTAGGCAGTAGGCTGATGACTTCTGATGGAGGATCAGAGTAATACTGTAGCCTTCCCAGCCGTGTATCCAGCCCGGATTAGGGCAGTGACTGTGGCTACAGCAGGAGAAAAGAGGGGAGATACAGAAAAAGATTTGCCCATAGGTGGTGGGTAAGAAAGAGGATTTCAGAATAACATAAATTTCCTGCCTAGTAGAGACATCATCTGGCTTAAGGGGATCGTGAACTGAAATGAGTCCAGGAGGGAGCTCTGAGAAGTATGTGCAATTGAACCTGAGCTCTCTGGGGCTATCTAACGTCTGGAAGAATTTGTGGATCAGTCAGGTAGAGATGAAAAATCAGAAGCCCAAGAGGCAAACTCAGCACTGAGTGGCTATCACGTACCCAGCACCCAGGCATGAGCAGAGGCCACACACATCACAAAGTCGGCATTGGGTGCCTACTGTATACCTAGGCATGAGGAGAGGCCATGCACATTGCAAATGATGGCTTCTGGATCCCCGAGGGAAGATGAAGGACTGTCATTTATTCCCTGTGTCTGCCACAGCTCTGGATGCAGGTTCTTAGAAATGCTTATTTCTTTATCAGGGCTCTTATCAGCTAGAATACTGGAAAGAGCCGATAGTCTCAGGCCTTACAAACTTTAGCTCAGGGTCAAAGGGAATCAGGCCTGAGACCAAAGAGAATGCAAGGTGAAGAGGCCTACACTCCTGGCCTGCATCCATTTAGTCCAATGGCACCTGTAATCAACGTCTCACTTGTCTTTGTAAAGCTTAAAAGTGGAAATTAAGGGGATACTCTGGGTTTGGTATATACTTTGGAGCTCTCATCCAGCCATGATTGCCAAGGTATTCTGAAGTATAATTTCTATTCCCTTACAGGAAGATGATGTGAATGCAGGAGGTGTGTAACACCAGACCCACACTGCCTGGGAATTCACCATTCAGACAAATTGAGGGTTTTACAAGCCCGTGTTTACAGTTATACATGTCCTCTCTCACTGAAGCCACCTCCAAAGCCATCAAAAGGCTCATCAATCTGGTTTGGATGCTGAAATTGCTCACAGTGTCTGGAGCTGATGCCAGAGCAAAAGACTTTTTAAAAGCATCATGCCATTTTATCAGGATATAAATAGCTATAAATCATGGGGCGTTTCCTCAGGGTAGGTGATGGTAAACAGCTGGCTGGGCTGGCTGTCGGGGCTCAGGGTATGGAGCTCAGAAGCAGCAGCAGCAGCGGCAGCTATTTCTACTCAGGTCCTCTCATCTCCTTTGGCATCCCTGCCCTGTGTTCTTAGTCCAGATTGACACTTCTCCCTCATCCCCAACAACAACAAAAAAATGCCCGCCTCTGCTTCCCACCCACAGGCTGTAGTCCTTAGTGGAGGTGCTATGCCTCTGCTTGACCCTAGATCCCAGCCTGCAGGCCAGCAGGCGAGGCAGACAAGAGTTTGTAGTTGCTATAGCTGTTGTCTCTGTCCCCTCCAAGTGCCTGTGGGTATGGATGCGTGTGCAGGAATATATGTGGTCTGTTTACTAAAATTGGATTTTATACTTTTCCTTAAATAACTGATTTCTTTCCTGTAATTACTAGGTATTAGTGACACACGATTGTTCACTAGAGGAAAAAATAAAATCTGTGTCTAATTGTCTTTCCTTCTATCTCTGAATCATTTATCTTTACAAAGACCACTACCTAAAAATGGAGGGAGATGTGGCAACTGGGAGGTGGGACGCCTGCCATCAGCAACCTGAGGATCCTAGAGAAGGAACACATTTGGGCCTCTTGCCTTTAAAATGAGACTTCGTTGGTAGGTGTTAAAGCACACTGGTGATCTCAGCACTTGAGAGGCTGAGACAGGAGGACAACTGTGACTCTAAAACTAGCCCCCCCAAAAAATGGAAGGCTTGGAAAGATGTGTCACCAGTTAAGAGTAGTATTGTTCTTGCAAAGGACCCAGGTTCAAATCCCAGCACTCACAGCCATCTGTAGAAGGCATTCAGACATAAAATAAAACAAGTCTTCAAAAGAAGAGTAGTGTTTTCTCTCAAGTGCACTTAGAATGGCCTTTCTAGGACTGGCATTTTAAGATTTCACTTGCCTAATATTTAAACTATTTCCTGTCCTGGAGAGAATTACTAGCACTAAACTAGGATGCGATTTTCTTTGTCCTTTGATTTCCCCCAACATCTTACACACACACACACACACACACACACACACACATGCACACGCACACACACACGCTCATGCGCACGCACACACACATCTGAATGATTATTGTACTTGATCAAGAATCTGTAACCTGAGGTGGGAAGATGGCTCAGTGGTTAAAGGGCTTGCCATGTAATCAAGAGGGCTGGATTTCAGAGCCCCAGATTCCACATAAATGCCAGATGGACATGGCAGCTTGCCTGTAACTCTAGCTTTGGAAAGAGAGGGGATCCCTGGAGCAAGCCCTGGAGGTCTGGGTTTGAGAGACCCTGCCTCAAAGAACAAGGGAGAGCAACTGAGGAAGATCCCCAGAATCAACCTTGGATCTCCGCATGCATGTGCAGGTAGATATTCATGTGAACCTGCACAGATGTGAACCTGTATACCTGTATATTTGCCCACACACAAATACTCATGGGAAAAAAAAAAAGAACCTGACATCTTTCAGATTAAACTAGACCCAGAAAGGAGATACTAGAAAAAAAAATTCAAGAAATTAGAATGTTCAGGGATGGCTCTGAGGAGGGCACCTGGGACAGGAATGGGGCAAGTCCTTCACTGCATATCCTTTTGTGCCTTGTGCCTTTTTTTTTCCCCCTTTCAGTTCCTGGAGAATGGGAGCCCAATGATGGGACCATCCCCCTGCTGCACCATCCCTTCTCTCCAGCCTGGAGTTGGCCTGGGGATGACTGATGGATGCACCCTGATACTGGCTATTTGGCTGCAGGCCCTCTGCTGGGCTATCGTGCTGCCCAGGGACTCTACTGAGGTGCTCTAGCAAGGGGCTGCCTCTCCGCAGCTCCTGGACAAGCAGAGTCAGCCAAGGAGACGCATACCCAACCTTAAATTCTCCAGCTCTCACTATTTCCTCTCAAAGGCAGATTGCCCTTTTTTTTTTTTTTTTTTTTTTTTTTTTTTTTTTTTTTTTTTTTTTGCTTTGTTTTCTGATGATGTGACATGAAGACGTAAGTATAAAAGAAAAAGAGGTACTGGAGCTAGAGACGACTGGGGAGAGAGAGTCCTGTTTTCCCTGGCCTCAGCCTGTAGTGCGTGCCTCCGTTGACAGAGCCATTGGGCCAACTTTTGCACCTATTCCCCTCCACCCCCCTCTCCTGTGCTCGCTCCCCATCAGTTTTCCTAATTACCCAGCCTCCTCCTCCTGTCTTCTTTCCTGACTATAGCTTTGGATGGCACTGGTCATCACTTTTCTGTCCTCGTCTTCCTTTGTCCTACTCTGATTTCTTTGATGCTGCCTATTGCTCAGGCACATGGCCAAGAAACAACTGGTCCATCACCGAGGTCCGTTTCCCAGTCTGGAGCTGTCACTGGTCCACAGCTGCGACTGTTCAAGGTGGGTAATTCCACTTTAACTGTATCCCCACAGCCAATAACCTGCACTGTAAGTTAAAGATGTCGGCTTCCCTCTATGAATTAGTTCTTACTAGGAATCTAGAGGTCAAAGTTTAAACACCCCAAGTTACTTCTATGTCTTGCAAATGGCCTTCTAAACACAGCCTAGTATCCATACTCAACCTGGAGCGCCCTGGTAGTGACGGACCCGCTGGTCCCAGAGCCTGTCACTGCAGTGAGTGGACTCTCGACTGTCCCCCCAGGAGGCTGTGGGGAGTGAAGGCAGGAGGACAGAAAGCTATGACAATCAGGCAAGCAGCAGCAGACGGAGAGGAGTATGTGCCAGCGCAGATGCAGACCACACGAGATGGAAAGATAGAGAACACAAGAAAACAGCTTGAGGGAAAGGCAAAGCAGAGAGCAAAACCCAATAAAAGAGTGAGGAACACTAAAGCCAGACTAGCCTGGGGAGAGACCATCCAGAGAGGCTTGTTAACATCAGTGGAGTCAGGTCAGTGAGGAGGGCAGAAGGCTTTGGAGTGGCGCTGGAGGCAAGAGCACTGGAGCAACATAAATCTGCTGGGAAGGGTCACTCACCTTCCAAGCTGTTGTGCTTATTGGCTACAGCAAAGGGAGTCTATTTAAAACAGACCAGGCGCTTTGCCTTATTCCGTTTCCCTGCCCAGAAAAGGCTGGAGCCAAAGGCTGAGGGAACCAGTCCAGCGGCCATCACAAGCTGAGTGGGAAGAGCCTACCCTATCTCCAGTGACCCCTCCTTTCATCTCACTGCCACCCCTAAGCCACCAGGTCACACGACTGTTAGCATATTGAATGAACACAGCTTCCAAAACTTCCTTCAAGCTTGTCTGAAGGCAGCCACTGCTCAAATTTGAGGGTTGTTGTAAGGGCACACTCAGGAGGGCTGTCCAACAGCGCGCATGTTTTAGAGGACTGGGGCGTTGGGGTGGTCACACAGAGGAGAGGATGCCAGGGAAGTGGGAAGACATCAACAGCACCACTCCCTTCCCTGGACTGTGTGTGAGTCTTTGGAAGTGTCAACTTGGAGCTGACCCCTGACCACCTACCACGGAGGAAGTGCAAAGGTTAGGAGGCAGAGATGGCCACAGAAAGCCACACCTGCTTCCTTCCCTCCTGGGGGAGGTGGGGAGACGCCCCCCTTCCTGGGCTCCATGACCATGAGCGCTCAGAAGGCTGCTCAATAAGGCTGTATGAGATTTATGTGCGTAAAACCTTACCGTACAAATCAGTTTGCAAGAGAAATTAGCTTTTTAAAATAAATTTGAGGTCAACACTATGTTCAAAGAGAAGGATGGCTTGGGAAAGTGGAGTTATCCCAGCTCGCGTTTGTAATTTTTTTCTTTTTTCTTTGTGATTTTTGAGACAGGGTTTTTATGATTTTTGTGATTCTGGCTGTTCTGGAACTCACTCTGAAGGCTAGGCTGGCCTACAGAGATCCGCCTACCTCTGCCTTCTGGGTGCTAGGATTAAAAGCATGTGCCACCACCGTTTAGCATGTTTGTAAATTTTGAATCAGAATGTCTAGTTTCGAAGGCCAGGAGAGGATTCTGTGTAGAGATCACCTGTACCTCACTTTTAGGTTGCAGGAGGCTAAGTATCACTTAGCAAGAATACAAGTGGATGTGCTGTGGGAACTGCTACTTAAGTTTGGAAAATTTAGTGCAAAATTTCAAACATATACAGAATGAGGAGGAGCTGGAGAGATATTTCAGTGGTTTAAGAGCATTGACTGTCTTTCCAGAAGACCTGGGTTCCATTTCCAGCACTCAGTGGTGGCTTTTAACCCTTTGTAACTCCAGTTCCCAGGGATCTGAAGCCCTCTTCTCTCCTCTGCAGGTACCAAGCATACACCTGGCACACAAATGTATGTGTAGGAAAACACCCATACAGATAAAAAAATTCTATTCTATGTGTACACAGCACCTATTTGTAGTTAACTTACAAAAATCAAACTTCATGAAATATTCTGTAATCCCTAAGTGTAGAGAAATGCTTAGATTCCAACTACCAAATCTTCAGCAATTCTGACTTAGATTTACAATTTTAGTTTCCTCAGCTTGGTGAATACATAATCTTTCAGTTCCTAGAAGTTTGTAACATAAGGACGGTTAAAAGTCCAGCCTTCCTGTTCCCTTTGAAAAGCCACAGTAGGGATTGAACCCAGGGCCTCCAGGACGCTAGGCAAGTTCTCTGTCTTTGAGCTATGTTGCCATGTTACAAGTCTTTATTAATTTTTTAGATTCTTTTTTTTTTTTTTTTGGTTTTTCAAGACAGGGTTTCTCTGTGTAGCCCTGGCTGTCCTGGAACTCACTCTGTAGACCAGGTTGGCCTTGAACTCAGAAATCCACCTGCCTCTGCCTTCCAAGTGCTGGAATTAAAGGCATGCACCACCACTGCCTGGGTTTTTAGATTCTTTTAAGAGAGGGTCTTGGTATGTGGCCCTGGCTGGCTTGGGACTTGTTGTGGGACAGGGATGGCCCTGATTTGCATGGATCCTCCTGCCTCAGCCTCCCAAATGCAGGGATTATAGACATACACCAGGCAGGTTTAAATTCTAGCCCATGTTATATGGGCATACACACCTGTTAAAATTCATCAGGTTATATCCTTCAAATGTATGTATTCTTCAAGTGTCTACTATAGTAACTACAGTGCACTTCAGGAGGGTATTAACAGTAAACCCCAGTTCTGTGGACAAACAAGTCAAGACACCACCAGTTTGAGGTGTCCTGGGCAGTTCAGAGAAAGCTGCTGTTTTGAGAGAACAATGCTCTTTGAGCGTTTGCAAAACTTGTTCTTTGGAACCTGCCACCACAGCATGTGCTTTTGGTTAAGCATTCCACAGCTGAAACGCAATTCTATGCTTAAATGCCGAGAGGATGAGGCAAAATCTTGGCCAAGGTCAAGCTCTACTGATGGCTGGAGAGGGGGGTGGCAGCTAAGTGCTCTGTACTTGTGTAACATTTTTTAAAAGAAAAGCTAACCCCAAGTCATCATCTGCTCATTTTCTGAGCCAACTTTGGTCCCGCTCATTTTATCCAAGAGCTTAGAGGAAGCCATATGTGCTATGGCGTGGGCTTACAGACCTCCAGGGCCAAACACTGTTGTCTTCATTTGAGAGCCATTGAACCAGACCAAGGCTTTCAGTGGGATACACCAAAAAGATGCTGGAATCTCAGATACAGTGAGAGACCCTCTATAAGAGAGGGCAGAACAATGTATTCGATGCTTTTTGGTAGAAACTTGAGGTTTCCATCTTTTTTCAGGTGACTGTGAAAAAGTTTCAAGTTGAGCATATTGGTACAAATCTGTGTTTCGCAAAGAAAAACCAGTATACTTGCAGAGAAAAACCAGTATACTCTTTGGGACTGGAATGAAGCATGGGGATGGATTAGGAAATACAATTTCTACAAAGTCAGAAGGAATAGCATTCCCAGAGAAGTCTTTACAGAACTAATAATGCAAATATTACCTTTATCCATGTCTGTCTAGCTGGTCCCCAAGCAAGCGCCAAGGTGAACAGGACGAAGTCACTGGCATGGCCAGAGGCTCTTCCCAGGCTTCCTGTGAGCTATTCACATCTACGGTTCATGGATGCCTCAAGGGTTCTCAACAGACATATAACATTAAAAAAAAATCACAGAGACTATTTTTACCTATTTGGTTTAATGTCCTCCTTTCAAAGTACTCAATTGGTGGGTGGTGGCTTAGCCCTTGGGAGGCAGAGGTAGGTGGATCTCTGCGTGTTTGAAGCCAGCCTGGTCTACAGACCCAGTTCCAAGATAGCTGGGGCTAATACAAAGAAAACCTCTCTCAAAACAAACAAACTAACTAACTAACTAACTAACTAACTAACTAACTAACTAACTCTCTTAGGGTTTTACTGCTGTGAACAGACACCATGACCAAGGCAACTCTTTTTTTAAAGATTTATTTATTTTATGTATATGAGTACACTATAGGTTGTGAGCCTTCATGTGGTTGTTAGGAATTGAATTTAGGACCTCTACTCACTCTGGCCCAGAGACTTATTATTATAAATACTATAGCTGTCTTCAGATGCACCAGAAGAGGGTGTCAGATCTCATTACGAGTGGTTGGGAGCCACTATGTGGTTGCTGAGATTTGAACTCAGGACCTTCGGAAGAGCAGTCAGTGCTCTTACCCCTACCGGATGAGTCATCTCACCAGCCCAAGGCAACTCTTATAAGGACAACATTTAATTGGGGCTAGCTTACAGGTTCAGAGGTTCAGTCCATTATCATCAAGGTGGGAACATGGCAGTGTCTAGGCCTGCCTGGACAGGAAGAGCTGAGAGTTCTACCTCTTCAACTGAAGAATGCTAGAAGACTGGCTGTCACATGGTTAGGAGGAGGGTCTCATTGCCCATGCCCACAGTGACTAATTTCCTCCAAGGCCACACCTATTCCAACAAGGCCACACCTCCACCTCCTAATAGCACCACTCCTTGGGCCAAGCATATTCAAACCAAATAAATAAATAAATAAACAAACAAACAAATAATGTGCCCAATGTCTTTAATCATAACACTTAGGGAATAGAAGCAGCTAGACCTGCGAGTCCAAAGTCAACCTAGTCTACACAGAGTTCCAGGACAGCCAGTGCTACATAGTGAAACCTTTAATTAAAATGGTGGATATACTACAGAATGCTTGGACTAACGGGCCTCTCCCCTGGCACATTAATCTAGATCTTATCAGTACAAAAAGTTAAATGATTAGTACAAAGACCTAGGGTAGACAAATGGAACAAGTAGAAGGTCATCGGCCCACTCCTTTCTGGGCCTCCAACAGATGATAAACTGAGTATATAGAAAAAAACCAAACTTTCTTTTTTTTTTTTTTTTTTTCTTGAGGCAGGGTTTTTCTGTATAGCCCTGGCTGTCCTGGAACTCACTCTGTAGACCAGGCTGGCCTCGAACTCAGAAATCTGCGTGTCTCTGCCTCCCAAGTGCTGGGATTAAAGGCGTGCGCCACCACCACCTGGCGAAAAAAAGTAAACTTTTATATAATATATAAATAAAGAAAATATCTAATAAAAAAAAAAGAAAAAAGAAAAAGGAAAAAGCAAACTTCAAAGTTAAGTCTGTAAGTGAACCTTTCATGCCCAACACCTTTAAAACCACATATGGTAAATCCCCAACTCTCTTGGTCCCACTGTCTTACTGCTAAATTCAAATCTCTTATTGTTGTTTTCTGTTTTATTTTTATTTTTTGTTTTAAACTTTAAATATATATATATGTGCATATATGTGTGTGCATATATATATATATATATATTATATAAGAGTTCTACCTCTTCATCTGAAGAATGCTAGAAGACTGGCTCTCACATGGTTAGGAGGAGGGTCTCATTGCCCATGCCCACAGTGACACACTTCCTCCAAGGCCACACCTATTCCAACAAAGCCTTGTTGGAATATATATATCAGTGTTTTACCCACATTTATGTCTGTGTACCACTTGTGTGCTGGGTGCCCAGAGACCAGAAGAATGCACTGGATTTCTGGAATTGGAGGTTCCTGTGTAAACTCCCATGCAGATGATAGGAATAGAACCCAGGTCCTCTGGAAGTACAGGCAGTGCTCTTAACTGCTGAGTCACCTCTCTAGACCCCTTCTTTTGTTTTTCTGAGACAAGGAGTCATTCTGGAGCCCAAGCTGACCTCAAACTTGTAGTGATTCTCCTGTCTCAGCCTCCCAAGTTCCAAAATAGAGGCATGAAGTACCTACCACTTCTGAATTACCTTATTCTGTTTTACTTACTGGTATTTTCAATGGTGAGGGTCTGTGCTGGAGAATGAACCTGGGCCTTATTGTATGCTAGCAAGCCCTCTTCTACTGAGCTGTATCTTTAGCTCTGGTTTCTGATTCTTATCCAGAACTTAATACTCTGGTGATCTGAGGAGTCAGAATCCCAACTGTGCCCCTACATGTTACAGCCTGACAAGGGAGACCTTTGAAAAGCAAAATATAGGAAATGGGTCCAACTCAAATTTATCCTGAATCACACATGGTGCTGGAAATAATGCTGACTCTAAACTCAGGAGATTTTTTTAAAGGGGAGATAGGGTTTATTTGGCTTATAATTACAGGACATGGCCCATTATTATAGGTATATTAAATCAAGAACTGAAAGCAACTACTTGTATCTGAAGTCCAAGCAGAGAGAGTATGTCCAAGATGCTAGGTTGTGCTTGTCTTTTCTTCATTTTTAAGTAGTCCAGGATTGCAAAACTAGGGAGTAGAGCTGCCCTTAGTGGGCACTGTTCTTCCTACATTGATTGTCATAGTCAAAATTATCCCCCACAACCCTGACCACAGGCCAGCCTGATCTAGACAAACTCTCACTGAGATGCTTCCTAGGCTGTGTCTAATTGATAGCGACATCTACCCTGTCACACACGAACCCATACACATACAAACAGCCCATATACAAAAATGTAATGTACATTTCTATGATACCTAAAACATGAGACCTAGTGAGGAAAACTAAAAGATAAATGAATAAAAATCCTGGAAGCAAGGTAAATAACACTCACATGTCAATTTTTCTTTGAATTCTGACTAATTGGTGTCAAACTGATGTTATACCTGCCCCTGGCCCCTTTCCATCTGTCTCTGGTTCCCAGGCACCATGAGGAAAACACATTTTTACATACCCTCTCCAGTATGATGTTCTGACTCACTGTAGGCCCAAAGCAAGGGTGATATTGAGAGAAAGGCAGCAAGCTACCTTTTCATCAAGGGAGAGAGATTCCAGGATTAGTAACAAGGAAGTGAAATGCTTTAGGTTCGGTTTGGAGGATGTAAGACTAACTACTACTACCTATCAAATAAAAAAGTGGCCTTGAAGGCAACATACACATCAGCAAAGCCACAACCTACATCGCAAAAACTAGGTTATGTAAGCGTTCCTTAGTCCCATATAAAGGACATCAGATCTTGATTATCTCTAAAACAATGATCCATTTGGTCCAATTACCCATACCCGATTAGAGATGGCCATAAAGTAACAAGGAAATGCGATCAGTGCCTTTCCCACCATGTCAAATGACATGGGGCCTCAGCGGGGTCACTATTGCAGCTCCTTGCAGGAGGCAGGAAAGGGTGCTGACTCTGTGGGTCATGGGTTGTCTGCCAGCATCACCATCACTGTGCTCCAGGACTGGGACGGGAAGAAAGTCCAACATAGGAGAACTTGGCAAAAGTCAGAAGAGTAAGCTAGATCCAAAATAAAAGCTTATGTGTTTTTGTATTATTCATGTTGTTTTGTCTCAACAAGATTCACCCTCTTTCTACCCTCTTTTTGCTCATTTCTCTCAAGAAAAATGTATTCTGTTTTGTTAAGATCTAAAAATTACCATTACACATTTTTTTGGAAAAAAAATGGAAGGGGGGGACTCATTTCTCTCTCTTTCTCTCTCTCTCTCTCTCTCTCTGTCTCTCTCTCTCTCTCTCTCCTCTTCTTCCTTTCTCTGATGCAAAAGCAAGAGGTTTTTTTTCCAGCACGTTGGGGTTGACCTTCAATTAGTCCCTCAAGGCGAGTGACTAGAAGGCAACCCCGGGGATTCATTTCAAATACCTAATAATTAGTAAACTAACAAATCTTTGGGGGAAAATGCTCCCCCAGCTCCACTTGCTCACTCCCATTCTTGGGGAATCTTTCCTTAGTAAACCATGAAAAGGCTCAGTAAAGGGTAAAAGAAACTTAGTGCCATGCCAACTGGATCCCAGGAACTCTCAGGGCAGAAGGAGAGGACCTATCCTAAGCTTGTCTTTTGTTCTCAGTACATCTACCCTGTCATACATGAACCCATACACATACAAACAGCCCATATACAAAAATGTAAAGTACATTTCTATGATACCTAAAAAATGAGACCTGGTGAAGAAAACTAAAAGATAAATGAATAAAAATCCTGGAAGCAAGGTAAGTCAGAATTCAATGATTAAAGAAGCCAAATAAGAAGCTATACTGACGTCGTCTCTGCCTGCTGGGTTCCTAAGAGCTGAGATGGGGGATTAAGCCGGCTTTATTTCAACAAAACACATTTTGTCATCTGATCTATCCGTGACATGGGTAAGAATAAGTAACTTATGGCTGTGTTCTTAAATGTCAGCAAATCCCTGGATGTGTGCTTCATTCACTTTACAATGGTAAGTTATTAAAAAGAGATCTATTTTCAAAAAAGAATCCATCTATAATCTTATTTTAAAATAAAGTTTTTTAATTGAAAAAATTTACATTGAAAAAAATTTATTTTTTCCAGTCTTTTTTTAATTAGATATTTTCTTTATTTACATTTCAAATGTTATCCCCTTTTCCCCGTTTATCCTCCAAAACCCCCCTATCCCATCCCCACTCCCCCTGCTCACCAAACAACCCACTCCCACTTCCTGGTCCTGGCATTCCCTGACACTGGGGCATCCAGCCTTCAGAGACCAAGGGCCTCTCCTCCCATTGATGTCCAACAAGGCCATCCTGCTACAAATGCTACAAATGTGGCTGGAGCCATGGGTCCCTCCACATGTACTCTTTGGTTGGTGGTTTAGTTCCTGGGAGCTCTGGGGGTACTGGTTGGTTCATATTGTTGTTCCTGCTATGGGGCTGCAAACCCCTTCAGCTCCTTGGGTTCTTTCTCTAGCTCCTCCATTGGGGACCCTGTGCTCAGTTCAATGGTTGGCTGAGAGCATCCATCTCTTACATTGAAAAAATTTTAAATAAACTACTTCCAAAAAAAAAAAAAAGATCACTGACTGCAGAGGCAGAGAAGGGAACATAGTAATGAAGAATGGTAGACAAGAGGAAGCAAGAAAGAGCCCAAAGCTACTAACACAAGAGCCAGGGCATGCAGGGTCCATTCCATTTCACATAATAGCTCAATCTATACCCAGGACACTTAGAGATAAAGGGTTAAAAAGATGAATTCCTTAATGTGCAGTCTACTTTCAAGCTGACATCAATTAGTACCTACTGCAACAGTCACATCGACTCCCCAAATCCAGTTTCTAGGGTTCTATCCTAAAGAAATTACCCAGTACAGAGTCAGAAATATATAACAAAGTTTATCTCCATAACTGGCAATGAAGGATTGGAAACCACCATGCTTTTGAACAGATTGTGGGGCTACATAACCAAAGGAGAGCTACTGGAAACATATTAACATTAATTTTCATTGGTTTTCTATTGTTTTGTTTTGTTCTGAGACTAGTATTCATGTTGCTCAAATAGTCCTAAACTTACTATGTAGCTGAAGATAACCCTAAACCTCTGAACTTCTTGCCTCTACTTCCCAAGGGCTAGGATTATAGCCGTAAGCCAGCACACTTTAGAATTGTATTTTCAAAGACTTAAAGATAGAGTAAATTACTTGGTAATGTCATATTAGTGAATGGGAAAAAATCAGGATGCATACAAATATCAGACACACACACGTGCATGCACACACATATGATAATTTTAACTTTATATTTAAATTTAAATATTATACATATACAGATTTTAAAATACTGATTTTTTTTTTCATTTGAGACAGGGTTTCTTTAGATACCTCTGGGTGTCCTGGAACTCATTATGTAAGCCAGGCTGGCCTTGAACTCAGAGATCTACCTGCCTCTGCTTCCCAGTACTGGGATGCTGAGATGCTGGGATGGTGAAATCAAAGGTGTGTGTGTGTGCCACCACACCTGGCTAAATGAAGACTCTTAAGGACATCACCAAAGCCTAGATCTGTTCCAAACAGAAGGAAGATGGACCACTGTCATTTTTTCTTTAGGTTCTTCTCTAATGAACATGTACTCATTGTGTAATCCAGGTTAGCATCAAGTCTGACACTCTTCTGCTTTTTCCTCTTGCATAGAGACTACAGGAAAGTGCTATCCACACCCTGCTTTGTGTATTTTATATCATAAAATTGGTTTACTCTGAAAATTCTCATTGAAGATAACAACTTTCACTTTTAGGGAAAGGCTTAAAATTTCAAGATAGACTCAGTCTATAGATTCCAACCCACATGGCAATGCTCTTCTGAAAAGTTAAAAGGACCTATGTTGCATATTCTGGCTTTCTCCTCTCTTTGCTGATGGCTCTCTTACACTGGACTTATGGGGGCCCCACTGGAGAGCATAGCAACCAGTATACCTTAATTGACCTTCACAGTATTTCTCACTTCTTCCTATGCAAATCAGGAGGACTGGGAGAACCTGTATCTCTTCTTCCAAAAAAAAAGTTTTCTTATAAAGCTATGGAAGTGACTCAAAATTAGCTACAAATATTTTGAAACACAGGTCACAAGTTATATTCAATGACTATATATACAAAGTTGCTTATTTCTCAAGAATGGATATAAAAACAAATCTATGAGTGCCATCTTGTGGTAAGCCTGGCAACTACCATGACCAAGAACCCAACGGGCCTCCTGCTCCTCTCTGGGCTCAGGAGGCACAGGCTTTGTGACAATCTACTATATTAAACATAAATTCCCCAAAGGAAGCTGGTACTATTTGTTTATAAGGATGTCTAGTCTTGATCCAGAAATGCCTGAGAGATCAGGTGGGAAGGTAGGGCAGAGGGGCAGAGTATAGAACATACATGTGTTTGTGGACTGCAAACCCATCCCAAAGGCTTGTAGTGCAGTGTGTATGGTATATTCATGCATAAGGATCACAGTACGCCATGAGGCAGGGACTCTGCAGAATAAGTAGGAACTCCCCCAAAACATTTACTGAGTTTATGACTTTAGTAAGAAAAGTTTCCATTCACAATCACTGAGCTTTGTGCTTCGAAGTTGTTTTATTTATCAATGTCAGATCAGTTATAAGCAACTTGGGTTACAATTCCAAAATAGAACTCTTGTTGGATTCTGGGCATAAAATTTTTTTCAAGCTTGTTAAGATCTTATAAAATAAGAAAGTTTTCCTAATAGTTTAGAAAAAATACTAATTGCTAATAAATTGATTTCATACTCAAAGTAGTAGTCTAACATTTTGAAAGGTGAAACATTACCCTTTTAAACTTGTATTTTATCAGATAATTTCAGTGTCTCAGGCTCTAGGGGAGGTGAAGTCCTCACACTGAAACCTGGCCAAATGGCTCTGGGAATTAATTAAGTACTAAGGAGAGGTCAGTATTGCAAATGCAATGGAACATGAACACCAAAGGGAGTGGGCGCAGACTCTGAGAAATGATGGTCCTCAGAAGCAGGACAAGAGACATGCAACCAGAGAGGCTGAGCAATGTATCAAAGCTCTCCTGGGAAAGGGTCAGTGCTTGTCAGCCCAGCCAGCTGAACACTTATTTCCAGAAAAGGACTTCCTCTGTGACAGGAATGAAGCCCATAGCAAGCTGGACTTTGGTCCTGTATGCGCTGAGTGGGAACATTTTCAAGCATGTAAAATAAATCCAAGTAATAAGTTGGAATGGACCCCAAACAAATGCATATGGGAGAGCAAGAAAGATTAAAATCATGAGGCTGAACTGGGAATATGAACGTGACTCTTGGGTCACTTCTTCAACTCTGGGAAAAGTTCTCCCTGGTCTGGAAAAACCAATGCAGCAAAGAGAATTACAAACATCTTCCCGGGGCCTGACAAGTTACTTCAGAGAAGACTTCTTCCTCGTAGGAAAAGCAGAGAGGGAGAGTGAAAACGAAGGCCAAGCTTCTTTTGCATACAAAAATAGGAGAGAAAGAAGGACAAAAGACTAGACTCCCCAACTAAAACTCAAAACCATAAGCTCCCTCCAAATACAGCCTTGCTCCATCAGACGCCCCTGGGGGTCAGTGCAGGTGAGCACTCTGAGCTGAGTTACCAGGGCTTCCACCAGTAAGAACATTAAACAGTAGGAGGCGGTTTTGACCTTGGCTCCTGCTCCCTGCCTGTCCTGCTCGCAGGAAGCAGCAATCATGAGAGCTTGATGGGCAGGTCGTCCCCGTACTTTCGGAGCAGCTTCTGATGGTTGTGGTCCACGGACCACTGCTGGGGCAGGTGCTTAGGCTGCATGGAGTCCAGGAAGTGCTGGCGCCAGCGGCTCTCCAGCTGCATGAGGGAGCGCAGCCCACCCTCCGTGTGGCGCTGTACCACCTTTAGCCCATGAGGAATATAACTTTCATTGTATATCCTGCCAAAACATGAAGTCATAAAGGGTCTGAGCAAAACAAGCACTGGACAATCTCATAGGCAGATAAAGAGATAGACCCCAAAGGACACATTACTTTAAATGCTTTCAAAATATCCTTTTTTTTTAACCTCTATTTTTTCCTAGTATGTACAATTTGGTAGGGATTTAGGAGTTTTAAGTTATATTTATGTGAAGGCTACTCATCCCTATAGGGAAATCTTGCTTGGCTGATGATGGGTTAGAAATATTGATCTTGTATTTGTTGGTTCGAGGCTACTCAGGGAACAAGTTACTTCTCTCTAAGCCATTAATTATTAATGGCTGGTTTCTCAAAATACTGGCAGACCTGTGTGTAAACTTCAAGGTGATCCACTTCTTTAGTGCCTTCTTCCTCACAGAAAGCATGTCAGACCACACTGTCAAGGATTGTGTTGGTCACTGAGAGTTCCTATGGCTGCTCAGCTATGCAGAGAGTGTACAGCAGAAGACAATCCCCTTCCCCACCCACCTAGCTGGTATTATGTGAACAGAGCATCCCAGAACCTTCCTCCACCTCCTTCAAGAAGTGAAACCACCTTTCTCAAAAAAGTACCTTGCTCCCAAGCTCCTTTCCTCTCCCAATATCTGTATTTCCAATATTTCATCCTAAGCCCCCTACCAGCTCAGCAACATTGGGCTCTCCCAACATTTGCAGCTGTTTCATATATCCCACTTTTTTTTTTTTTTTTTTTTTTTT
>NW_022196912.1:95487544-95507609 GCF_008632895.1 Mastomys coucha | reverse complement strand
CAGAAATCCGCCTGCCTCTGCCTCCCAAGTGCTGGGATTAAAGGCATGCGCCACCACCGCCCGGCCTAGGTAGTCCTTAATAATAATATGTAAGCCAGGCTGGCCTTGAACTCACACAGATATACCTTCCTCTGCCTCCCAAATACCACCAACCCCACTAGTTTCAATCTGTCCCCAAACAGTCTGTTCTCAGCAGCCGACTTATTAGAAAGGTCTATCGTTAGCTGGGCATGGTGGCGTACTACTGAAATCCCAACACTCAGGAGGCAGAGGCAGCCGGATTTCTGAGTTCGAGGCCAGCCTGACTTACAGAGTGAGTTCATTGACAGCTAGGGCTACACAGGGAAATCCTGTCTTGAAAAATCTTTAAGGGCTGGAGAGACAGCTCAGCCATTAAGAGCACTGACTGCTCTTCCAGAGGTCCTGAGTTCAATTCCCAGCAACCACATGGTGGCTCACAACCATCTGTAATGGGATCTGATGCCCTCTTCTGGTGTGTCTGAAGACAGCTACAGTGTACTGATATATAATAAATAAATAAATCTTAAAAAAAAAAAAAAGAAAAGCCAAATAAATAATTAAAATAATAATATGTTCAAAAGGCAGGCCTGTGGTTGAAGGGGAGAGGGTTAGCTGTTCTAAGAAGTTCATCTGGGGGTCACTGAGATGGCTTACAGATATGAGCACCACCTGCACAAGCCTGACTTGGCTCCCTGGGAGGTCTGTGGTGAAAGGAAAGAACCAATTTCTAAAAGTTGTTCTTTGACCTCCACAAACGCTATGGTACCCTTATGTACCCAAACATAAGCACTCATGGGTATACACATACTAATAAATAAAAAAAAATTAAGAAGTTCATTTGGGAATTAGTCAAAGGCAGTCTCCTTAATGTAATGTGACCTTGACAAGTTACTTAACTTTAACCTCACAGTATTTAATTAAAACTTAGAAAATAACTTTTATGCTATGACTACATAAAGTAGAAATAAAATTTAAAAATACACTTTATAAAACTTTGAACAATTAAAAATACAAGATATAAATGAAAAGTCATTAAGTTGCTATTAGAAATAAAAAGGCAGTTTATGGAGCCTGTTAGGGTGGTGCTGAGTGACATTTGCTGTCTGAGCTCTAGCAGCTCAGTGGCAGTAGCATGAGTGAAACAGGCACTTCTTTTTTTTTTTTTTTTTTTTTTTTTTTTTTTTTTTTGGTTTTTTAAGACAGGGTTTCTCTGTGTAGCCCTGGCTGTCCTGGAACTCACTCTGTAGACCAGGCTGGCCTCGAACTCAGAAATCCGCCAAGACAGACACTTCTTGAATAAAGAAATAATTATTTGTTGCTATAAATAAAATTTACATTTTTATTATTGTTAACAAAACCGTGTAGGCATTCAGCCTCATTACCAGAGTTTTATGAACCTCTAATCCTATCAATTAGATAACTGTCTAAACTGAGACCTGCACAGTCACCCACAATTCTTATTGTTGAGCCATGTACCTGTTCATGCCCCAGGATTGTAAACTTCTTGTTTAGGAACACTGAGTTATGTCATATGAATTCAACTACGTACTCACAGGGAAGGAGGGGAAAGAGAAAAGAAAGAAGAAAAAAATTAAATAGGAAAGCTGTTTGCTCAAAATTCTATTCAGTGGGTCTGGACAATTAGTGCAGTGAGACAGGAAATGTGAATGAACACACTGGCCAAAAGTCTCACAAACCGAGGTACGAGGTGCGAGACACAAAACCATAGATGCTGTGCTTCATGGCAGTCCAGAGATTGCCAGGTGTTAGTTGGCTATTATTTTCACCTTATGTGCTGACTTTAGGATTTACCTCTACAAAAAAAGTCATTAGCCCCAACTCCACATAATCTGACATATGATCTTATAGAGTCAACAACAGATACCTCACAATTAGCAAATATCTTTTAAAAAAAATCTGGGGGCTGGAGAGATGGCTCAGAGGTTAAGAGCACTGTTTGCTCTTCCAGAGGTCCAGAGTTAAAAATGAGCAACCACATGATGGCTCACAACCATCTTTAATGAGATCTGGTGCCCTCTTCTGGCCTGCAGGCATACATGTAGGCAGAACTCTGTATACATACTAAAATATAAATCTTTAAAAAAAAAAATCTCACATTTTCTTTTAAAGATTTATTTCTTATTATATGTAAGTATGTGTAAGCAGCTGTCTTCAGACACACCAGACGCGGGCGTCAGATCTCTTTACGGATGGCTGTGAGCCACCATGTGGTTGCTAGGATTTGAACTCATGATCTTCAGAAGAGCGGTCAGTGCTCTTAACTGCTGAGCCATCTCACCAGCCCCCAAGAAATGCAACTTTTTTTTTTTTTTTTTGGTTTTTCCAGACAGGGTTTCTCTGTATAGCCCTGGCTGTCCTGGAACTCACTCTGTAGACCAGGCTTGCCTTAAACTCAGAAATCTGCCTGCCTCTGCCTCCCAAGTGCTGGCATTAAAGGCGTGCACCACCACTGAGATATTATGTGTGTATTGGTGTGTGTGGTATACAAGTGCGTACAATGTATGCAGGTTCAAGGACAGCCTTTAGAAGTTAATTCACTCGATCTACAATGCAGGTCCTAGGGATCCAAGTAAAGTTGTCAAACTTGGCAGCAAGTGCCTTAACCTGCAGAACCATCTCACTATCTCTTATGAAAGGGAAATTCTCAGATTGTTTGATTCTACCCCATCTTAGACAGACAGTGGATTAATAAGCATGTGGCTAAGCACTGTGACTGTGACAAGCATTCTCATGAAGCAGCGAAGATTGCTGTTACTGGATCATACCCCATTTTTTCTCTGAACAATATGTTGTACCTGGTCTCCAGGCTGGCGGCCTCTTGAAGCATCTCCTCTGTAACAATATCTGTGTTATAAAACTCCTTGAGTGCCTGCAGCAGCTCTTCTTTCCGATGGGCAGGTAGGCTCTCTGCATTGAGCAGGGCTCTGGCTCCAGAACGCACCTGCCTACGCTCTAGATCTTCCAACAGGCGTAGGCCCTCCTCTGAGCCAATGGGAGCCTGGAACTCCTTGGCCAGCTGTTGCTTCAGATGGTTGTCATAGTAGTTAGAGATGGCATGGCAGGAGGTGCAGAGCAACAGCACATCATGGGAGTTGTGGTCCTTCATCTCAATAGGGAAATGCTTGCGGTACTCATGTGGAATTATATTCTTCCTGGAATGAGCCCACGGGAAAAGCAATGCTCATTACCTTATGATACAGTGCATATAAGGAGCCAGCAAGTGAGATACTGGAAGGCTTGGGCAGCACAACTCAACAGAGCTTACATGAAGGCAATACTACCTATATGACTCTGAGGCCCACCTGCTTGCCTTATCTACCTGAGCTTTAGGGCCTTCTTCCTTAAAGTAAGTCGACTACGTTCTGTCAGGCTTCAATGGCAGAAGCTGGTAACAACTACCATGTTCCTAGAAAGGAGACTCTCAGAGAAGTGAAATGATATTATACTGACCTTTAATACCTGCACAATAAATCTCAAAGACGTCCGGTGGGCTAAGCAAACCAATTTCCTTTATCTGAAGACTCTATTACTCTGACATTACTTCTTGGCTCACAAGGTGTGTCATCATTTTCTAAGCAGAAGTATACAGAGTGGCAACAGTTGTCTCACATAGCAGAGAGAGGAGGTTTATTGGACCTGAACCAGTAAAGAGTAGCAGGGTGGCATATGCCTGGGACTCCAGCTTGGAAGGCTAAATCAGTAGGACAGCCACACCCAAGCCTACACAACCCTGTCTCAGCCAGGCTGTGGTAGCGCACACCTTTAATCCTAGTGCTGGAGAGGCAGGGGCCGGCAGATCTCTGAGTTTTTGGTCAGCCTGATCTATAGAGTAAGTTACAAGACAGCCAGGGCTACACAGAGAAACACTGTCTCTAAAAAATACATAAGTAAATAAAATAAAAGAAGACATATTCTGCCACAAAATGAGAAAAAGTGATCTCTGAAAAAAATTAAGATTAAAAAAAGAAAATAACAGTAACATCAGAAAATAACAAAAATAGAAAAAAAAGAAAAAAAAGAGAATAACAAAACACACCAAAATGGTGGAAGAAAGAGAGGGAATGGGGAAGCAGGAAGGGAGGGAAGTTGAGAGGAAGGAGGAGAGAGAGTGACTGAACAGGGGCTGGGGAGAAAGTCTGCAAACCCAGTGGTCGGTCTCATATCCACTGTGGGAACCCACTGTGAAAGGACAGCCTCCAGAGACTCAATAACCAACACTAAGGCTCAGAAAGGTCAGAGCTTCAGGGAGGGATCCAGAGATACAGCTCAAGGTCTGCTTTAAGAGGAATAGAGGCCACGAGAGATGGCAGGTAGAATGCTGAAGCTATTAGGAAAACTGTGGTGTTAATAGAGTAAGTCTCTCTGCCATTGTGGGAAAACTCAACCAAGGCACCGGAGGGCTCAATACGTGACTATACAGGCAACTGCCACAGGAAGCCGATTCCTCCGTCTAATATATACTCACCGGATGTAGGTATCTGTCTTGCCACAGACAACACACAGGTTCTCTTTAACCATCAAGTAATAATCTCCTGGGGATTCAGGTCTTCCTGCAGGTTCAAACTGTAGCCTGACCACAAAGGGTTCTCTACTCACCAGCTCTTAGGAAAAAGAGAACAGGTCAGTGCTGGGTGCTCCCATCTCTAGTCCCAAGAAGCACTCTAACTATTGTTCTTTGAACTCCAGGTTATGACTACCCAGCCCCAAACATCTCCAGGTTTCTTTGTCTTCCTCCAGTCACTCTCTTCCATACCCTACTCACAACAAGACCCTATTTATAAACAAATAGCAGATGAGTCTCAAACCTCCAATGCCTTTGTCCAGGTACCACTGAGCTTTCCTCCGGTCACAGGTGCACAAGGGCTGTCCATCAGGAGCTTGGAGAAAGCAGTTATCATAGAGAGGTGATTTTCTGCAGGGAAAAGAAATTTCATGCTGAAAGTTGTTGGTGAAACTTCCCAAGACCTTTCCACACTCTTTTCTGAATGACTCAAGTTATTCTCACCACCAGAATCAAATATACTATAAGTAGGGAAAAAAAAAATGAACAGGCAGAAAACCACACTCGACTCTCACTCTGCATTGGCTAGGAAGCAGAGCTACAAATGATGCTTCTAATTCCTATACTTATGGACTGAGACACTGGGAAGTGAATTAGGTGGTGTTCACAGAGCTCTGCTGTGAATGTAAACAGAACAGAGCACTAATAAACTGCCAAATCACTGAATTAAACACTAAATTAAAATGGTAAGAGTTCAATATAAAGAAATGGGGTCCACATGGGTTGATTTCTGGCTCACAGTCAATGTTTCCTTCAATGTAATCATCTAATTCCTAAAGGTGCCATGTTCCTGGGATCACACTTCCACTCAAAGCATCCTCCTCAGATGTCAGTCACATGGGAGAGTCTCATTAGCTACGCAATAAAGTTGGTGTGAGGCTGAAATCACTCTAAAGTTACAAGAAATCTTAAGGTGCATTTCTCCTGGTAAGTATGAGGACTTCATGTTATTCATGTTCATAGCTGTCTCAAACAAATAAAATTTGTATTCCCTTAAAATATTTTATTATAACTTGTTTATTCTGGAGGAGAGGCATACTTGTGCATATGGAGATCAGAGAACAATTTGAGAGTCAGTTCTGTCCTTCAACCATGTGGGTCCTGAAGACTTAACTCAGATCATTAGGTTTGGCAGCAAATGCCTTTATCTGGTGAGCCATTAAAGTTACAGGCCTAAGGTTGCACTAGGGTTGGTGACAAAGCATGGGTAAATTCTCTTCATCTCTATTCCAATTGACAAATAGAAAAGTGAGCGAAGGAGAGAAGAAGAACACGAAGAGAAGCACAGTGCAAATGTCACTAAAGCCAGGGCAGGCACATTAACCCTGGAGTCTCTGCTGCCTGACTCAGGGTAAAGCTGGACCCTAACTCTTCAGTATCAGGGAACATACAGGTTACCTGGCAGAATAGCCCACCCCCAGGGGCTTCCTTTTATGCTTCCTGGGGTCTCTCCCTTGGTTGTTGCCTGGCACCATTCCATCAGTCTTAGCTTTCCTATTTCTCGGCTTCTGCTGCAATTCCAGTGCTTCCCCATTAACCTCTTCACCCAGCTGGCCAAATCCTTTGCTTCGGAATGGGATGTCTACCATATTCCTGCATTTCTCCAAGACTTTTTGCCAGTTGATTTGGTCATTGTTTCCCTCTTCACAGGAGTCTCTAGATAAAGGGCATCCAAGAAGATGGAGAAAGAGAGCCACTGAAATCTGTGCATCCCTGGCAGCATAAGTTACCTGAGGAGAAAGGCCAGAGGTCAGTAGGATATGGAAGACAAGCCAGGCAGAGTACCTTCAAAGTCAATTACAAATGCTTTGCAGTACCACTCAGGGTAGCATTGGCTTAGTAGCATAAAACCCTGGATTCAGCCAAACAGTGGTGGGTAGGCTTTAATCCCAGCACAGGAGAGATAGAGGCAGGCAGATCTCTGAGTTCGAGGCCAGCCTGGTCTACAGACTGAGTTCCAGGACAGCCAGGGCTACACAGAGAAACCCTTACTCCAGAAAACAAAACAAAACAAAGAAAACACTGGGGAAACTGAGTCAGGAGGGTTGCCAGACTGCACTGAGTTTAAGGCCACCATGAGCTTATAATGTGAGGCTCTATCTCTAATATAAAACCAAACAAAAATAAAACTCTATTTTGGCAGTTGGATGGATAGTCCAGTCAGTGAACACATGAGTTTGATCCCCAGAAACCATGTAAAAAAGCTGGGCATGGTGACATTCGCCAGCAATCCCAGAACTGGAAAGACAGACAAATCCCTGGAGCTCTAATCCTATCTAGGATTAACAGAATACCCAGCTTTGTCTTCTTTGAGACAGGATCTAGCTATATAGGTTGGGATGGCCTTGGGCTAGAGACATTCCTGACTCCAGTTCCTAATGATAATATTAGAGGTATGTGTTACCATGCTTGACATTTTAAATAGGTGAATTTTATTATATAAAAATTAATTTTAAAGATGTATTTATTTTATGTATATGAGTACACTGTAGCTTTTTTCAGACATATCAGAAGAGGGTATCAGATACTATTTACAGATGGTTGTGAACCATGGTTGTACATGTGGTTGCTGGGAATTGAACTTAGGACCTCCTGAAGAGAAGTCAGTGCTGTTAACTGCTGAGCCATCTCTCCAGCACCTAGAAATTAATCTTAATAAAGCCATCTTTCATTCAGCACCACCACCACTTAAAAAAACAAAACAAAACAAACAAAAAACTAAGTTCTGTGGCACATACATTTAATCCCAACAGAGGCAGGCAGATCTCTATGAGTTTGAGGCTAGCCTGGTCTACGTACATTTCCAGGTCAGCTAAGACTACATACCAAGATCCTGTCTGTTTCAAAGCACAAAGAAGTAACTTATTCAGGGTTACAAAAAACAAAACAAAACAAAAAAAAACAAAAAAAACAAAAAACAAACAAACAAACAAAAAACCAGAAAGTGCTAGGCATAGATAATTCAATGCCTAGAATTCTGTCACAGATTTATATTAACCTAAAACACAAATTTTGCTAAACTTTCCCTAACGTTTTGAAAGGATGAACTAGTAACTGACTTGAAGACAACTGAAAGTTGAGACTAGAGTTAGACAGGACATCTGTGAAAGGTCAATGATGAGGTGGAAATTACGGGAAAACAAAACAAAACCAAACCAACTTTTAAACACTTATCAATTTGTCTGCACAAGAAGGCCAAGAAACTACCTCTTCCAGCCTCAAAATAGTAACAATGTAAATCACAGGGGCTGGAGAGATGATTCAGCGACTTAAGAGCACTAGCTGCTCTTCCAAAGGATCCACGTTCAATTCCCAGCACTCCGTTGGCAGCTCACAGCTGTCTGTAACTCCAGTTCTAGAGAGCTGACTCTCTCACACAGACATACATGCAAGCAAAACACCAGTGCACATAAAATAAAAATAAATGTTCTTTTCAGAAAATTTAAATCACATACTGGCTTAACTGAAGGCCTACATAGAGCTCTACAAAGTCCTAAAGGCTTTACCCTGAGGGTAAAAGATTAAAGGGTTATTTCTGGAGAGAGCAGCAGCAGAAGGGCTAGGTGCTGAGAGCTTCGACGACCATGCTGGAGGGTCTAAGAAAGGGCTTGGTGTTGATAAATGCAAGCTATGAAGGATTTATCTCTTTGAAAACTTAAAAAGATTCTTGTAAGCTTCAGGGAAGACCCTTGAATCCACTAGGTCTAATGGATTCAAAATAATACTATCAATTAACAGCCCGTTTCCCTCCCCACCTGCCTATTCCTGAGGGTAGGAGTTATTTCCCTTTCCCTGCTCCTGGGGACCCCCCACCCCTCCTCCAATTACCAAGACCATGGGCCAAAGAGTTTCAAAATGTACACCCAAGAAAAGGTTTTTCTTCTAAACTCCTTATCTTCTGCCCCTAATATCTAGGTGTTCCCTCAGAACCTGCATCCAGGAAAGCTCTAAACCAGTTACTCACAGGTGCTCTGACCTAGCCTCACAAATTGCTTCAACTGGGCCTACACAACTCTACCCCCAGACAGTCCACAACCTGGACAGCAGTGAAACAACCAATTCTTCCTGGACTTGGTCAACATCCCAGCTTTTTGCCCATTCCCCATACAGGTGCCCCAGTGTTAGCAGGAAGTAGACACAGACATTAACAAAAGGCTGGGATGTTTGGTTTAGGATTCTTGACTAGGTACTGAGGTGCATATTTTACATATCAAAGCAGACCTGGCCTCCATGTTCTCCCAGCATCCCTCAGTTCCCACCTGGCATACCCTGCTCCCAACCTTGAACTTTATAGCTCCAGGAATAGACTGCCCTTCCCCCAGAGGCTCCTCCCTTTGTAATCTAAACGTTTGGTCTCTTTTTCTCCTTCTCTCTCTCTCTCTCTCTCTCTCTCTCTCTCTCTCTCTCTCTCTTCCTCCCTTTCTCCCTCCCTCTCTCTCTCTCTCTCTCTGCACTCTTGCCCTTTCTCTCTTGACCCCACAGCCCCCACCTCTCTCTCTTCCCATGCTGACTCCCTTAGCCTCAATCCTTGGGGCCAGTGAACTTGCTAGAGAGCAGCTTCCCATCTGGCTTGAATTGGCTCACTTCATTGGTGGTGGAGAAATAACCTATCAGATGCACAATTACTGACACCTCACTAACCACGGCTACTGAAAAGAAGCCCACCAGCCCCCAAAGTCCTGCTGTAGCTGCTGTGAACTCAACCCACTACGTTTGTTTGTTGTTCATTTTTGTTTTTCCAAAACAGGGTTTCTCTGTGTAGCCCTGGCTGTCCTGGAACTCCATCTATATAGACCAGGCTAGCCTCAAACTCAAGAGATTGGCCTGCCTCTGCCTCCCAAGTGCTGGGATTAAAGGTGTGTGCCACCACTGTTCAGCCCAATCCACTTGATGTTTTTTAAACATTAACTACTGCAGGGTGGTGTGGCCTTTAATCCCAGCACTCTGGAGGCAAAGTAGGCAGACTAGATCACTGAGCTGGAAGCCAGCCTGGTCTTGTACACTGACAACTGACACAACAGAGTCAGATTTTGTGCTCAGAGAGCTTTCCCCAATTGGTCCCCACCTTTTCTCCCAATTTACTAGCCGACTGGGCTTACCATCTTTGTTCCTCATTTAAAAAGGCAACCCTGGGGCTGAAGAGATGGCTCAGCAGTTAAGAGCACTGACTACTACTCTTCTAGGGGTCCTGAGTTCAGTTCCTAGAAACCACATGGTAGCTCACAACCATCTGTAATAGGATCCAATGCCCTCTTCTGGTGTGTCTGAAGACAGCTGTACTCATATACATAAAATAAATAAATCTTGGCTACAAAGAGCTGCTTTTATTTTCATTAAATATATCCTCTATCTTCTGCTTACTCCTAATTGTGTACCTCAATCTTCTTGGTCAAGAGACAAGAACCAGACAGGAAAGGAAATTTCCAACAGTTATAGTTGTGAACTACCATGCCCTACTTCATCCATGTTAAAGCTAAGAAGCTGGCACATGTGCGAAGTGCCAGCACTTGAAAGGCCAAGGCAAGAGGACTACATGCTTATAGCATGTTCCTTTTTACTTGTTGAATAATATGCCATTGTATGCCTTTATTTTATTTACTCACCAGCTGTGCATCTTATCAGATTATTTGTTTGTTTGTTTGTTTATTTATTTATTTATTTATTTTTGAGGTAGGGTTTTTCTCTGTAGCCCTGGCTGTTTTAGAACGCAACCTCCAGACCAGGCTGGCCTCAAACTCAAGAATCTGATTGCCTCTGCTGGGATTAAAGACATACATCATCACACCTGGCTTTTCTTATCAGTTTTTATGTCTCTTTTATTTGTTTGTCTGTTTTTAGTGTGATACTGAAAATCAAGTCCAAGCCCTGAACATGTCATGAAAACGACATCTTTAACCCTGTGTCTCCTTCTTAAATATGAACTGACAACCAAGGTTTAAACATCTGGAAAATCCCTCTCATGAAAACCAAGGACAAGCATTTATGAGAAGGAACTCTGAGGAAAAAGAGGTGTGCAGGGAATGGAAGGAAAGCAGAAACCCTTCCCACTCTGTGAAGAGACTGCATCCTAAGCAAAGACTAAGGTAGTCTCAACAGAGTGTGCTCAGGGCTGCAGGTAAAAGCTGGCTCTGCAGCTTTACTACCTGAGTTCCAACCAGACCCGTGTAAAAAGCCAGTGGTACCTAGCATGAATCTGTACTCCTAGAACTCCTACCCCAAGACGGGAGACAAACAGGACAATATGAGACTGTCTCAAGAAAAAGAAAATTAAAGAATCAATTTGGGGGATCCAATAATCCAAAAAGAATACGTTCTTTAAAAAAATGTCCAAGAAAATAATCTAAGGATTCTTTGCTGAACTGGAAGACAAGAGCATACAGACAGAAAGGGTCCACTAAATCCTACTACTGTGCACAAAATAAGGAAGGAGGAAGACAGCAGAGTGCAGGGCCATAGGGGAATAACAGAGGGCAGCAGGACACAGGAGGACAGCAGAGGGACATAAGGGCAGAACCATAGGAAACCGGGCATGTGTGTGTAGTCTCTTAATGCATCCGAGATAGCCAAGAGCTACAGTTCTGGGTTTAAGTCAACAGTGTGCAGAAAACTAAGAAAACAAAGGTACAAGTCACACCCTTGTGGAAACAAAGCACTGCTCCTGATGAAAGTAGAGTATCTATTTACACTGGGAGATGTAGGGAACAAATTCTTGTTTGGGGCCCAGGAACTGGAAGAACCCTAAGTCATATGTATAGGAAGTCAAAACATACTATGCAAAAATAAGAAAGAATGATGCATGCATATAATCTAAAAGTATAATGGTAACTACCAAAAAGAAATTAAAATGGTCACCTCTGGGTAGAAGAGCAAAAGACGAATGGGGTGGCAAAGGCAGAGAACTGCTTACTGTTTCTTATGGTGAGACTTATAGCACTTTAAAAAATGTTTATGCATTTCTAGGAAAAGCACATTTTCTGAAATGCCAGCACATTAAAAAGTAATACATCATAGGGGCTCTAATGTCATGTAAGCAGCATGCCCATTACTGTCTCGAGTGTGACTCAACATTAAGTCTACTTTAAGGCCTCTCTGTCTGGCGCTCACATTGAAGACTAGAACCAGTTCCTCTGATCACAAGTACCTGGTCTTCAGTAAGATTCTCAGCATCCCAGTTGCTGCAACGAAGTAGAAGGGACTTGTCAAGTGGGAAGTTCAAAACAGTTTCAGCAAGTGATTTCAGGCTAAGTCCATTACAGAGCATATTGTTTCTACAAGAAATAAATAAAACCATGTATCAAAACCAGGCAAATGGCATGCATAGGAAAAACTTTAAATGATCAATAAACAGAGGGAAAATAAAATGAGAAATCAAAGAAAATGGTGATTTGCTATCAGATTACAGTGTTTTGGTTTTTTTTAAACAAGTACAACTAGTATCAATAGAGTATAAAAATCAAAGATTAGGCTCATACAAAATGTGTAAAGGATCTTTATGATCATTATAAAAAAGTTTAACAATACATAACTATCAAAAACTCAAATACAAACATTCTCTGATCTAGTAATTGCTTTCCTGGGAGTTTATCCAAAGGACAAAGCCACTTAAGTAGCTATTCACTGCAGCACTACTGTAGCAAGGAGAACTGTAAACAGACTAAATGTCTTATATGTCTGAGGAAAACTGACAAGGCTGTTTTCATTGGGGAGGTTAAGAGTATAAAAACAAGTAATTGTTTCTGTTCTTCAAAACTTCCTGATTAAAAGGTAATTCCAGTCAGATGTCCTCCCTGGCCTCCTCAGGCATTGCACACATGTGGAGTACTTACAGGGAAAACACTCACACACATAAAATAAACATAAATAAATCCTTTTACAACTTGGTGTGGGGTAACAAAAAGGATCTCCTTGGTCTTCTGAGATTAGAGACTAACCGAGAGCTTTATGTGGAATTCAGAAAACATCAGTGGGCCAGGTATATGGCACAGGGCAAAGACATCTCCCACTAGCCCTGCAACCTGAGTTTAATCCCCAGTCCCCATAACTGCATAAGGATGTTAATGGACAAGTAGGTAACAAGTAGGTAATACTGCTGCTGTCTTCAGACACATCAGAAGAGGGCATCAGATCCCATTACAGATGGTTGTGAGCCACCATGTGGTTGCTGGGAATTGACTGAACTCACGACCTCTGGAAGAGCAAGCAGTAAGTGCTCTTAACCGCTGAGCCATCTCTCCACATGTCCTCGGGACACACGCTCTCTCACACTCAAAGAAACTAAATTTTAAGTAAACAGAATGAAATTCACATACACGCAGAAAACATTAAGAGTGAGTGTGGTGGTACATGCTTGTAATTCCCAGACCAAGATCATGCTTGGCTACATGGAATTCGAGACCAGCAGGGCTATGCGAGACCTTAGTCATTTACTCATTTAAAATGTTTAAATCTGTGCACATGTATGCATGTGTATGTGCACGTGTGTGTACATTCATTTGAATGCAAGATGAAAGTGTAAAGACTTGAGCTGGAGAGATGGCTTAGAACCTAAATGAGAGAGTGCTTGCTTAGCATGCACAAGGCTCTGGATTCAACCCCTGGTACCCAAATAATAACAAGAAAAATCAGTCTATAAAAGCACGACAACAGTCCAGAGAGAGCGTCTGGAAGGCACCGAGCAGCGAGCTGGCGGGCAGAGGGTCCTGCCAGTGTTACAGCAGTTTCCTCAGGGACTGCAGGAGCCAAAACCACCGTGAGGAGGAAGAGCAGGAAGCCTTCCCTTGCCAAACAAGCAGTGAACAGTCACATCTCAGCGCCCAAGACCAAAATAACACAAAAAAGCCCAGGCACACTTGAATGAAATAAATAGGTCTTGGTCAAATTCATGGACGTTAAGGATATGGGGTGGAGGGAATACTAAATTTTATTTAGTTTTATTAAAATCCATAAAAGCAGGGCAGTGGTGGTGCACGCCTTTAATCCCAGCACTTGGGAGGCAGAGGCAGGCAGATTTCTGAGTTCGAGGCCAGCCTGGTCTACAGAGTGAGTTCCAGGACAGCCAGGGCTATACAGAGAAACCCTGTCTCGAAAAAAAAAACAAACCCACAAAAGTGGAGCCCAGAGTGTAGCTCAGTGGTGAAGGCCTAGCAATAAAATGAAATATAATAGGGGCTGGGACATGTCAATAATGGTTAATAATTTCTTAATTATAAAAAAAGTTTATTTAAAATGAAGGGTATTGGGCCAGAAACACAGTTCAATGCTACAGCACTTTCCTAATTAATTAATTCAAGTACAGAAGCTCAATTCTCATTACTGAAAACACTAAAAAAATCCAAATAAAATTAATGGTCTGATACAAGTTTCATTCTTGTTCTGGAGGAATGACCCAATCAGTAAAATATTATTCTGTAAGCATAAGAAGCTTGATCTCCCAGAACTCATGAAAAAGGCCAGGTGTGCCAGAACACACCTGTAATCCCAGCACTAAGAGGCAGACACAAAGGCATAAGGGCCAGCCAGTCTGGTCAAATCTGTGAACTCCAGATTCACTGAGAGATTCTGTCTCAAAAATAAAGTGGAAGGCTGGAGATGGTGGTACATGCCTTCAATCCCAGCACCCAGGAGGCAAAGACAGGCATATAGGTCTCGAATTCAAGGCCAGTCTGGTCTACAAAGTGAGTTCCAGGCCAGCTATGGCTATATGCTAAGATCATGTCTCAATCAACCACAAAATGAAATGAAAAACAATTGAAGACACTCCAGTGACCTCTGGCCTCCACACATGGACATACGTGTGTGCACCTGAACACATTAACAATTTCATTTTTATCTCTAACCACAACTTGTATACTTATCATTTCATGATAATATTCATCTTTGGCCTAATTCTTCTGGGGGCTGTTTTTGAGACAAGGGTCCATGATCTATCCTAGGCTGGCCTCAAATTTGTGGTCCTCCTACCTAAGCATCTTGAGTGTTGATATTATAGGAGTTTGCCATGCACACTCGTCTACTCCAGTCACATCCAAAATATCGGGAGTAAAAGCCTGATTAAGGATAAGAGGCAATAAGAATCCAAAAGGAGTTCTGTGCCTCCTGGATAGACAGTCGCTGGTATCTCCTAACTCAGACGTGTTCCAGATCAGTCTTTCCAATCGCCAATATGCCCTTATAGTTAGGCATAAAGGTACCCCAAGAAATGATTCATAAATGACTAAGATTAGACATTGTTTCCTGGCCAACACAATGTTACCAACCTATCCTAGTTTAACACCAAGCTGTCCATAGCTTGGAATTTCTCTCAAGGAATCTGCCCTGCCACAGCTGGCAACAGAGGTCAAGCACATTCCTTAGAGCAATAGACAGTTCATAATAGTTAGAAATGTTTTACAAACTAGAGAGTAATGAAGGGCTTCCACCCAAAGACATTAACTAGAAGTGTTAGATTAAAACCTCCTAGTCATTGCCTCCAGCAGGACCATAGAAATAGCATAGAAATATCAAAATGCCTCAACAGGGAAGGCTCCACTTCTCTTCCTCCTGCTTCAAACCTAGCTACCAGACCCTGCTGACCTTGGTGTGGAGGTTACTTGCACCCCTGCTGTAATCCCCACCTGCCTATGTGACTCTTGTCATCTTCCCTGCTTGCTGTATGCTACTTAAGCTTGCTTGTCACTTTGTATAAGGACTAGGACTAGGAGAAGGAGAAGGACTTGGACTCCCATGCAGGACTAGCACTAGAACTTAGATGGATTAGGACTCAGATTCATGCAGTCTGCAGTCCCCCGGGCCCAGAGTGATTGGGCCCATGGGATGCAGCACCAGTTCAGAGAAGATAGCTGCTGCTTTAGACCCAGTATGTTTTAGATAGCTTCAGATGTACCTCAACTATTGAGCTGCCAGATTTACCATTTCTCTTTTGCAATGACTGTAAAAGTCTGATGCCATTTTTAAGAAATACATTCAGATCCTGTACTTCATGTGTTGTCTCTGCCATCATTTCTTCGCCTAAGCCTTGTCGACCTGACTAGGACCCCCATTTCTTCCGCGGGTTGAGGGAGGCCCAGATCGGCTGGCCTGTGGCAGGAGTTAACTATCACACCCAGCCCATCTTTAGCTAAATTGACACTCAGCTATTCTGCATTTACTCAGAGAACTCAATGCACTTCAATTTACATACATTCATATGCTTCCAAATGCATAGAAAGATATCAGAAAAATCAATCAAATGATTATGCCAAGATTATAGTGATACAATTATAATGCTGTATATAACATATAGTATTCCTCAATTCTTCATATTGCTTAATCATTTAATCCTCACACCAATTCTATAAGATTATTATTTCTATAAATAAGAAGCAGTGGGGTTTGGTACCTCATAAGGTCAACAGCTGGTAATGGATAGCACTAACAATCCAGACATGCTGTATGCTCCTGACTCAACTTCTTACCCACTACATACAGAAGAATGCAGAGAGGCCTAGTGAAATGCAGCTTTTGGCCCAGGTGGTGGTGGTGGCACATGCCTTTAATCCCAGCACTTCAGAGGTTGAGGCAGATAGATCTCTGTGAATTAGAAGGCAGCCTGGTCTACAACCTGGTGAGCTCCAGGACAGCCAGGGCTGTTCTGTTACATAGAGAAACTCTGTCTCAAAAACCAACCAACAAACAAAAAAGAAATAATGCTGCTTTCTTCTTTAGTTCATACTCTGAAGAGTTTTAATTTTTATAATAATATTTTCATATGATACTAGGAAAAAATATACTTTACTAAGAAGGTAAAAAAGGTAGCAAACCAAAATAAAAATTCACTTATGCTCAAAAATTCAGACAGGCACAGTTTTTGGCTTTTCGAGACAGGGTTTCTCTGTGTAGCCTTGGCTGTCCAGGAACTCACTCTGTAGACCAGGCTGGCCTCGAACTCAGAAATCCGCCTGCCTCTGCCTCCCAAGTGCTGGGATTAAAGGCGTGCACCACCACCGCCCCGGCAGGCACAGGTTTTAATTAAGCCATCTCTGAGACTATGACACTCTTTCACCTCATAGTAACAGGTTCATTAAGACAGGACAAGGCTGTTTCAGTTCCTGTCAGTATATGAGGACTGTGGTTTCTGGAGAGATGATCTAACAGTTAAGAGCATTTGACACTTTTGCAAAGAACCCACATCTACTTCCTAACTCCCACACAGTCACTCACACAACTCTGAAATGCCAGTTCCAGGGGTTCCAATGTCCTCTGGCCTCCATAAACATACATGCAGGCAAAACACACAAATACATAAAAGGAAATAAAGAAATTTTAAGGAAATAAATAATAGATGAGAACTGTGTGTGTACCTGAGTAATTCCTGTGATCCCCAAAAAGATGAGGGGAAATTGGTCCCCCGGAAGGGCATGCTAAGATGGGAAGCTTCTCTCCCAGTCAAGGTCAAGGCTGACCATTATTTGGGCCTAAAGCAGGGTTTCTTATACTCAAATGCTGACTAGAAGTTAGGTTTACCAGGAGTGGTGAGGACTTGGGAAGTTAAATTGAGTATACATAGGTCTAGAGAGATGGCTCAGTAGTTAAGAGCACTGACTGCTCTTCCAGAGGACCTAGGTTCAATTCCTAGACCCTATTGGCAGCTCACAACTGTCTGTGACTCCAAAGATCTAACACCGTCACATAGACATACATACAAACAAAGCACAAATACACATAAAATAATTAAACTATTTCTTTTTCTTTTCTTTTCTTGAGGAAATTATTTCTTAAAAATTGAGTATGCATATCAAAAAGGGAAAGACCAAACCTGGCCCACTGTTGCCACCTCCAACTCTTGACTCTTAGGTCAGGTCATGTACTTTCCGAAAAGTTACACAAATATAGATTCTTATATCTAGTCTTCTGGATTTAAAATAGATTTCACATGGGGAAAAAAAATAAAGCTGCCGGGCGGTGGTGGCGCATGCCTTTAATCCCAGCACTTGGGAGGCAGAGGCAAGCGGATTTCTGAGTTCGAGGCTAGCCTGGTCTACAGAGTGAGTTCCAGGACAGCCAGGGCTACACAGAGAAACCCTGTCTCAAAAAACCAAAAAAAAAATAAAAAATAAAAAAAAATAAAATAAATAAATAAATAAAGCATACGGCTTTAACTTAGCTAGTAGGACACTGGTTTAAAAATCTCACTTTACAGGTAATTAGAGTTTCATCAAAAAAGAAATTTTAGCCAACTAAACTTTCTCAGACATTGGTATGTCTCCTCACAAATCCAATATGTATTTCCAAAGCCTTTAGGTTTCTAACCACTTTAAGTGCTTCATTATTGATCGCTAGTTAACTATACAACTCACAAGCAATGCTTGCCCGCACAGGAATCCTGGTATGCATGCAAACCATACCCCTGCTTCATGGCTAGGTAGCGGAGGTCCAGATATCCCCTGACAACGAGGCCATAATCCTGTAGAAGCTTGTTGGCATCTTCTGAGCATCCCACTCCTACTTTTAAGATAGTGCCATCTGCCAATATGTCCAAAAGTGTTCTGGGTAGTATTTTGCCTCCATATATCAGCCTGGGTAAGCGAAGCAATGCACAGAAGCCACTTGGGGAAGCCATCTGTAGGAGTGACAAAGGACTGGCTTTGCCTTCCAAATTCACCTATAAAAGAACAAGACAGAGTATAGTTCATATCCTTGCACAGCAGTATGACAAAATGATACTCTGGCCAAAACAAAACAAAAATCCAGCAACAATAACAACAAAACAATATAAGAGATACATCCTTAGCTTACCAAAGGGAGCAGCAGAATGGATTTGAAGATAAATACAATAAGAGCCTGTTCTAAGAGACATGGGCCTTATAAAGCAGCAGTCTGAATAAGCTTCACAGGCCAACTCCAGGCCCTGAAATCTGATCAGTCTATAAATAGTGACTGGCTGACTCAGGAGCTCTGGGACACACACTTTCAGTCAGAAGAAACATGCTGGGTTTAATAGGCTAAGAGCAGAGTGCCAATTGGCACCATGTCCAGATGCTCTATGGCATATGCTAGTGACTGCCATCATTTGCCTTATCTGCACTGCCTCAAGAGGCAAGTTTCAAAAGGAAGTAGAGGCTGGGCATGACCTTTGCTTTTAATTCCAGCAAAGAATATGGGGTACTCTATGAATTTAAGGCCAGCCTGATCTACATATTAAGCTCCAAGTCAGCCAAAGCCATAGAATGGGGCCCTGTTTCAAAGACACAAAACAAATATCAGTGAAGAGTAGAGCTCTGCCAGTAGAACAGGTCCTGGTGGGACACAGTCACAAGTAGAGTTCATCAAAACATGAAACAAAGCACAAATGCTGACCACAGGTAGGACCTTTATAATTTAAGAGAAGAACATCACTATGCATATTATCTATATATTTACATCAATCTTTAATCTTCTGGAGGTCATAAATAAGTTTGAGAAAATGCTGAAAGAATGGTATTCCAGAAAAACATACATACAGAATTTGTTCCTATTTTAAAGGATTCCTTTTAAGGTTTAAGGATTCTGAAAACAATCCACAGAACAGATGAAACCCAATAAATTCCTTCTCATTTTTCTGAAACGGAAATTTTTAGCCTATAGGTGAGACAGCTTACCAAATATGATGGGATGACAGCATTATAACTCAAAATACCCAGTGTCTATAACAGTAGTTCTAAAGGGAGAGTGATTTCAGCCCTGAAGGGAAATTTCAGTCTGGAGAAATCGCAGTCATCACAATGGAAGAGGAGCCTATGTAGGAATCTAGCAGGTAGAATGCAGATGCTGGTGGGCATCCAACAGCACACATCCTGCAAGCTACTCCAACACAGAATCACCTACCTACCATGCCAGTACTGGGGAGGCTGAGGAAGTCTGCCTGCTCTGACCTGTGTCTGAGGCTCACACAAAGCCTACAGAATTATGGATGGCATAGCCTTTAGCCTAAGGGACTTTAGAACTTTTCAGGGAGAGGAGACATACAGAACAAGCTCTCACACAGAAAATGACAGGATAAATACCTTAAATGTCATAAGTTCCTGAAGAAGAAATATATTATACTTAAAACAATCAAGATTGCCGAGAGAAAACAGTCAACACCACAAAGAACTGCTACTAAAGATAAAATGTAAGAGTCATTGCCCTTAAAGTCTACCTTTCTATTCAGCACAGCACAGTTAAATTTGGTGATTTAACTCACCAAAGCCTTAGAATTTCTTTTTAGGCACTGTTTTACCAAGTGAGCCATTTGTATCTATCCTCAGGAGAAAGCTGGTGCCATGTGTGGTGACAAACCTTTGATTCCCAGCGCTTGGGAGGTGTAGGCAGGTGGATTTCTGTGCATGTGAGGACAACCTGATCTACATAGCAAGTGCCAAGCCAACTAGGGCTATGTAATAAAAAACTGTGTGTGTGTGTGTGTGTGTGTGTGTGTGTGTGTGTGTGTGTGTGTGAGAGAGAGAG
>NW_022196912.1:95472506-95487534 GCF_008632895.1 Mastomys coucha | reverse complement strand
GGCAGGCGGATTTCTGAGTTCGAGGCCAGCCTGGTCTACAGAGTGAGTTTCAGGGCAGCCAGGAATACACAGAGAAACCCTGTCTTGAAGAAACAAAAAAAAATTATTCTTATATCCAGATAGTTTTTTAAATCTAGACTCAACTTAGCACATCTTCAGCGTTATATTAAAAAAAAAAAATCAGATTATTTACAAAGAATCAACAAAATAGAGTGGTAATTATCTTCAACAGCAACAATGGAAACCAGAAAACAATGAAATACAGTCTTGAAAATGACAAAGCTAAAATACTACACTCAGAGAAAATATATTTTTTAAAAGATTTATTCATTTATTTATTTATTTATATTTCTTTATATGGGTACACTTGTAGCTGTCTTCAGACACACCAGAAGAAGGCATCAGATCCCATTATAGATGGTTGTGAGCCACCATGTGGTTGCTGGGAATTGAACTCAGGACCTCTGGAAGAGCAGTCAGAGCTCTTAACCACTGAGCCATCTCTCCAGCCCCGAGAAAATATTTTTACAAGACTTTGAAAAAGGTATTTTTAGAACAATGTATATTTTATTATCAATAGGTACTAGAAATAATTTCTAAAAAATTTGACATAAGGGTTAGGTGTAGTATGTGTGACTGTTATCCCAACACTTAGGAGGTTGAGGCAGGAGGACTGCTGCAAGCTCCAGACAAGCCTTAACAATGTAGTAAGTACTAGGCCAGTCATAGCAAGGACAACATTTTGTATCAAAAGAGCCAACACCCAAAAGCAAGAATGACTTTAAAAGTCAGGAATAAGGAAAAGAGAGATGACTCAGTGGTTAAAAGCACTTGCTGCTCCTTACACAGGACCCAAGTTGTGTTCCCAAGTGGGACTGTTCACGACTGCCTATAACTCTAGCTCCAGGGGATCCAAAGCTGTCTTCAGACCACTACTGGTGCCTGCATACACACACACATAAAATAATAGAAATTTCATAAAAAAAAAAAAAGAGGACTAGAGGAGTATATAATCCTAATACTCAGAAATGGAAGGAGACAGGAGGATCTAGACTTTTCAGCTTGCATAGGCTACACAATCTCAAAAAACACTTACCAGGAGCTGGGAGATGGCCTAGAAGGTAAAAGTACTAGAAAAGAAAATGTAACAACCAGAGTTTAATCTCTGGAACCCACGTAAGAACCCAGCACTCCATAGAGATGAAAGGCAAAGACAGGAGGACAACTTGGAAAAGTAATTCTTTGTGATATTGCCTATTTTTTCTTTATAGTCTTGGCTACCTCGAGTATAAAATATCCCTCCTCCTCCTACATGTGACACTGTGTTTGATAAATACCTTGAAAATACCTTTTGAGACATGGTAGTTATCATGTCATTTTCTACATGCATAAAGTTGGTCTGTAAGCATTCTCCTTCACGGTCCTAAGTCCTTAAGGCCAACACCATGCCTTCCCTATCCGAAAAGTTGTCCTCTGACTTTCACATGTATATTACAGTGCACATGCCTTGGCATATACATACATATGCATATAAACACACACATATATGAGAACACAAAGACCACAAAAACACAAACTTAAGAAAAACAAACCTCAAAAAAAGAAAAAACTATCTAAAGAGATAAGGATGCAGCTCAGTTGGTAGATCACTTGACTGGCATGTATAAATCCCCGGATCTGACCCATAGTATGGCACACAGAGGATGTGGTGGCACACACATACCCATAAATAAATAATAATTTTTTTAAAAAAAGTATTAATAAACCAGTGGGGTAGTAAACACCTTTGAACCTAGTACTTAGGAGGTAAAGGTTACTCTCAGCTACATATCAAGTTCAAGGCCAGTCTAGAATGTGCCTTCAAAAACAAACAGAAAACAAAAACTAAAATAGGTAGGTAGTGTGGTGGTGGGTTTTGTTTGTTTGATTTTTAAGACTGCGCCTTACTTTATAATCCAGGTGGGCCTCAAATTCACAATGTAGCCCAGCATAGCCTTGAACTTGCTCTGACCCTCTTACATTAGCATTCCAGGGTACTGAGATCACAGGTGTGCACCACCACACCTAGCTAGTAGCTGGTATTTGATGAACACTTGCTGTAAGTTAAAACTGTACTTAACCTTTATAGTGATTATCTACTTGAGTACTTCGAGTCTGTCACTAGGAGTAGGTGCCCTTACATTCTTATTACAAATAAGTAAAAAGACTTGGAAAAGCTAATTAATTAGCTTGTCTAGCTCAGTAAAAGCAAAACTCATGAAGGCCTATCTGACTCCAGAATAACAACTATAAGGTCACCCCTATACGGAGGACATCAACATCATCTGCTAAGGTATATTACTTACAAGCAAGTCAACAACAAAGTAATTCTCTTTGAGTTCAGTCTATTCTTGACCAGCCCTGACCCAAATCAGGAAAACTAATGAGATTCTTTTTCAGCTTTTTAACTCATGCCTTTTAACTCACCCATTCACAGTCAATTCCAAGTACTGGAAAATCTTCCAACTCTCTTTTAAGAAAGGGCTGGATTTGATTCCACTCTGCCTCCTCAGACACTGTCACCACCTCTGCCCGGAGTATCTTCTCCTCCCATGAGGCTCTGGGTGCTCTCAGGGCACCAAAGGGTAGCTGGTCATCTTCTGGAGGGGGCCACTCCCTCCCACCAGGCACTTGCTGCCTCTGCTGCTGCTGCTGTGGCTTTGGCTGCTGTGGCTGCTGCTGCTGCTGCTGCTGTGGCTGCATCACTCTGCTTGTCTTACTCCATCTACGCTGGATGCCCTTCCACAGGACAAATCCCCCCATGGCCACACCCAGAAGGGTGGTCACTGTCAAAGCCACTAAATTTTGTCTAGACATCTTTAGCCTTTCACTGTTTAGGAAAGCATTTCACTGATCCCAATCTGCAAAACAAATGTCAAAAATATATTTATAAATAGAATACAAATTTAGACATAGACAAATTTTCCCCTAAAACTGCCCAAATCTCTGTGCCCACAAACAAAAACAAAACAAAACAAAAAAACACGTTTTGACACAAAAGGGTTAAGGTTTAGATTCTCCCCCCCATTTTTATATTATTTTATTTTATTTCTGAGACAGGGTCTCATGCAGTCCAGGCTGACTTTGAACTTATTATATAACTAACTAGTGATGACCCTGAAATCCAGATCCTCCTGCCTTTAAGTGCTGAAATTACAGGAGTGCAGCACCACATCTTTATACTTTGTAATTCCAGTTCTATTTTTCATTCTTGCTTCCACAAATTCACTTGCACTCTGACAACTGCCTAGAATTCTCTTAATGATACAAAGTAGAATCAGAGTGAAGGACAGCAAGATGGCTCAGCAGGTAAAAGCATTTGTTGACAAGACTAGTAACCTGAGTTCAATCCCTGGAGAATTAACTTCCAAAATTGTCTCACTTCCCCTAACCGCCACCCTCCACCCCCAACACACACACACAAATGAGCTTAAATTTTAAAACATTATGGGCTGGATTATAGCTCAGTGGTAGATGGCTTGCCCAGTATATTCAGTATCTTAGGTACAGCCTTTAGTACTGAAGATTAAAACAAAGAAAATAAATAAATAAAGATAGAAAGGTAGTGACACACAGCTGTGATCCCAGCATTTGGGAGGCAGAAAAGGGAAGAGTAGAAGTGCTCAGTGGTAAGAGTGCTTGTTAATCTTGTAGAAGACCAGAGTTTCAGTCCCTGCACCCAAGTTTGTACTTATGACAGATATAGAGTCCAAGTTCATATCATTCTCATTAAAAAAGAAATCCAGAGGCAAGAAGCTCAACTAAGACCAATTCAGAATTGAGGAAATCTGTTAGAAGCAAGTAGAGTCAATCACATATGTGATTTACACAGCCCATGTGTTTCTAACAGAGAAAACAAAGAGAATTTCTAGAGAAGACCAGAGCCTAGAATTAAAACAAACAAACAAACCCTAAAGTCAGTAAGAATACTTTATAGAAGCTAGGCATACACCTGTAATCTCCGAATTATTAAGTCTGGGAAAGAACAGCAAGTTTGAAGCCTGGGTTACCTACCAAATTCTACGGACACAGATACTTTCTCAAAACAAACAAACAAACCAAACAACAAAAAACAAAAAGAAAAGAAAAAGGCTGGTAAAGGAGCCAAGGTCTCTCAATTATCTCCCCATACCCAGATGACCTAAGGACTCCCAAAAGACCCCATCTCCCACAGGTCAGATCATCTCCCAGTAGTGCCACACTGGGGTACACTCCTTTACCACATCCAAATTACAGTAACTATTTTTTAAAAATATTCAAAATAAAACACAAATTCAACATAAACCTCATTTATTTTAAAACCTATTTTTAAAAATAAATTGGCAGCTGGGTAGTGGTAGTGCACACCTTTAGTCGGCAGGCAAAGGCAGGTGGATCCTATAAGTTCCAGGCCAGCCTGGTCTATAGAGCTAGTTCTAGGGCAGCCAAGGCTACCCAGAGAAACCAGATCTCAGAAAAAAAAAAAAAGGAAAGACATTCCCAACAGACCCTGAAGAATTGGAGAAAACATTTGCAAGCCATGTCATGTGTTTAGAATATAAACTCTTACAACTCAATAACAAAAAGACAAATCAACCAATTTGAAATATGACTAGAAATCTGAAAGAAAACTGAGCAATGGCCAAATAGCACATGAAAAGCTCTTCAACATCATTAGCTATTAGGAAAAATGCAACTCAAAACCACAATGGCATAATGCTTCAAAACCACTACCATAACTCTCAAAAAGGCAGATAAAAAGAACTGGCCTGCCAGGCGGTGGTGGTACACGCCTTTAATCATAGCACTTGGGAGGCAGAGGCAGGCAGATTTCTGAGTTCGAGGCCAGCCTGGTCTACAGAGTGAGTTCCAGGACAGCCAGGGCTACACAGAGAAATCCTGTCTCGAAAAACCAAAAAAAGAAAAAAGAAAAAAAGAAAAAGAACTGGCAATATTGTAGAGAAATGAGAAACTTACACACTGTCAGTGGGAATGCCAAATGGTGCAGCTGCTTTGGAAAACAGCCTGGCAGGTCCTCAACAGTTAAACATAAAGACACCACAGGGCTCACAGTTCCATTACAGCCACACATGGAAGGGAATGAAAACACATCCACGAAAGTGCACAGCAGCACTGTCTAACAGCCCCAAGGTGGAAATAACCCAAAGCCTATTAACTGGTAAGACACATAAAACAGCTTAGCTACAGGTTGTGAGTTGAGCTATGTCTTCCAAAAAGGTGTGCTGAAGTTCTAGCCCCCAGAACCTGTGACTGCGCCCTTATTAGGAAATAGGGTCTTCCATGTGTCAAGGTAAGAAAAGGCCATACTGGTGTAGAGTGGGCTTTAATCCAGTGTGACTGGTATCCTACAGCAAAAGAAAGACAGAGAGTCAAAAGTGACAGACACATGAGAAAGAAGCCAGGAGAAGATGGAGGCAGAGACTGAAGTCATGCAAATAAAGGAAAGCCACGGGTCTTTATCACTAGAAGCTAGAAGGCAAGGAACAGCTCTCCCATACCCAACTCCCCACCAAAGAGACAGTCTAGTCCTCCTAACACCTTAATCCCTAACTATGCACCTCTAATTTCCTGAACAGCAGGAGAAATCTATTTCCATTATTTTAACCTATCCAGTTTGTGGTTCTGTTAACACAGCCTTTGGGATGGAGAGATGCTCAGTGGTTAAGAGCACCTGTTGTTCTTTCGGAGGACCTGAGTTTGATTTCCAGCATCCCTATCAGGTGGTTTACAACTGCCTCCAAGTTGCAGCTCCAGGTGTTACAGGGATCCAAATCCCTCTTGGTATTTTCAAGAGTGCACACACAAAACACAAACACAATTTAATTTTTTAAAGAAAGATATATGCCATAGAATAGACTTTTATTCAACAATACAGTCGATAGATGTTCTACTAGGCACAAAACCTGGAAACATGTTAAATAAAGAAACTAGTCACAAAAGACAAGACAGAGAGATGAGGAGTTGCCTACAAATGGGGCATAAGGAACTTCGGGACTGGGGAATGACTTTTAAATAGATCAGGTTTTATGAGAGGGTAATAAAGGTGTTCTAAAACTAAAATGTGGTGAGGGTGGCATAATTCTATGGCTATACTAAATATCATCAATTTGTATACAATGGGTAACAAATCGTATGATGTATTAATTATATTGCAATAAAGCCATTAAGATACTATTTTGACAAACTGGTTCTAAAATTAAATCTGAAAAAGAAACCAAAAATAGTCCACTTATAAAATAAAGTCATGGGGATAGAGAGATGACTCAGCAGTGTCAGTGTTTCCTGCTCTTCCAGAAAACCTGAGTTCAGTGTTTAAAGAACCTGTGTCAGGCAGCTTACAACTGCCTTTAACTCCAGGGCCTGCACACATGCATGTGCATGTACACACACACACACACACACACACACACACACACACACACAAATATTTTAAAAAGCAAAAGAACATATGAGCAGATGAAGTAGGCCTTTCAATAATATAAGATAATCATAGAATTTACCTTACCAGATATCAAAATGCATTAATGTCAAGTTTGACAGGGATATTGTAGTATTGGTTCAGCAAATAGAAAACAGGCCAGAGAATAATAGAGTCCAGAAACAGATTTTGCCTGTCTATAGAAAAATTAATTAATAAATGATAAATATGGAGTTTCAGATTTATGGCTCAAAAATAGGCCAAATACTTACAGAAACACTATCTGGAAAGCAATTGTAGAAAAAGTAAAGAAAAACTAAAGCACCTAAAAAATTTTAGGAGAGTTGAACCTAATGTTGTAGACCTGTAATCCCAGCACTCAAGAGAGTAAGGTAGGAGAACTGAGAGTTCAAGGCTTGCCTGGGATACGCAAGGAGACACTATCTTTATATTAAAAAAAAAAAAAAAAGTCAGACATGGTGATACATGCCTTTAATCTGAGCACTTGAGAGGCAAATGAGGGTGGATCTCTTGAATTCGAGGCCAGCCTGGTCTACAGAAAGAGTTCCAGGACAGCCAGGGCTACACAGAGAAATCTGTCTCAAAACAAAAACAAAAACAAAAACAAAAAAATTTCAAAAGAATGTCTTCTCAACACATCATAGCCCCTGCACTTACAGGATGAGAACAGGAATAGAAATAAAATGAGTCAAATTCAGGCTGGAGAGATGGCTCAGTGGTTAAGAGCACTTACTGCCCTTCCAAAGGTCCTCATCATATGGTGGCTCACAACCATTTGTAATGGGATCTGATGCCCTCTTCTACTGAAGATAGCTACAGTGTACTCACATACATCGAATGAACAAATCTTTTAAAAAAGAGAGTCAAATTTTTTATACAAATATATGAAACCGTCTAATAGTAAAAACATTTAAACATCCCTTTTAAAAGTACAGGGGACTACTCAGCAGTTAAGAGAACTGACTACTTTTCCAGAGGTCCTGAGTTCAATTCCCAGAAACTACATCAGGGTCTCCGAAACCCATGACGTCATATAGGCGGGCCTCACAGACCTCTTGCCAAGGCAACAACCGCCATATTCCCAGAATCCATTGGGCTCACCTCCCACCTTTACCTGCGGCCACCTCATCACCACACACACACACACACACACACACACACAGAGAACTACCCCCTCCCTCTCTCCCCCTCTTTTTTTTGTGCCACCACCCTGTCTCCTCTTACATGTGGAACTGTTTGGGCCTAGTATGTGGTGTGTCCTGACATGAGCCGCCGTTCTAACACATCACATGGTGGCTTACAACCATCTATAATGGGATTGATGGTCTCTTCTGGTGTGTCTGAAGACAGCTATAGTGTACTCATATAGATAAAATAAATAAATAATTCCTTGGGACTGGAGAGATCACTCAGTGGTTAAGAGTATTGACTGCTCTTCCAGAGGTCCTGAGTTCAATTCCCAGCAATCAGCTGGCGGCTCACAACCATTTGTAATGTGATCTGGTGCTCTCTCCTTGTGTGTCTGAAGAGAGTAAAAGTGTACTCATAAGTAAAGTAAACAAACTACAGAGGAAAGAGCCTTCTCTGTACACAGAATGTTCCATTCTTAGCACAGCAGACTTTTAGGGCTGGAAGAACTGGGGGGGGGGGGGCGCTACCCTGGGCACTGCAAAATGTTCAGCACCACAATCTCTGGCACCTCCTCACTGAGGCCAATGACAGCACCATTACAGTTAACTGAAACTCTCTGGATGTTGTCCGTGGTCTCTGGGAGGCAAACATCTCCCAGCTGAGAACCACTAGGATAGAGACCAACAGCCACACAACACAAATACACAGCAAAGATCAATAGACGAAAACAAAATGTAAAACTTTGTTTCTATGGCTATTCAACATGGTTAAAGGTCAAGCCTTAGCTTTAAAAATGTGTTGAGAGTAAATATTTAAAACATACATATCTGGGGGACTACAGAGTTGGCTCAGTAGTTAAGACTATTTGTTGCCTTCCAAAGGACCTGAGTTCAGTTCCTAGCACCCATGCCCAGTGGCTCATAGTCACCTGTAACTCCAGCTCTAAGGGATTCCATGCCCTCTTCTGTCCTCTCCAGGAATCTGCATGTATGTACAGACACACACACATACACATACAATTAAAAATATAATAAATTTAAAAATTAAGCCAGATATAGTAGTGTAAACCTTTAATTCCAGTATTCTGGAGGCAGAGGCAGACATATCTCTGTGAGTTCAAGGCTACCTAGCAAGTTCCAGACCAGCCAGAACTATATAGGGAGATCTATCTCAAAAATAAAATAAAATAAGGGCTTGGAGAGATGGCTTGGTAGTTAAGAGCTTGCCCTACTCTTGCAGAAGACCTAATTTTGGTTCCCAGCATGCATGTCTGGCGACTCTCAACCTCCTGTAAATCCAGCTCAAGAGCAGCCTATGTCTCTGGGTCCCTGCACACCTGCGCTCATGTGCAAATACCCACACATGAGCACACACATACATGCTTAAACATAAAACAAATCTTTTAAAAATATAAAAATTTAAAATAAAGTAAAATAAAATCTACACAGCTACATACCTGTAATCACAGCACTGGCAATAAAGCCAGGAGGATGACGAGCTTAAGGCCAGCCTGAGCTGAGATCCTGGCTCAAAAATAAATAATGAAGATATATAAGATTAAAATTGAGACTCTATAAAACACCACTATAAGTCAATAAGAAAAGATCAGTCCAATGCAAAGTAGTACTTCTCAAAAAAAAAAAAAAAACAGAAAGAAAGAAAAAGAAATACAATTGCCCAACTATGGCCGGGCGATGGTGGCACACACCTTTAATCCCAGCATTGAGAGGCAGAGGCAGGTGGATTTCTGAGTTCCAGGCCAGCCTGGTCTACAGAGTAAGTTCCAGGACAGCCAGGACTATACAGAGAAACCCTGTCTAGAAAAACCAAAATAAAAAAACAAACAAATGGCCAACTATGAAAAGATATCCAATCCCACTAGTAATTGAGACTATAAAGCAAAACATCAATGACAAATCATCTTTCATCCTTCAGACTGACAAAAAACAGTGATACCAGCAAGCATGGTGGCGCATGCCTTTGATCCCAGCACTCAGGAGGCAGAAACAGGTGGATCTCTGTGAGTTCAAGGTCCATCTGGTCTATAGCATGAGTTCCGGGACAGAACAGAGAAACCGGGGCTACACAGAGAAACCCTGTTTTGAAAAAACAAAAACATACAAACAACAACAAAAACCAAACCAAAACCTAGGAAAAGCAGGTGTTTTGACACACGATTTGAAGGCAATATGGTATTATTAGATGTCCATAGCCTCCCAACCAGCAATTTTACCTACTGGGATCTATGTCCAGAAATGTTCATATGGGCACACAGAAACATGTGGAAGGATGCTTTTGGCACTGGGTAAGCAAGAGTAGAAAACAAGAAACTTACTGAATTTCACATGCTATGGAATGTCAGCATGATGTGGAGTTGAAAGAACAAGTAGAAAGAGTAGGCTTGTCTCTGCAGATGGGCGAAATCATTTTAGTACCCATTTTTAAAAATAAATCAAGTTACAGAGTATGCACAATATGTCATATTTATAAAAGTACACATTTGTAAGTCTAATGATTTTTTCTTTTTCACTTTTTTTATTAGTTCTTAGAGAAGTCCATATAACATACTTTGATCCTACTCACCCCCACTTTATCTCCTCTCAGATCCAACACCATATAAAAAAATTCATATATGGCTGAACAAGGCCACTGATCTATGAGTATAGCAGTATGTCATTAGGAGTCATTTTATTGCCTCCCCCCTTTATGAACAGTGGTATTTGTTTTCACCCAGGTCCCTGGATTATCTAGTTTCTGGCTGTTTGTCACCACAAGCAATGTTGGGTATAGGTTCCATTTCATAGAGGGGACTTTAAGTCAAATCAGATATTGGTCAGTTACTCTACAAACTTTATATATTTTTTTTCGTATCTCTTATAAAAATATATATATATGTGTACACACACACACACACACACACACACACACACATATGTATATGTATGTGGGCTGGGCATGGTGGAACATTTCTACATTCCCAGCACTCAGGAAACAGAGGAGGGATCTCTGTAAGTTGTAGGCCAGCCTGGTCTACATAGTGAGTTCCAAGGCAGCCAGGGAGACGTAGAGGAGATCCTGTCTCAAAAACAACCAAGAGAAAAAACAATATGTGTGCAGCATCTTAGGAGGCCAGAAGAGGGACTGGAGTTACAGATGACCAGATGACCACGTGGATGCTAGGAATGCAATGTGGATCCTCCAGAAAAGCACTGAGTTCTCTCTCTAGCCCCCACCTGATTTTTGTGAGACAGGATCCCACCATGTAGCCCCAGCTGCCCTGGAACTGAGAGACCCACATGCTTCTGCCTCCCCACAGCTGGGATTAAAGGCATGTGCTGCCATGTCCAGCGATAAATGTGATTTTTTTTTTACTTAAATAGGAGCATTTATTCCCAGAACTCAAGAGGCAAAAGCAGGTGCATCTCTGTGAGTTTGAGGCCAGTCTGGTCTACAAAGTGAGTTCTAAGACAGCTAGAGCTATTACACAAAAGACCCTACTCAAAAAAACAAACAACAAAAGAATTTAAAATTTAAATTTTAATTTTAAACAGGGCTGGAAGAATGACTCAGCACTTAAGAAACTTGCTGCTTGGGCTGGAGAGATGGCTCAGTGGTTAAGAGCATCGGCAGGTCTTCCAAAGGACCCTGCTTCAATTTCCAGCACCCAGATGGCAGCTTACAACCACCTATAATTCCAATTCCAACAGATCCAATACCCTCTCCCGGCTTTCCAGATATATATGCCAACAAGATACACATATACATAAATAATAAAACAACAGCATGTAACTCCAGCTTCTGGAGATCATGTGCTCTTCTGTCCTGCTTGGCCCCACACACCGAGGTGGGTATACAAAAGAATAAAAATTTTAAAAACCCAGCTGAATATGGTGGTTCAGGCCTTTTCCCAGGAGGCAGAGACATATCTATAAGTTCCATGCCATCCAGGGCTATACAGTGGGACCTTGTCTCAAAAAACAAATCCACAAACATTTCTTTCTTTCTTTTTTTATTTTTTTATTTTTTGGCTTTTTTGAGACAGGGTTTCTGTGTAGCCTTGGCTGTCCTGGAACTCACTCTGTAGACCAGGCTGGCCTTGAACTCAGAAATCTGCCTGCCTCTGCCTCCCAAGTGCTGGGATTAAAGGCGTGTGCCACCATCAGCCAGCCAACATTTTTTTTTTTTTAAAGTAAAGATACAGATGGGAAGAGAGTATTCAAAAAGGACGTTTTGTTTAAATATTTTACATGACTTTTTAAGTCATGTATATGGACTGCAATTAAAATAAGCATTTTAAAGTGTGTTTTGAAAACAAACTAAACTTGACCAAATTTAATAATTTCTCTATATTAAACTTTTTACTATACTTTTAAATTTAGATAATTATTAAAATTTTTTGTTGCTATCTCTTTTATCATTACAATACAAATAAACATGTAGAATATATGTATGAAAATATAATAAAATCATTATTGTATATAATTAACTCAGCACTTGCATATGGTGTGTATTCACTTATATGTAGATATTAGTTAAGTCAGTGATAACCAAGCTACCATCCATAGAACCACTAAGATTAGATATAGAGTCGGAGCATAAAGGGGACAGAAAGCTCTCATTAGGAAAAGAAAACAGAATAATTTTAGATGGATGAGGTGAGAGCTGGAACAGGAGAATCAGTGGGAAGAGGGAAAGAATATGGGGGAGACAGCTAAAATTAAGGAACATTTGAGGGGGGTAGTATGGAAACAATACAGTAGAAACTTCCTACAATAAATATATAAAGATGACCTAAATAAAATGGCCAAATAATCAGGGAGACAGAGTCCCAGCCAGTTATCTTGTCACCAAATGAAGCTTCCAGTACTGGATTACACCTAACTGAATGGTTGGCCAAACAGGTCTCATCTCCAAACTGAGTCTGTTGCCAAGACTATGGGCTACTCTCCAGAAACCAACAACACAGCCCCACTGCTAACTCACTGAACCTGGAGAAGCAAGCCAGCACCTATGTGGAGCCTTCACGCCTAAGGTCTAGTGTCTTTGGTACAGGAAGGAAAATACTCTACATGTCACCAAAAGAGAAACACCAAGCCAGCCACAAATCCTCTCATCTACAATGGCGTCCTGCCTCCAAAATATGCTAGAGCAGTGGTGGCACAAAGTTTGTGGATTAACCGACCAATATCTGATTTGACTTAAAGCCCCCTCTATGAGATGGAACCTATACCCAACATTGCTTGTGGTGACAAACAGCCAGAAACTAGATAATCCAGGGACCTGGGTGAAAACAAATACCACTGTTCATAAAGGGGGGAGGCAATAAAATGACTCCTAATGACATACTGCTATACTCATAGATCAGTGGCCTTGTTCAGCCATCATCAGAGTTTTCTCCTGTAGCAGAATGGGAATACAGAGACCCACAGCTAGATATTAAGCAGAGAAACCTTGGAATGCTCAGCTCTAAATGTGGTGTTTCCACCAAATCTTTCCCCTCACGGCTTAAACCCCCCCCCACACACACACACAGACACACACACACACACACAAACCCAAGAAGATGGAAAGAGTGTAAGAGCCAGAAGGGATGGAGGGCACTAAAAAAAGCAAAGCCCTCTACATGAACTCAACAAAGCTCATAGGAACTCAGAGACTGAGGGTTCAGGCCCAGGGCCCACGCAGGTGTTCAACAGGTCCTCGGCTAAGTTACAGCTTCCAGTTAGCGTTTTTTAATGGGATTCCTGGGTGTTCAAAAAAGTAGGTCTCTGACTCCTCTTGGTGTCTTTGTCTTCTGCTTGTCTTGTCCAATTTTGATTTGATGGTTTTGTTTTATCTTATATTTTATTGTGTTCTATTTTATTATAATCTCTTAGAAGCCTGGTTGTTTTCTAATGAGACAGAAAGGGAGTGGATCCGGATAGGAAGGGAGGTGGGGAGGAACTGGAGGGGGTAGAGTAAGTGGATACCATAGTCAGATTATATTATGTGATGAGAAAAAGATGTAGTTTCAACAAAATAAATCAACAATACCAGTTGCTTTTCCAGAGGACGCAAATTCAGCTCCTAGCACTCCCTCCCACCAGGCAGCTCAAAGGCAGGTGTAACTCTGGCTCGAGATAACGCACACACATAAACAAAAATAAATCTTGACGGGTGTGGTGGTACAAGCTTTTAATTCCAGTACTTGGCAGAGGCCAACAGATCCCTGAGTTCCAGGCCAGAAAGGACCCACTACCCCCCCCACACACACCAACACACACACACACACTCCCGTCTTTTTATAAAAAAAAAAAAGTAACTAAAAACAAAACAGTTTTGTGTTTCCAAGGAAGGATTACATAAGGGAATTGGCGTCCAATCGTTGTACCAAAGCTTATAAAAACTTGAGTTGTCTGAATTTTGATGAACAGATGTCCATTTTTAATAAATAAGGCTTAAAGTTCTAGTTTGATCTGCCCCGCGGATGTGAAAAGCCAAACCCAGAGGTGGTTCCCAGCAAATCGCCAGGCAACGAGTGGTGTGCCCCGACAGGTACCCGGGTGGGGCGGGTCCCCCAAAGTCGGGAGGACCCGAGCGGGAGCCGCTTTTTAGCTGACTGGGTCAGGAAGCCTTGAAGGGTTGGTGGAGGCTCCTGACAAGAAGACGGGCGGATGAAAGGGGGCGGCCCGGGAAGGCTTGGGGACCAATGGCGGGGCGAGTCCTCCCCGAACCTGAGGGCTCAACCGCCCACACCGAGTGAGGGGCCAGGAGGCCGCGCCTCAGGGCGGGGAGAGGGGCAGTGCCCACAACGCCTGGGCACCTCTGCAGCCCAACAGTCGCCCACGCGCGGAGTAGTACCTTCGACATCTCGACCCTCTCGAGCCCCTGCCCGGCCCGCCATCCCAGAAAAGACTTTGCCAACCCGAGCTTCACTTACCTGCGGCCTCCAGCCCCGACCCAACTCTTGCTGCACCCCACGCTGACAAGCTGGAACCCCCGCGGCGGTCTGGACGCACCCACCCGGATGCATAAAAGCCGTAGCCACTTCCGGCCCAGTGGCTGGCCAGGAGGATATAACCCCCGCGGAGTGTGCCGATGGGCCGCGCCATTTTGTACGGAAGCCGCTAAGGCTGCGTTTTCTCCCCAGGTCCTCTGTTAAAGGGTGGGTTATAATTGCGAAAGACTTAATGTCTTCAGAAAAGTGGTGTTTTTCTGAGATGGCGCTTCGTCTTTTGGTTTTGGCTTTGAAGGAAGAAGCCTACTGAACTTTGGCTCACAAATGCAACATAAGACATATAATTTTCTCTTTTACCCCTGGTAGCGTTTCTCTACTACATTCGAGCGGGAAAATAAGGAAACTTTACAGAATGCCCTCTTCATTAGCGTTATATATTACACCCATTAATAATTTATCCTCTACCTCCTCCTCCTCCTCCT
>NW_022196912.1:95463179-95472363 GCF_008632895.1 Mastomys coucha | reverse complement strand
TCTCTCTCTCTCTCTCTCTTTCCTTGCACAAAGGGAAGATGCCAGAAGAGGGCGTTGAGCCCCTGGAACTAGAATTATAAAAAGGTTGTGGACTACTTTGTGGGGACTGGTAATTGAACCTGGGTCCTCTGGAAGAGCAGCCAGTGAGTGCTCTTAATTGTTAAGTCACCTCTCCTGGCCCCTATATCCTCATTTATAACAACCACAACATTGTCTATATATGAAACCATTGATTTAGGATTGATTTTTTTTTTTAAAGAAAGCTAAAGTAGGGTGTTGTGTAGCACAATCTGGCTCCCAACTCTCAATATGTAACTAAGGGTGACCTTAGATTACCCATCTTCCAGCTTCTGTCTCCCAAGTGTGGGGATTACAGGCAGGCTTGGGCCAACCATACTCAGCTTATGCAGTGGTGGGGATAGACCTCAGGCTACAATGATAAATTTGAGGCAAGCCTGGGTTACATGAGATGCTATCTCAAGAAGAAGGAAGGTTTTTGGTTTTTTGGTTTTTAATTTTTCCTCTTTTTCTGTCCACTCCAGCAGCTTAGAAGCTAGTTGGAGACATCCATAGCAGCACTCGAGCACACACACACAATGTTAGAGGTGAGAGGATATCTTGTTTTGAAGATACAGAAATTTGGGGGAAATGCCTATAATAATTTCAGAACTCCATAAAATCCTCTTAGACACAGTGACATTCTCACAGGCCACACAAAGGGATGAGTCACTGAACAATCCACAGGTTAATTATGAATTCTCTTTGTTTTGGAGGGAGTCACTAAGGGATTGAAGATGACAAGGAGACAAGAAACTCTAAGACTTTATATAAAGTAGATGGCACATGCCTATAACCCCAGCACTTGGGAGGAGGAAACCGGAAGATCAGAAGTTCAAGGCCATGAACCATGCAAGTAGTGAGTTTGAGACTAGGTTGGCCAACACTAGAGACTTGATTTTTAAAGAAAAAAAAGAGAGGGAAGGAGGGAGGGAAGAAAGGAGGGAATACAGAAAATCAGAGAAGAATTAGCAAGGGTCTAAAGTTCTTGGAGGGAGAGAGCATCTATAGAAGAGAATTGTTAAGGAAAAGAGAAAAGAGTTGTTAAGAAAAGTTTAAGGTGTTTGATCTGCCAGAAAGTCTGTCATTCTGTACTGCTTTTGTTCTAGTGGATTCTTTGGAGGAGTTGAAGTAGATACAGAATTCTGAATCCAGCTTTGCAAGAAGGCAACACAAGGCTAGTTCTGGATCTGCTGGAGCTGGAGGGCAAAGAGTGGCCGGATGACATGTAGACCACAGAAGAAATAGCACCACAAGAGAGTTAAAGGTGATAGATTGAAGCTGGGTGGCAGGACACAAGCCTGTAATTCCAGCTCTTGGGAGATGAAGGCGAGAAGATCAAGTTCAGCCAGCCTCAGCTATATGAGAGAAGCCCAGTCTAAAACGCACACGCTAACACGCACAGAATGGGTGGGGGAGGAGAGGACAAGTATCGTGGTACATACCTTTAATCCCAGCACTGGGTGGGGTGTTGCCACGGGCCGGCCAGTCTGGGCCTCCCTCAACCCGTGGGGGGAACAGGGTCCTAGTCAGGTAGACAAGGCGTTGGCGAAGAAATGACAAACAGACGAGCACAAGGGAGTGCAGATTCTGAATGTAATTTGTACAAAGTAGAAATCAGGCTTATATGGTATGCAGAGAACAGGGCAAACTACCGAAGTCACGTAGGCAGGAGATGGTTACATCAAGGTCATTTTTCGGGCTGGGTTGTCCTGGCGGCCCCAAGATAAACTCTCAGGGTCTGTCTGAGGCAAGCAGCTGAAGGTTGTATTTTAGCATTTCTTGGCTGTAACATAGATAATTAGTGATGGGAGCCCTACAACTTCTAACTTCTCACTGGCAGTAAAACAGTTTTTCTTTTTGTGGGACTACTCTGATAAAAAGTGCCTAACTGCTATCTCTAACTCTTGAGACACCCTGTCTGGTAAGACAGCTTCTTAGTAAAAACTTCAAGCTAATTACAGCTAGGAAATCTATTAGGATTATTGAAACACTGTGAAGGCCAGGAAATAGTGTTCAATCTCAGTTTTAGCTAATAACGAAATATTCCTTAGGGCACCTTTATGCCTGAATAAAGAAAGCTCACAGATCTCTCCACAGATTATAGCAGAGATCAATCTGGAACACCTCTGAGTTAGGGATGTCAGTGACTGACTACTTCAGGAGGCTCACTCGTTTTGAAGTGTACACCTCAGTTCTGTGATCAGGTTTTTAGGCCTGTCCCAGGCACAACTGAAGTAGATAAGTTATGTGTAACAGGGTGTGTGTGTGCTGAAGCAGAAGCATTACTACAAATTCAAGGCCACTCTGATTTATATATTAAGTTCCAGACCAGCCAGGGCTACAGAAACAAGACTTTATCTCAACCATGCCCCCACAAAGTACATTAAATATATAAAACTTCAAGGTGGGGTGGCTAGAGAGATGACTCAATGATTGTGAGCATTTGCTGCTCTTGCGGAGGATCCCAGTTCAATTTTTGAGCAGCCACATGGCAGCTCATAAGTATATGAAACTCCAGTCCCCAAATCCTTCTCTGGCTAGGAAGGCTCTATCAAGCCTCCCTCCAGTGATTTTCCTGTCTCAACTTCTCACAGTGCTGGGGTTACAGGTGCAGCCACACAGTGGCTGTGGATTTGCATTCAAGCCCTGGTGTTTTCCCAATAAGGACTCTTAACCCCCTGAGCCACCTCTCCAACTCAAAGGTCATTGACAAGGGGATGCTGCTGCTGCTGCTGCTGGATTAACTACGAGACTGGCTTTTTCTATGGTTGGTTTGTTTTCTCTGGCTTGTCTTTAAATGGAAGTGTCAGTAAAATGTAGAGATGCTAACTCATTGAGCAAGTCCTGACCATGCTGGCTGATTGCTGTAGAACGTGTGAGTCAGAGTTCTGCCCTTATTCACGGTCTGGGTAGTTGTCTGCTGTAAACTCAGCTTTTCCTAGAAAAGGAGATCAAACCACTGATGGTCCAAAAGCTAGAAAACAGTAGGATAATGAGAACCAATTTAGCAAACTTGCCATCTATAAAAAGAACAGACACAAGCAAGCTTGAGAGCTAGGAATGGTGACATGTGCCTTCAATACCAGAACTTAGAAGACTGAGGCAGGAGGATCAAAAAGCCCCAGACTAGCCAGAAATAAGACTCTGTTTCAAAACAAAATAAAAACAAAATTCAGCCAGCCTGTAGTGCACACACCTTTTATCTCAGTACTCTGGAAGCAAAAGTAGGTGGATCTCGGAGTTCGAGGCCAGCCTGGTCCACACAGCAAGTTCCAGTACAGCCAGGGCTGTACTGCTACACAGCAAAACTGTGTTTAAGTGGAAACTTCTAGTTCTTTGGAAAATTAGTTATGCCAAATGATGCTTTGCTGGGGCACACAGGTGAAAGGATGTCTCGCTAAAGCAAACACATGAAAGATTGTTTTCCTGAAGCAGTCACAGGTGAAAGAGTGATTGGATATAGCAGACTTGTGAAAGATGTGTGAAACTCTTGATGAAGGAGAATAAATATGATCCCACAGACAGTGAAAAACGGGCACTGAGCTTTGGTTTGGGCTCTGCCTCTCCATTCTTTGTTAAAGACATGCATTGATTTGCCTTACATAGCATTGTTGAGCTCAACTTGTGATAATGCTGCATTGAGAGAAACTTGCCCAAGAACTTCTCGTGAGGTTCCTGCAGCAGCTTGCCACTTTTGTGACCTCACCTCAGGCTGGTTGGAGATACTGGAGGTTTCTTCAGGATTGAACCGCAGCTGCCTGGTGTCTGATTGCTGAAAGGACTAGACTATAGCTGCTGGTTCGTGTGTGCTGCCTGCCCGCCTAGAGGACTGGTCTGCAGCTGCTAAGATGTGTTTGGTGTTTGCTACGGGATTGAACTGCTGCCCAAGAAGATGGAGCTCACCCCAAAGAACTATTGCTGAACAGGTACACTTCCCCTGTATCCTAATAACTTTTCTCTTCCACTACCTCTGCTAGGTGATGGGCTAAAGGAGAAGTTAAAAGTAGGTTGCAAAAAATGTATGCTTACGGGTAGCACCCAATGTGGCTTAGGCATAATGGGTAACTCTGCTTCTAATGTGGTAGAGAAAACTGTAAATTATGAGGGGGTAGCAATGTTACTTAAGGAAATTAGCAAAATGGCAGCTATAGTTGCTGGGTGGTCTCCTACTGTGTTCCCAGTAGGGGTTTCTGGTTTTGCTTTGTAGTGTTCTCATATACTATTCTGAAAGTTTGGAGGGAAAGCTGAAAACTCAGAAGGTTCACTCAATTCTCTTCTGTTAGAAAAGATGGCAGACTTGGCTGTGCATGGATTGCAACTAGAAGTCAAAGTGCTTAGAAAGCAAAAGGAGCCAGGGGGAGAACAGAGTTCGAGCTTGGTGAATGAGCCTGGGAATGGACTGCACGATGAAAAGGGGAAAGAAAATAGGCTGGAAGGTAAAGCACTGCCCCACCCTGCTCCACACACTTTCAGTACCAGGTGCTTAAAGCACCTCAGTGAGACAAGGGGCCGGGAAGAGCAGGAGGTAGCACAGGCACAAAGGGTTAATGTGCAACCGAGTACACAACCAGAGGATGTGCGTGGACCTACACAAGCACCTTCAGCCTTCCCAGTCTTTGTGCAGCATATGCCTGCTAATGATGGTATTCCTGCCTATAATGAATTGATCTGACAACCGATAGAAATGCTAGACCTAAAGCATTTTAAAGATTCTGTTGTTTTGTACTGCTTACATTCTTCCTTTTTCAGAAATGCTAAATAACTGGGCAACACAGTATAGGGTGATCCCACAAGATTGGAAGGGATTGGTGCCAGCTGTCCTAGAAGCTGGTCAACAATTGCAATGGTTGTGATAGTGAAGGCCTGAAGCCACAAAATTTAGCACAATGTAATTTAGCAAGGGCAATAAATGTTACTAAAGACCAGCTGCTTGGTGAAGGGCATTCTACTGACTTACAAGAACAAATCAGATCTGATGATGGTATAACCGACCAATGTTGTGTGGCCGCTTGAAGAGCTTGGGATTTGGTTGTAGACCTGGGGGAAAAATTTACTTCTTTTACTAAAATAATATAGGATTCTGGAGAATCCTTTATAGAATTCTTACAGAGATTGAGTTCAGGTGTGAATAGAACCATTATCAGACCCTGAAACCAGACAGTCATTGATAGAGAAATATTGACCTTTGAGAATGCAAACACAAAATGTAAGAGAGCAATCAGACCATTGAAAGCATGTGGAACCCCTATAAATGAATGGATAAGGGAAACAACTGGTATTGATTCTCAGGGGAATAATGCAAATGTCATATGGCAAGTTGTGGCTAGAGAAATCAGGAATCAAAATGCTTGATAGTTTTTTTGTTTTGATTTTATTTTTTCTTAAAATTTTTTATTATTTAAATGCATTTTATACATAAAACATACTAATAATGTTGAGTATTTTGAGAATCAAATAATACATAAAAATTTGTTCAACTTTTATATTCATATTCTTTCATACCCTAAAAATATCATTAATGAATATTTAATACTATCCATAACTGAGGATCCTATACAAATTGTTTCAAAACATGCAAAATATTCTTTGGGAATTAAGCATAGTAAAAGAGCATAAAATATTAAAAAAATGAATCATTAAGAAATATATGCAGCCGGGCGGTGGTGGCACATGCCTTTAATCCCAGCACTTGGGAGGCAGAGACAGGTGGATTTCTGAGTTCGAGGCCAGCCTGGTCTACAGAGTGAGTTCCAGGATAGCCAGGGCTACACAGAGAAACCCTGTCTCGAAAAACCAAAAAAAAAAAAAAAAAAAAAAAAAAAAAAGAAATATATGCAAAAGCCACTATATGATATCACGTGATATAGTAAGAGAGAGTTTTTAAAACACATTATATATCTGTGTACATCATCTAACAATTAGTTTATTTAAAGATTATCAGTGTTTCTAGGAAACAAATTATTTTATCAGTAAGTATATTTTTAAAAGTTTCAAAATAGCAAACTCTTTGAAGTTAAACATTAAGAAAATGCTGATTTCAAGCACAGTAAGAAAAATTATCAATGATATTTGTATAACATGATTTTAATATTTTCAACTGTTAATATAACAAACAGAATAATTATTTTAAGATATATTTCATTGTTATGTCTCCCTTTTCACTTCTTTCTTTCTTTCTTTCTTTCTTTTTTTTTTTTTTTTTTTTTTTTTTTTTTTTTTTTTTTTTTTTTTTTTTGAGACAGGGTTTCTCTGTGTAGCCCTGGCTGTCCTGGAATTCACTCTGTAGTCCAGGCTGGCCTCAAACTCAGAAATCCACCTGACCTCTGCCTTCCAAGTGCTGTCTGGCTTTATTTCTGATTTTATTAATTTGGATACTGTCTCTGTGCCCTCTGGTTAGTCTGGCTAAGGGTTTATCTATCTGTTGATGTTCTCAAAGAACCAGCTCCTGGTTTTGTTGATTCTTTGTATAGTGCTTTTTGTTTCTGTTTGGTTGATTTCAGCCCTGAGTTTGATTATTTCCTGCCATCTACTCCTCTTGAGTGTATTTGCTTCTTTTTGTTCTAGAGCTTTCAGATGTACTGTCAAGCTGCTAGTGTAAGCTCTCTCCAGTTTCTTTTTGGAGGCACTTAGAGCTATGAGTTCCCCTTAGCACTGCTTTCATTGTGTCCCATAAGTTTTGGTATGATGTGTCTTCATTTTCATTAAATTCTAAAAGCCTTTAATTTCTTTGTTTCTTCCTTGACCAAGTTAGCATTGAGTAGAGCTTTGTTCAGCTTCCATTTATATGTGGGCTTTCCATTGTTTTTGTTGGTATTTAAGGCCAGCCTTAGTCTGTGGTGATCTGATAGGGTGCATGGGATTATTTCAATCTTCTTGTATCTGCTGAGGCCTGTTTTGTGACCGATTATATGGTCAGTTTTGGAGGTGGTACCATAAGGTGCTGAGAAGAAGGTATATTCTTTTCTTTTAGGGTGAAATGTTCTATAAATATGTTAGGTCCATTTGGTTCATAACTTTGGTTAGTTTCAGTGTGTCTCTGTTTAGTTTCTATTTCCATGATCTGTCCATTGCTAAGAGTGGAGTGTTGAAGTCTCCCACTATTATTGGGTGGTGTGTGATGTCCAGTGCTTCGCTGACCAGCAGCAATGACGACAGAACACCGAGGCTCCATCTCACACGGTTTACTCAGGAATTCCTTTGTGTTACAGCTCTTTTAGGTTTCTTGGTGTTACAGCTCTTTCAGGTTTCTTGCTTTTGTGGAATGGCCCAGCGAACAGAACGCTGCTTATATACCCGAGCCCGAGCTCTCGTGGCCCTCCTGGATTGGTTCCCCAGCAATTGCCTCATTAGCATGCACCCACTAGGGAGGGGTTGGCGCATGTGCAGTGGAACTGTTTATCGCCACAATGCATCGGAAACCAGCACCACCATCCAAGCGGCTGCCTACAGTGTGCTTTGAGCTTTAGTAAAGTTTCTTTTATGAATGTGGGTGCTTTTGCATTTGGAGCATAGATGGTCAGAATTGAAAGTTCATCTTGGTAGATTTTTCCTTTGACCAGTATGAAGTCTCCTTTCTTGTCCTTTTAGATAACTTTTGGGTGAAAGTTGATTTTATTTAATATTAGAATGGCTACTCCAGCTTGTTTCTTAGGGCCATTTGCTTGGAAAAAATTTTCCAACCTTTTACTCTGAGATAGTGTCACTGAGGTGTGTTTCCTGTATGCAGCAAAATGCTGTGTCAGTGCTTGATGTTTTAATTGTGGTCAATTTGGTCATTTCCAAAGAAATTGTAAGGCTAAAACACAGTGGTCAAAATAACAGGTACATTGATTCTAGAGAATGTGGTAATCATAGATAAGAACTAGCAGGTTCTGGTTTCTGTGAGCTACAAAGGCTCCCAGGCTATTGCAGCCTCTATGAAAAGGACAAACATTGGTCAAAGGATTGCCGGTCTAAGAGTCAAAATGAGGTAACCTCTTGCCGTTGGGAACCAAATCTAGGTGTGGATTACTTAGTGAGATAAGGCTACAGCCTGTGATTAGGCAATGGAAAAAGAAGGCAGAGCTGAAGGTTTTAGAGAGGGAACAGAGAGAGAGAGAAAGAGAGGCAGAGATTAAAAGACAAAGACAGACAGAGACAAAGACAGAGATAGACACAGAGACAGAGACAAAGACAAAAGATGTAGAAGAGATAGATCTGATGGGTCTGGTTCATCTTCTTCCTTCATGTTCTCTCCATCCTCTCTCCATCTGTTTCCAACTGTCTCAGTCCATCCATCTCTATTGGGAGCAAGAAGGACACAATAATCATGTAAGGCCTTGGGGAGAGCTAGGGCCTGTGGCCTTGGGCAAGTGGCCAAAGATGTTTGGCAGGGGCTGGTGGAACAAGCCACTAAGTTTTGGGCATGAGGAGAAACTGAGATAATAAACTGGTAAGACATTCCTTTCCAGGTGGGAGTTATTTTTGCCCAGCACTTGTGCCTAGTAGGCAAGTTACAAAGTAAGCTAGCTGTGTGTCTTTTGTCCATGGATTCAACAGTCTCTGGTGGGATGAAGGAACAAAATCCATTTGATCAGTGCCCTCTCCTGCTGGGAAAAACACTCACCATGGAAGAATTTGGGGATTAAATATGTCTTCAACTTGGGAGGCCTGGCTTCTACAATGGTTTAGGCAAAGGGGCCTTTGAAGTAGTTCCGGCCAGGCTTCCAATACACACAAAACAAGACCTCTGGAAGTAAGTGTGGAATGACTAAAAGAAGCATCCCTTTCTGTCCTGCACTGCTGGTTATTTTAGGGCTCATCTCCTGACAACCCAAACCTATGGTGCAGGAAGTCTCTGCCGGGATGAAAAGCATCCTGCAAAGGATGACCTTTCTCGGCATCTCCAGGTATAAACTAAATGACCTCTGACTTCTGAATGCTTTTGAATACCCAAATGAGATACCTTTTAGCAATAAAAGGCCACATTTGGCAATTGAAAACTAATTATTAATAGCTAATTTTGCTTTCTTTTTCCTTAAGGAAGATATTGTGAATCTATCTGATTGAAGTAAAATAGAATAGAAGAACCAGGTAAGCTGACCAAGGGGAAGAGAGACACACACTGAGTGGTCATAACTTTTTT
>NW_022196912.1:95462158-95463168 GCF_008632895.1 Mastomys coucha | reverse complement strand
TTAACAGCGGAAGTAGGCGCCATCTTGCCATGGCGAATGCCTCTCAAGATTCACGGCTCCCAACACCCCACTTCGACATATCCCCTCACCCTGGCACATCAAGCTGAGATCCTGTCTTAAAAAGGTTCACATAGCTCCTGGAATTTGCCTGCCCAGTAAGTTCAAAGCTATCTTTAAGGGAGGGGCTAAAGGGAAGCAATACAAACACTAAAATACCAACATTCAAATATTAAGCAGGAAGATCACAAGTTCAAGGCCAGTCTGAGCTACATAAAATTCAATTCCAGTGAATAAAAAATAAATCTTGTCTCAAATACAACCAAACCAAACACCACTCCCCCAAATCCACAAAAAGTGGGAGGGGACTGGAGAAATGCTGGGTGCTAAGGAGTATGTGTAGCTCTTGGTGCGGACCGGGGTTCAGTTTCTAATACCCACAAGGTGGCTCACAAATACCACAAACGAGGATAGATAACTCTAGTTCCAGAGCATGTGATGTCCCCTTTTGGCCTCCACCAGAGCCAGCACTAGTCATGCAAGTGGCTCTTTAGGCAATCACAGGCACCTTCCATTATTGGAGAAAAACAAAGTTGCTAAAATTGCTTGTAGAATATTTATGTAAAACTAGCAGCTCATAGATCTCACTCTAGACCTGTGGGTTACAGCCCCTTTGGTAAAAATCCATCTCCACAAACATTTACATTATGATTTATAACAGTAGCAAAATTATAGTTGTGAAGTAGCAGTGGAAAGAATCTTATGGTTGGGGTCACCACAGCATGAGGAACTGGATTATATGGTCACAGCATTAGGAAGGTTGGGAACCACTGCTCTAGACCAACAGTTTAATCTCAGGGCACAAATTTCATTAGAGCACTTAAACCAAGCAACCTGCTGTTTGATAATCATGAGGTATAGAGGACATGTGAGCCTGGAGTCCACCAATGAGCAAAACTGATTTCACAGTGCCACCTTGTGCCTTAAAGCTAGAAAGCAACTTTACTAGAATA
>NW_022196912.1:95442829-95458926 GCF_008632895.1 Mastomys coucha | reverse complement strand
CCGATACACATTCAAAAAGGAATAAAAAATTAAAATTACTTAAAAATGGAATTCTATCTTTTATAGATCATAATTTTTTTTATATACTCTGGATATAAATTCTTTTTTTAAAAAAGATTTATTTATTTATTACATGTACGTACACTGTAGCTATCTTTAGACACTCCACAAGAGGGCATCAGATCTCACTATGGATGGTTGTGAGCCATCATGTGGTTGTTGGGATTTGAACTCACGACCTTTGGAAGTGCAGTCAGTGCTCTTAACAACTGAGCCATCTCTCCAACCCCCACAGATTCTTATTTAATATGTGTATTACAGCTGGGCGGTGGTGGTGCACACCTTTAACCCCAGCACTTGGGAGGCAGAGGCAGGCAGATTTCTGAGTTCCAGGCCAGCCTGGTCTACAGAGTGAGTTCCAGGACAGCCAGGGCTACACAGAGAAACCCTGTCTCGAAAAAAACAAACAAACAAAAAAAAATGTGTATTACAAATTACAAGTCCTATTCTTGGCTTATCTTTTCTTTTTTCTTTTTTTTTTTTTAAAGATTTATTTATTTATTATATGTAAGTACACAGTAGCTGTCTTCAGACGCACCAGAAGAGGGCGTCTGATCTCATTACAGGTGGTTGTGAGCCACCATGTGGTTGCTGGGATCCGAACTCAGGACCTTCGGAAGAGCAGTCAGTGCTCTTACCCGCTGAGCCATCTTGCCAGCCCTTGGCTTATCTTTTCACAGACATGATACTGTCTTTGATGAATAGAGGTCCTTCATTTTAATGAAATCCAATTTAGTAATGTTTTGCTTTTTTCTTTTTTGTATATTTGTAACTGGGTCTCTCTGTGTAGCCCTCTGAACTAACTCTGTAGACCAGGCTGCCCTTGAACTCACAGATCTGCCTACCTCTGCCTCCTGAGTGCTGGGATTAAAGGTGTGCACCACACCACTGGCCTTAGTATCCTCCACAAGGTGCTTTTGGCTAGTTTTTTATTACAACAACAGAAAAGCAAACCAGGACACAACTCTCCGAGGAAATTGCTCTTAGGACGTGGTCTGGCTCTTGAGACCATTAGGTTAAAGTGTCTGCTCTTCGAGACTTGGTTCAATCCTATTTCAGTAAAGACCAAAATAAATATGAACTTCTTGCATTGGGTAGCACTGTTATTTAGCTTAAAACTACTCAAAATCAGTGATCTGCTTGAAGTCTCCCCACTCATCTGACCTCTTTTCCTTTGACCTCTCTTAAGCCATGGCCTTTTTTACTTTTTTTGCCTCTTTTCCTACCGTCCCCTTTATTCCTCTCCATCCTCTAGGTAGATCCATCACTTTTATCACATATCATTTTAGTAAACCAATATTTGTTTCATTTGTGTCTCTTAATTGTCCTTTTAATTTCTATGATTTTCTTTCCTTTGTTTTCCCAGGTGCCTCAGACTGAGCAGGTAGAAGGTCTCTCAACCCGCTGGAGAAATCGGTGTCCCAGTAATCATGCGGGCAAGGATTCAGCAAAATAAAAATGATACACACAGATGAGGACACAAGGGAGTGTTGTATCTGAGTGTGTATTCTCAAAATAGGCATCAGGCCTTTTTGGGGATTACAAAAGAAAAAGAAAAATCAGGCGGCATATGTTCAAGGTACATTGAGATCATCTGAGGGACAAGGGGTCTAAAGCAGCAGCAGCTTCTTGTGGATGGGCGCTGAACCACCCCCCTACCCCCACTCCCCATCCCCCACCCCCTACCCCGCGCTCAGAGCTTGGGGCTGGCAGAGTCCCCGGGGCGGTGGGCCGTATGAGGTTAGAGGCTCAAATGCCTGGCAGCACACTCTCACACACACACTAGGTTCACCGTCCAACCTATCCTTAGTAAAAGCCCACTATGCTAATCTTCTGGGCAAGCAGAGATATCCCCCAGGGGTCCCAGTCTTCTAATCCCTGGGAGTGGCTTAGCTGCAATTCTAATGTGGTCTGCCCTAAAAGACTGAAATGAGGATTCTAGCTGACCTTGCCCTGGGATAAACAACTCCAATTCTGTAAACCTCAATGCCCGACCTTCCTTGGCTATGTCCCTAACAATGCTGGAGGCAATTAGTCTGAATGGGTAACATTTTTTCCCGCAGTTCCAAGCCAAAGTTCAGCTCAGCAAAGATTAGGGTGCCACAGGCTGGCCAGTCTGGGCCTCCCTCAACCGGCAGTGGAACAGAGTCCTAGTCAGGTTGACAAGCTGTGGGCGAAGAAATGACCAACAGAAACAACATGAATAAGTGTGGTATATGAGTGTAATTGTACAAAGTAAAATCAAGCTTATATAGTATACAGAAAACAGGGCAAATGACAGAAGTCACGTAGGCAGGAGATGTCCATATCAAGGTCAGTGAGAACAAGCAGCCAGGTGCAAAGCGGAGGAGCAGTGGTGTCCCTCCTCCTGGGCTATTTTGGTAGCCCTAAGATAAATTCTCTGGGTCTGTCTGAGGCAAACAGCTGAAGGTCATATTCTAGCAGTCCTTGAGAATATCCTTGGTTGTAACATAGATAATTAGTGACGGGAGCCCTACAACTTCTCTCTGGTTAGTAAAGCAATTCTGCCTTGAGTGGGACTGCTCTGATAATTAGTGCCTGACTTCAATCTCTAACTTTGGAGACACCCTGTCTGGTAAGACAGCTTCTTTGTAAAAATTCCAAGCTAATTACAGCTAGGAAATCAATTAGAATCATTGAAACACTGTGGAGGCTAGGAAATAATGTTTAATCTCAGTTTTAGCAAATAATGAAACATTTCTTAGGGCACTTTTATGCCTGAGTAAAGAAAGCATGCAGATCTCTCCACAGACTTTAGCAGAGACCAATCTGGAACACATCAGAGCTAGGAGATGTCAGGGATTGAATACCCCAGGAGACTGGCTCTCTGTGAAGCATACGCCTCAGATCTGTGGTCGGGCCTTCAAGCCTGACACGCAGATGCTACTGAAGTAGATGAATGTTGTGTTACATTAGGGTATTGGAACACTGGTGAAGGTCAGTCAGAAGGCAAAGTCCAATTTTGCTTAGCTATTAGTAAATCATTTCTTGGGGGGCACTTAGCACGTGAGACCCTCCATGGACTATCGGAAGGACAAATCTGGGCTTCCTCTGAGTTAGGGAATGCCAAAAGGTCCCCAGGAGACTAGCTTCTTTGAAGTTTTTCACCTCTGTGGGCTGCTGTCATGCAGACATGACTGGAGTATGTGTGGCACCCAGGAACAGGTTTAATGTGTTTTCTCTTCTTTTGTTTCACTTGGTAATTTAGATTCTTGATTTTAGTTTTTCTGGACCAGCCAAACAATTTCTGCCATATTGTGCTGGAGGGTTCCTCATATGTTATGAAATGTCAGAACCTGGTGTCAACATCAAAGCTTTTGATATTTGTTGCACCTTGAAAGAATGAGGCTCCCTTAAACTTGACCTCAGCATATAAGGCTATCAGAGTAGACAAAGAATTTGAGACAGGGTCTTTCTGTGTTGTTTGGGCTGGCCTGGAATTCACAATATTGATCAGAGATCTGTGTGCCTCTGCCTCCATTTTCTAAATGCTGGGATTAAGGGCATGCCAGTATGCCCAATGAAGTTGTCAGATTTTCTTATTATTTTTTTATTTTTTTCTATTAGATATTTTATTTATTTACATTTCAAGTGTTATCCCTTTTCCCGATTCTGCCCCCACCCCAGAAGTCCCCATCCCATCCATCCTCCTCCTTCTTCTATGAGGGTGTACCCCCACCCATCCACCCATTCCTACCTCTCTGCCCTTGCATTCCCCTACACTGGGGCATCAAGCCTGTTCTCCCATTGATGCCCCACAAGGCTATCCTCTGCTACATATGTGGCTGGAGCCATGGGTCCCTCCATGTGTACTCCTTGGTTGGTGGTTTAGTCCCTGGGAGCTCTGGTTGGTTGATATTGTTGTTCTTCCTATGGGGTTGCAAACCCCTTCAGCTCCTTCAGTCCTTTCTCTAACTCCTCCATTGGGGACCCCATGATCAGTTCAATGGTTGCTGCAAGCATCCACCTCTGTATTTGTCAGACTCCGGCAGAGCCTCTCAGGAGACAGCTCTATCAGGCTCCTGTTAGCATGCACTTCTTGCATTCACACTAGTGTCTGCATTTGGTGACTATATATGGGATGGATCCCCAGGTGGGGCAGTCTCTGGATGGCCTTTCCTTCAGTTTCTGCTCTACCCTTTGTCTTTGTAGTTTCTCCCATGAGTATTTTGTTCCTTCTTCTAAGAAGGACTGAAGAACCCACACTTCCTTCTTCTCGAGCTTCATGTGATTTGTGGACTGTATCTTGGGTATTCCTGCTTTTGGGCTAATATTCACTTAGCAGTGAGTGCATACCATGTGTGGTTTTTTGTGATTGGGTTACGTCATTCAGGATGATATTTTCTAATTCCATCCACTTGCCTAAGAATTTCATGAATTCATTGTTTTTAATAGCTAAGTAGTACTCCATTATGTAAATGTACCACATTTTCTGTATCTATTCCTCTTTTGAAGGACATCTGGGTTCTTTCCAGCTTCTGGCTATTATAAATAAGGCTGCTGTGAACATAGGGGAGCATGTGTCCTTGTTATATTTGGAGCATCTTTTGCATATATGCCCAGGAGTGGTATAGCTGGGTCCTCAGGTAGTACCATGTCCAATTTTCTGAGGAACCGCCAGACTGATTTCCAGCTTGTAATCCCACCAACAATGGAGGAGTGTTCCTCTTTCTCCACATCCTCGACCACATTTGCTGCCACCTGAGCTTTTGATCTTAGCCATTCTGACTGGTGTAAGGTGTAATCTCAGGGTTGTTTGAAAGACCCCCAGGACAGGGGAGACCCTCACTCAAGCCTCAGGACGATGCGACCACCCAATAACTCATGAGAGACCGATCTTGCTGCAATCACATGAGGTTTATTCAGGATAAGCCAGATCTGGGGTCAAACACGTAGCCTGGCAGGCCAGAGGGGTTCAACCCCGAACACAAGAAGTGAGGGTATTTAAAGGGAAAAATCACAAACTAGGGGAGGTGAGAGGGTTACCAAGGAAACATAACATAAAAACAGTGGAAAATTCCAAAGGGACCCAACCCCTGGTTGAGTCAGGGTCATAAGTAAAACATTGTCAAGAGGAATGTGGTTTAGTCAATGCTATCTTCTTTATGGCTGACTGCTATCCTGTTCCTTATTCTGGGCAATGCTATCTTCTTAATGGCTGACCGCTATCCTGTTCCTTATTCTGGGACCTAGCTGGAGGGGGTCTCTGTGACCAACAAGTTCCTGAAACTGACCAGTCTACATTCCTGGCTCATTACAGAGACTTCCTATACCTTCTTTAAGTAAAGGTTATACAGTATACATTAATGTATCTCCATTAACATGCTTTTTCCAAATTTCTAAATTCAGTCTTTCAGTTTTGATTTGCATTTCCCTGATGACTAAGGATGTTGAACATTTCTATAAGTGCTTCTCAACCATTTGATATTCCTCAGTTGGGAATTCTTTGTCTAACTCTGTACCCCATTTTTAACAGGGTTACAACAACCCCTAAGAGACACTGGGCTATCGGGAAAAAAAAAAACTGAGGAATGAGGCCAACCAATATAAGGATGTGTTGATATTAGAGTGGAAACCTACAATAGTATTAGAGGGACGTGGTTATGTTTATGTATCAACAGGGCATGAAAAAGATATGGCTACCTAAAAACTTACAAAGATTAGATCTGACCAGGGAGAACCTCTTGTCAGCTGAGACAATGTCTTTCCAAAGCAAATAGGCCAAGCGACTCACAGTCACTAATCTCCTCAATGTGCATGCAAACCAACTTTAAAAGGGCTCATCCTAAACTGGGCAGTGGTGGTGCACACCTTTAATCCCAGCACTTGGGAGGCAGAGGCAGGTGGATTTCTGAGTTGGAGGCCAGCCTGGTCTACAGAGTGAGTTCCAGGACAGCCAGGGCTACACAGAGAAACCCAGTCTCAAAAAAACAAAAACAAAAACAAAATTAAATACCCTGTCTCAAAACAAAAACAAAAACAAAATTTAAAAGAAAAAGGGCTTGTCCTAATGATCGATCACACAGAAACTGGAAAAACACAGAGATTGGGCAACACATGCTACAGCTACCTTTTTCAAACCATTTTTCTTCCTTGGGGTCCATACAGGAATTCCTCACCCCAGTTCAGCAGGAAGCAATTTTATGAAGATTGTCTTCCTAGTCCCTTAAGGTGGGGTAGATAGCTTTGGCCATTTGATGTTTTATCATGGTTATCTAGGATGGAAGGTTATTATTGGTTATGATCAAGGATTGATAAGAATTTAAAATTGTTTTGTTGGAATTATTGTATATTAGAAATTTAAGGCATTTTGTTTCATTATTGCATATTGATAGAAATTTAAGTTTCTGTTTGAATTATTTTATATATTAATAGAAATTTTAAGTTGTTTGAAGTATTGTATTTTGATAGCAATGTAAGGTTTTGTTAATTATTTGACTATACTGTACGTATGGTATTTATTGAAAATGTGATGTTCTTACAATTATTTCCATTGTGTGTAGATTTCTAATGATAAAGGACAATTCTTAAACAAAAAGGGGATATGAAGTGGAAACTTCTACTTCTTTGGGAAGTTAGTTATTCCAAATGATGTTTTGCTGGGGCACACAGGTGAAAGGATGTATTTGATAGAACCAAATTATCTTAATTTCTGTCCCAATTTTACCAACTTTGTGTTGCTAAATCAAACACATCCAAGACAGTTTTCACACAGGTGAAAGGATGCTTGGATATAGCAGACACATGAAAGGACTCTTGTTGATGAAGGAGAATAAATACAACCCCACAGACAGTAGGAGATGAGCACTGAGCTTTGGGTTGCTCCGCCTCACCATTCTTTACTAAAGACACACATAGCATTGTTGAGCTCAACTTGTGATAATGCTGCATTGAGAGAAACTCCCCTGCTCGTGAGTTCCTGCAGCAGCTTGCCACTTTTGTGGCCTCACCTGAGGCTGGTTGGAGATCCTGGAGGTTTCTTCAGGATTGAACAGCAGCTGCCTGGTGTCTGTTTGCTGAAAGGACTGGTCTGCAGCTGCTGGTTCGTGTGTGCTGCCTGCCCACCTAGAGGACTGGTCTGCAGCTGCTAAGTTGTGTTTGGTGTTTGCTTCGGAACTGAACGGCTGCCCAAGAAGATGGAGCTCACCCCAAAGAACTATTGCCGAACAGGTACACTTCCCCTGTATCCTAATAACTTTTCTCTTCCACTACCTCTGCTGGATGGTGGGCTAGAGGAGATGGTGAACCCTTATTAAAAGTAGGTTGTAAAAAATGTATGCCTACACCGTGTCATAAAAAAAAAAATCAACCAACCAGGCAAACAAAAAGGGAGCTTAGTTTGTTCCCAAACAAGTTTCTGAGGACTTAAAGTTTGTAAAATTGGGACAGAAATTAAGATAATTTGCTTCTATCAGGTTAAAAGCTACAATAAAGTTAGTATGGACTGAATTGACTTTTACTTGGGTTCCCACTGGGAAATGGAAGAATGGTAGATTTTATATAGCAAGAACAAGAAAATAATAGTAGAAATAAGATGGGGCTGGAGAGATAGCTCAGCGGTTAAGAGCACTGACTGCTCTTCAGAGGTCCTGAGTTCAGTTCCCAGCAACCACATGGTGGCTCACAACCATCTGTAATGGGATCTGATGCCCTCTTTTGGTGTGTCTTTAGACAGTTACTCATATAAATAAAATAAATAAATCTTAAAGAAAGAAGCTCCCGAGCCCTGATGCCCGATTACCTGGGTTTCCTCTGCTCTAAGTGCTACAAGAGAGAGGACTTCCTCAGTACAGTGTCCCCTGTTAGCTATAAACTGGAATCTAACAAATCAGGAAAAACCAAGCTGTCTGGGGAATCTCTCTTAAGTCCTTGCAATTTCCGTTTGGCTCTGTGGCATTTGGCACGAGTGACTCCTCTTTGGTCTGTTTGGACTTAGTCCAGGAGCTCACTCTAAAACAGTGGCCTCCTGAGCTGGGCATGGTGGCATGTGCCTTTAGTCCTATCACTCAGGAGGCAGAGGCAGGCACATCTCTGCAAGTTCAAAGCCAGCCTGGCTTACAAAGTAAGTTCTAGGACTGCCAGGCTATGTAGAGAGACTTTATCTCAGAAGAAAACAAACAAACAAAATCCCAAGTGGCCTCCCACAGTTCAGTATGTTTCAGAAGCATTAGACCACCATACTTCCTCCCCAGCTCCAGATCACTGTCCCTCCTGCCCCTGCAGACGACTCCTCTTCCCTTCCAATCTAGTTAACAATGGGGTACTCTACTGAGAAATGAGGGTTCAGTAAAAAAATCACTTTTCTATGTCTGACTCGGCATCAGCAGGCAATGTCAGAGATTGAATAGTAAAGGGCAAGTTTCCCTTTTGGAGAGGATTACAGGCTTGTGTCCATTTCACCCTTTTTTTTGGTGTGGTGTGTGTATGCAGGTGTGTACATGGAGAAACCAGAGCAGGATGGGTGTCTTTCTCTTCGAATTATTCATGAGAAGTCGAGAGTGTGCACACCAAGGCACATGTGTGAAAGTCAGTGCCTTCCTGCCACCTTTAAATGGGTTCTGTGTATCAGACTCAGGTCATCCATCAGTCTTACCTTTCAGGCCCTGGATGACCTCCTCTATCTCTCTCCACCTTCCTGCCTTAAGATGCGATTTCTCACTGACTCTTGCTCACCTTTGTAGCAAGGCTGCCAGCCTAGGAAGCTCTAGGGAGCCTGCTGCCTCTGACCTTCAGCGCTTCAGTTATGACCAGCCCTCATCTGGATTTGAGACAGGGTCTCACTATGTAACAGCTCTGGATGGTCTGAAACTCACTCTGTAGACCAGGCTGGCCTTGAGGTTGATCAACTTGCCTCTACCTCCTAAATGCTGGGATTAAAAGTATTCACCAACACACCAGGCCCCATGCCTGGCTTTCATGTGAATGCTGGGGATTCTAATCCAGGTCCTTTCTTCCACAGAAAGCTCCTTAACAACTGAGCTATCTCCCTTAGCCCCATATTATGTTTGTTTGGGTTTTTTTGGGGGGAGGATGGGGGGGGGTAGGATGACCGGTTCTCAGATGGCCCAGACTGGCTTTGAACTCCTCATGTAGCTGAGGTTAGCCTTGAGCTCCTTCTCTTGCATTCACCTACCAGGTGCTACTATTGTAGGTATGTATCACCATACCTGATATGTTAGTTACTTTTTGTAACTGTAAAAAAGTCTGTAACCGAAAGCAACTTATGGAGTTTATTTTGATTTATACTTCCAGCAAGAGAATCCATAGAGGAGGGTGGGAGGAGGCATGGCAACAGTTGGCCAGAGCAAGAAGCTGAAATATCACATTTCCAACCACATATAGGTGTATACCTCCATGCTCAGTGTACATCTGACTTGGTTATGAATCTTATATTAAAATTCCATTACTGTCTTGCAGCAAAGAAGAAGGTACATGGTAGGGCATGATAGAAAGTGTAAGTGTGAATGACCTTTTTTTTTTTTTTTTTTTTTTTTTTTTTTTTTTTTTTTTTTTTTTTTGGTTTTTCGAGACAGGGTTTCTCTGTGTAGCCCTGGCTGTCCTGGAACTCACTCTGTAGACCAGGCTGGCCTCGAACTCAGAGATCCACCTGCCTCTGCCTCCCAAGTGCTGGGATTAAAGGTGTGCACCACCACGCTCAGCGTGAATGACTTTTTTATTGAGAAATTGTTATTTTAAACTCTATTATGGGGCTGGAGAGACGGCTCAGTGATTAAGAGCATTTGTTGCTCTTGCAAAGGACCCCAGTTTGATTCACAGAATCCAGGAGGTGGGTAACTCCTGTAACTCCAGTTTCAGGGTATCCAATGCTCCTTTCTGACCTCTGCAGACACTACCCACACACAGGATGCACATCTGCACATGCAGGCAAAACATGCATAAAATAAAATGAATAAATCTAATACAAATTTAACTTCAATATTAAAAAGTTGCAAGTGGAAAAAAAAATCAGAGAAATTAAACAGATCCGAAGACTATATGTAACTTGGTGAACTTCTATACAGTTAGAGCAGCCATTTGGAATGGAAGCTGTGAATCACTGTCAAATATATTTTTGTGTACTAATGTGCAAAATATCCATGACAGAACTAGAAAATAATTAGCTTTATATCTACTTTCATAACTTGTGTTCATTGTCTGCACTCAGCCCTTCCTCGTGCCATATATTTAGCCTCCTCTACTCACATGTACATTTGTTCACATGTTATTGGCTAGATTTCACATATGAGCAAGAACATGTGTTTCTCCTTCCCACCCTACCCCTCTTGACTGTGTGACCTCAACTAATATACCTTTGTGTTTGTTTGTGTTTTGTTTTTTGAGACAGGGTCTCTCTGTGAAGCCCTTGCTATCTGTGGTGGTTTGGGATGTGCTTGACCCTTGGGAAGTGGCTCTATTAGGAGGTGTGGCCTTGTTAGACGAAGCGTGCCACTGTGTAGGTGGGCTTTATGACTCCTAGTGCTCAAGCTCTGCCCAGCATGGAAACAGAGCCTCTTCCTGGCTGCCTATAGATGACAGTCTCTTCTGCTGCCTTTGGATCAAGATGGAGAATTCTTGGTTCCTCCAGCACCATGTCTACCTGGATGCTGCCATGCTTCCTGCCATGATGATAATGGACTGAACCTCTGAACCTGTAATCCAACTCCAATTAAATGTTTTTCTTTATAAGATTTGCCTTGGTTATGGTATCTCTTCATAGTAATGAAACCCTACCTAAGTAGTCACTCTCCATGAAGTCACTCTGTAGACCAGACTGACCTCCAACTCAGAGATTGACCTGCTTCTGCCTCCCAAGTGTTGGAATTAAAGGTGTGCCCCACCACTGCCCCACTACTATTATACATTCTAAGTCTGTCCATTTTCCTGCTCATTTTTGTGATTTCATTTTTCACTGGGGAATGAATAATATTCTATTTTTATATATACACCAAGTTTTCATTATCCAGTCATCTGTTGATTGACAACTAGGTTGATTCCAATTCTTTGCAACAATAAACACAGGGTGCAAATATCCCTATAGTAGACGCTCCTTGGGTATATACCCAGGAGCAAAATATCTGAGTCATATGGTAATCCTAGTTTTATTAAGAAATCTAAAGCTGGGCAGTGGTGCTGCATGCCTTTAATATCAGCACTTGGGAGGCAGAGGCAAACAGATTTCTGAGTTCGGGGCCAGCCAGGGCTAAACAGAGAAACCTGTCTTAAAAAGCCAAAAAGAAAAAAAAAGGAAATCTAAAAACTGATTTTTACAATGACTGTATTAAATTTCACCTCGCCAATAGAAAATAAGGGAATTCCATTGTCTCTTCAATGTTATGTCATCAATTTATTGATGAGCCCCATTCTCACTGTGGGGTGGTGGGTTCTCAAGTAGCTGTAAATTGCATTTCCCTAAAGGCTAGGGATGGAAATGAGTTTTCCATGGGCCAAAGGATCATTTGGAAGTGGAAAACTCCTTTGCTCTCCTCTGCCCCCATTTATCAGGTTCTATAGGACCTATGTTTTCTTTCCTTGGAGCTGTTGAAAAATTCTAACAATATTCTTGGGAAGCTGATATTAATACAAATTATTTTTAGACATGCAAATAAACTTCATTTGGTGAGTTCCTGACGACTTCCCCACTGTGCAACAGGCCAGTTTTGATCAACAAAGAGAACTGATTTCCTCTCGGGGGCTGGAGCTGACCCGGCAGAACACTTGCTTCCTTTGAATGCTGTCCAAGGTGCAATCCCCATGTTGTCAAAGGGAAGCAGGGGAGGGGGGTGAGGAAAGGGAAGCAGGGGAGGGGGTGAGGAGAGGGAAGGAAAGGGGAGGGGTGAGGAGAGGGAAAGGGGAGGGGGTGAGGAAAGGGGAGCAGGGGAGGGGGGTGAGGAGAGGGAAGGAAAGGGGAGGAAACGGGAAGACAAGGAGGAGGGGAGACTGCTTTTAACACTGCTGAGTCCCTTATACATTTGTCCGGTCTCTGGACATTCCTTTGAACTTATTGTGACATATCTCCTGGTTCCCTCACTCATTAGTGAACTAAATAAAAGTCTTTGAGCCATATTCATTCAATGTCTGCTTGAGAGTCATGATTTTACCATTTAAAATTTCTTTTCCCTTTTAATAAGTACAATTTAAATATTCACTTCGGTAGAATTTGTTCGGTTTTCCTTTTAACCATAAATATTTCTTTTTATTTATCACCATAAAAAAAATCTGAATTTTAGGCCTGGAGAGATGACTCAGTGGTTGCTTGTCCAGCACCCACACTCATGAGCACCTACAGGCGTGCACACATACACATAATTTAAAAATAAAACTTTAAAAATATCAAAATCTGAGCTTTAAACAGCTTCTTGGACTAGTGTCACAGCTCACTCAACTTTAGTGTCTGAAGAGAGAACTCAGTGGCTGAGAGACCCTGTCCAGAGTCACCTCCCTGTATTCACACAGCCCTTCACAGCTCTCTGGAACTCCTGCGCCCTCTCCTGGCCTCTGTAGGTACTGCATGCACACACCTACGTACATGCAGACACTTAGACACAAAAGATAAAAATAATAAACCTTAAAAATAACCAAAGCCGGGGGCTGGGGACTTGGCTCGGTGGTAGAGCACTTGCCTAGCAAGCGCAAGGCCCTGGGTTCAGTCCTCAGCTCTGAAAAAAAAAAAATAACTAAAGCTTTAGCACCCGTCTTAGCAGCAGCAGCTTTCCCAGAGCTGTAATGTGCATGTGCATGCTGAAGCTCCAGGAGTTTTCTCCAGCTGCACAACTTCGGCACTTACTTTCCTAGAGAAAACAAAGTGAAGAGGCTATGCTTGGCGGCCCTCTTCGGTCTTCCTCAGTGTTGTCTACAGTCAGCTTATTAGCCACTCTGGGGTCAGGATTTCCATCATTTGCTGGATCTGGCAGACCTGCTTTTGCTGTATACTGGGGTCTCCAGTATATGTTATTGTTGGTTTGTTCGTTTTTTAGTAAAACCAACAGAACAGATGAAGAAAAAAAAATGGTTGTCTTGCCATCCACAGGAGATCCCATTATAGGCTGCTATTTTCTGACTATGAAACATATTTTGTCCCCTGTACTGGGTTGGCCTAATGCTGCTTGTATTCTAATGTTAATTTGTTGCCCCCAAGATGGATGCCTCAGAAACAGCAGAGTAGGAATGAAAGATGCTGAGTGACCCTGCCACCAGTTGCCAACAGCCAATAGCTGGGCAGAAGAGACATAGGTAGGTTGGGGTTTTGTGGCCTTGGCTGAGAGAGGACCATGAGGATGGAAGGAGGAGGAAGAAGCCAGCAGCCAAGGGGGGAACATTATGCAGGAAAGGAGAAAGGAAGCCAGCATGGGATGAGGGTTAAGAGAGCTTGGCCCTGGGGCTGCCCCACTGGAGTTTAGAGCAACCCAGATGGAACATAGTGAACAGTAAGTAATAACTCAGGGTTGGTAAGAAAGGAGAGTCACACAGCATGGAGGCTAGGCAGCTGGCCAGCTCTCATGCTGCTACAGACATATTAACAATATAAAGGCTGGCGGGACAATGGTGGCGCACGCCTTTAATCCCAGCATTTGGGAGGCAGAGGCAGAGGCAGGTGGATTTCTGAGTTCAAGGCCAGCCTGGTCTACAGAGTGAGTTCCAGGACAGCCAGGGACACACAGAGAAACCCTGTCTTGAAAAACCAAAAAAGAAGGAGGAGGAGGAGGAGGAGGAGGAGGAGGAAGAGAAGGAAGGGATGAAGAAAAAGAAAAAAGAAAACATCATGGCTTGATTAGATATAAAAAGGGAAAAGAGTACATGGCAAAGGTCACTGACTATAGTGGTAACAGAAGGTAAATGGACAAGCAACTAGTTTCTTAGAAATTTTAACCCCATTAGTTTATTAGAAATTTGTAGAGGTATTTTATGAGAAATTTCAGTGTCTTTCTAGAAGAAAGCTAACAGCCACATCCTGTAATAAAATTGCATCCTGGTTCATATTGGGATTTTTTTTTTTCACTTTATAGGACGATGACCCTGAATCTCCAGTTCAAAGCTGATGCTCTAAATGATTATTAGGATAATGCTGCCCAAAGTGCAGGGATCAGAAAAGTCTTCCAAAAGAGCCTCTCATGAAGACTGGATGAAGGGGTGCACACCTACAACCCTAGCATTTAGAAGGCAGGGGCAGGAAGACTTCAAGTTCAAGGTCGACTTGGGCCATATGGTGTGTTACCTTCCCGGCTAGCCTTTCCTGGGATCAAGTCATTCAATTCCAGTTACCTCTTTGGCAGTCTTGACCTCTTCTTGTCTCCACAGTGACAACTGGGACCACATCTATTGGTTCTACTTGGTGGGGTTTCTATTATAATAACAAAATCTATTTAAATCTTGCTCCATACCAAATGGTAGTATTATCATTTACTCTCAGCAGGTAGAAGCAGAAAGGATGAGATCTCTGATCTCTGTGAGTTGGAGGCCAGCCTGGTCTACATAGTGAATTCTTCTTTTTTTTTTTTTTTAAAGATTTATTTATTTATTATATGTAAGTACACTGTAGCTGTCTTCAGATGCACCAGAAGAGGGCGTCAGATCTCATTACGGGTGGTTGTGAGTCACCATGTGGTTACTGGGATTTGAACTCATGACCTTCCGAAGAGCAGTTGGTGCTCTTCCTCACTGAGCCATCTCATAGCCCCTACATAGTGAATTCTAAGCCAGGCCAGGCTTCATAGCAAGAACCTTTTTTTAAGCAAATTAACATACCAGATACAATACCTCACTTGTAATCCTAGTACTTGATAGGCTGATCACTGTGGTTTGCAGGCTAGCCTGGGCTACACAATGAGTTCCAGGACAAAAGCAAGAACCAAAAACTAGTGTTAAAAGGGAGGCTCAAGCTGGAGAGATGGCTCAGTAGTTAAGAGCATTGGCTGTTCTTCTAGAGGTCCCGAGGAGTTCAATCTGCAGGACCCATATGTGACTCATAACCATCTTTAATGAGATCTAATGTCCTCTTCTGGCCTGCAGGCATACATGAAGGCAGAATGTGGTACACATAATATCTAAGTTTAAAAAAAAAAGCCAAAAACCCAACAAAACAAAAAGTAATGAAAATCAAAAAGAAAATCCTTTCCTAATAACAAAAATGCTAATGAATTAAATACTTAAAGAAAGCTCATTGTCAAGTGGTAGTGGCACACACCTTTGATCCCAATACCAGGAAGATGAATATCTGAGTTCAAGGCCAGCCTGGCCTACAGAGGGAGTTTCAAGATGGCCAGAGCTACACAAAGAAGAGAAAAAGAAAACCTGTTTCAAAAACCAAAAAGAAAAGAAAAAGCAAAACAAATTTTCACAAATGACTAGTAACTTTGTTTTTTACAGTGATGATACCAGGGCCTTGTGTATACTAGGCAAATGCTTTACCACTGAACTATATAATAAATCTATTTTTAAAACTATTTAACGTCCTTAGTCATCAGGGAAGTGCAAATTAAAACTACTTGGAGATACCAGTACACCTAGTCAGAATGGCTATACCAAGAAATATGACAACCAATCTTGGAAGAGGGTGTGGAGAAAGAGGAGCCCTAGTTCATCACTAGTGAGAGTGAAATTAATGCGGCCATTATGGAAGTCAGTTTGGAAGTTCCTCAAAAATTTAAAATAGAACTACTATATGACCTAGCTATTCCTATCCTGGGCACATACCCAGAGAACTCCATACATATCCTTTCATTGAGATAGCTGCATATCCAGGTTTATTTCTGCTCTACTTACCTAGATATCTATCAACGGATGGACGAATGGATGATGAAAATCTGTTCATATATGAAATGGAATATTCATCTCTAAAGAAAAATGAGATCAATAAACTTGCAGGAGATGGTTGGTTTTTATTTTTGTGAAAATAGGATTTTACTTTGTAGCCTAGGCTTTTGTAGAACTTACTCTATGATGTAGGCTGGTCCTGAAAGACCCCCAGAACTGGGGAGATCCTTACTCAAGTCTCGGGATGACGCGACCACCCAATGACT
>NW_022196912.1:95427119-95442354 GCF_008632895.1 Mastomys coucha | reverse complement strand
GTTTTCCATGCCCCCTTTTAGGTAAAAGTTATACATTATACATTCTAAGATTCTCCAGCCTTTCAGTCCTAAACTTATTGCAATCCTCCTGTCTCAGCTTCCCACATGCTGAGAATACAGGTGTGAGTCAGCATGCCCAGAGCCAAATAGACTAATATCTCTTATGGATCGATCTGTCTGTCTATCTATCTATTTTTTTTAAGTTTTTAAAAAATTTTTACTTTATGTATACAACTGTACTATAGTTGTCTTCAGACACACCAGAAGAAGGCATCAGATCCTATTACAGATGGTTGTGAGCCACCATGTGGTTGTTGGGAATTGAACTCAGGACCTCTGGAAGAGTAGTCTGTGCTCTTAACACCTGAGCCATCTCTCCAGTCCCTATTTATCTATTATTTGTTTGTTTGTTTGTTTGTTTGTTTTGAAACAGAGTTTCACTGTGTAGCCCTGGCTGTCCTAGAACTTGTAGACCAGGATGACTTTGAACTCAGAGATCTGCCAGTCTCCACCTTCGGAGTGCTGGGATGAAAGGCATGCTCCACCATGCCTGGCTCCTTTATGGACTATTACAGAAGGAATTTTTCTCACAGTGACAAAAATTTGACTGTTGGAGTGATGTTTTTATATACTATGTGAAGATGTACCTTTGTCCGTCCTTGCCTGTCTGAGGCACCTTCTGATTGTTTCAAATACAAAGCCTATGGCCTGTAGCAAAAGGCAGAATGGTAAGGTGGGTCTTCAGGACAGAGAGAGGGACTCTGGGGAAGAGTCAGGCTCTGGAGATTCACCAATGAGACTCTGAAGAAGTTGGATATATGGACCAAGCCTGCTCAGTCAGTCAACAGGTTCTCCAGCACAGGAGTGAGGATTAAAAAGAAGAAAGACAGTTAGACAACATGGTAGCATGGCCGCAGTCAATTCTGAGACTGAAGGCAGGTTTAATTTTTCCCAGTCCACTTTTATACCATTTTAATTACATGCAGTTATTAAGGGTGGAGTAGTTCAATGAGGAATCAAGCAAGACAAGAAACACAAAGCCCCATGATCACTCCGTTGGTGATAGCTGTTTCTAAGGATGATCAAGATATTTGAGCCTACTTCTTTGTTCTACCCTAAAACCAGATTCTTACTTCCTTGTCCTTGACCAACGTCAGGTTCCTGCCTGAACTCACTTCTTTGTCATGGCCAATGTCAGATTCCTGCCGAGCAGCACCCCCAAAGGCTCTCCACAACATATGAAGCTGAAGAGAGGTAACCAGCCACGTGGCAGAACTTAGATCAGTATAAATGGGGATAATTGAGTTATGCGCTAGTTGTGAACAAGCCTAGCTTAAGGCCTAGGCATTAATGGGTAAAAAAGTAAGCCTGTGTCAATATTCTGAGCAAGAGTGGGCATAGAAAAGTCCATGGTTACAGCTGACTCTGATTGCCCAGTTCAGAGATTACAATTTGAATTGCACTTTATTAGATTCCAGGTTTCTCAAGCTGATTAGCCTTAGAAGATCTTCTATACACTAGAAATCACCCCCTCTCTACTCTCTGCATCATATACATTGGTCTCTACCCCCTCTCTCCACTATCCATCTAGCTATTAAAGATAGAACCTGCCCAGACAGGCATGGTGGCACATGACTGTAGTCAGGAGGGTCAGGAGATCAAGGTCATCATCCTTGACTACAAACGTTAGACTGGGCTACAGGAGAAACTGGTTTTGTAGTTGTTGATTTGGTTTTTCAAGGGAGGGTTTCTAGTGTAGCCCTGACTGTCCTGGAACTAACTCTATAGACCAGGCTGGCCTTGAACTCACAGAGATCTGCCTACCTCTACCTCCCAAGTGCTTGGATTAAAGGGATGTACCACAACTGCCTGGTGAGACACTCTCTCTAAAAAGTAAAATAAAGCAAGGTAGAGCCATGTAAACTGTCCTAAATTGCTGTTTCTCCATGATCTTTATACTTCTATTTTCTCCCTCTTGAGGGTCTGACTGTGTGGCCTAGCAGGTTTAAATATGCAATCCTTTTGTAAAGTCACGGGCCTGTGCTATACCATGCCCAACTCTTAATCAACTTTTGTAGGTAATCAGAGCACTGATTGCCTAACTGTGAAGGAATGATCCCTTCAAAGCTTCTTCTGAGGTCTGCTGTGTGGAGCTGGACTGGGACTGCTGCAGTTTTCATTGGCTGCTGGCTCGGGTAGCGGCTGTCCACACTGGAAGACCTGAAGGGATAAAGAGAAAAGACTCACTCCTTCCCTTGCTTCCTGCTCCTATTCCTGTCACCCAGGCAACAGCTCTTCACACATGCTTGGAACTTCCCTATGCCCTCATCACATCCCTTCAGAGATACTTCCACCAGTCACCTTGCAGCCATCCTCAAGGGTTACAACAATGCAGGGACCCTCCTCTGAACTACTTGGGGTACCACTATAAAGAGGACATCAGATCCTTCTCTGGGTCTGGGTTTTTACTACCTAAGCCTTCTCTTTTAAGCTGTTTGGTTTCAATGATCTCAATGATTTTAACCTTTTATTTCCCCATCTAATTCTTTAAAAAAATTATTTTTAAATGTGTGTTGTAACTTTAATTTTGTCAAAGCCGGTTTTTAATGATGGTTCTTAAATGCTTTAACCTCCCTTTTATCCCACCACCCACCAGAGGTAGTGGGAAAGAAAGGATACAAAGGGGGATGCAGAAGGGGGTAAGTGGACCTGTTTAGACAGGTTCTTTAGAGCATCTCCCATCAGCCTTGATGTGAGTCAGCAGGAGGGACCCAGGAGGGACACCAGAAGTTCTCAGCTGTGCCTCTCTCAGAGAACAGAAGATCAGCGAAGACTTGAGACCCACAAGTGTTGCACAGCTAGATCTATGAGCAAGCAAAGTTCAGCAGTGTCTTGCCTCAGTGTGTACATCTGTCTCAGCTGACATCACTCTGTCAATCAGCCCAAGTCCTCAGAAGTGGCAACAAACTGCAACACACCAAAGTATATATGACTTTGAAGATAGGTTCTACAGCCTAAGAACCTACGATCTGGTGTAGTTGCTGACCAAGAAAGCATAGAGGCTAGCAGGCTATAAAGTCCATGTGATATCTCCCTAATGGTGGGTTCTGTTGACTGTGGAACAGGCTGAACATAAATATCCAGGGAGGGAGAGTCTGGAATAAATATTCTGGTGCAGGGATGTGTGATGTCTGGCTCTACAGATAGCAAAGGTCTCTGGCTCATTAACAACATTCACTCCTAGCCCTCTGGGTGAAAAACAGGTATTCATTTCTTTCATTGAAGAGACAACCCTTTGTTATCAACAATTCTGGTTTCTCTGATGCCTTCTACACATACCCTTACACTCAAATGCAGTGTTGAGTAGCTTACCAATGGGAAATGGAATAGACTAGTATCACAAGCAATCGACTTCTCACCCTTAGTCAACTGTGTTGAAGTGTCTATAAAAATAAGCACTTTGGAGCAACATTTGATTTATGATAATAGTCTCTACAATGGTAGGGTGGAGGTGGCATTTTATAAATACACTGAAGACTTGAAGAAATGAGACATCCAGGTGATTAAGCATTCAGTTCAAGTCAAAGAAAACAAAGACTTCCATGGCAGAACTAAGACAATCTTTGATTTCCATCCCTACCCATGAATTCTTTTTTGAAGCTCAAACACAAAATTTACTTATGTATCTCTCAGAATAGCAAAATAACCTTCACAGTCAATCTCTCTAACAAAAGATAGGGCACAGATTGACAGTATAACCCTGGAGCTTGGACTAAGGCTAGTGGGTCAGTTCAGTTAGGACCCATTGACAACCAAATCTCTTCACAAACTTCCAGTGCCAATAAAAGTGACTTTCCTCTTGTTCACAGAAGTACTATAACTATTGCCAGCATTGAAGGAAGACAAACAAACATTCTCAGCTTTATAAAACATTAAATTCACACCAGGCTGTGGTGCTGCACACCACTAATCCTAGCAATTAGGAAGCTGAGGCAAGTGGATCTCTGTGAGGTGATCCTAGAGTGAGTTCTAGGACAGCCAGGACTACACAGAGAAATCCTGTTTCAAAAAAAAAAAAAAAAAAAATTAAGCCAGGCAGTGGTGGCGCACGCCTTCATTCCCAGCACTTGGGAGGCAGAGGCAGGCGGATTTCTGAGTTCAAGGCCAGCCTGGTCTATAGAATGTCTTCCAGGACAGCCAAGGCTACACAGAGAAACCCTGTCTCAAAAAACAACAAAACAAAACAAAAATTAAATTCAAGATAAAACATAGGTTACCATACATCTTTGGGGAAGAGGAGGGAGAGGTAGGAAGAGGAAGGACAGGCAGACAAGATCGGGGGAAGTGTTGAAATATGCTTGCATCTATAGAAATCAATCATTTGTCCATATACACCAATGCCCAGAATCTGCTGGGATACTGAACTAGCTGACTGTTGGCTTTAATGCCAGTGCTAGAGAGAAATAGCACCCTAAATGACTGGGATTCTTTTTTTGTTTTTGTTGTTTTTGTTTTTTCGAGACAGGGTTTCTCTGTGTCGCCTTGGCTGTCCTGGAACTCACTCTGTAGACCAGGCTGGCCTTGAACTCAGAAATCCGCCTGCCTCTGCCTCCCAAGTGCTGGGATTAAAGGCGTGTGCTACCACCACCTGGCCTGGGATTCTTATTTTAAAATTCATAATTGTCAAGTAAGAATATAAATGTTTCCATGTATGTTGCTGCTTCTCCACAGGCAGAATACATGAATTCAGGAAGCAGGATAAAAGATGGAAATTAATTCTAATAGCCACTTCAAGAATGCCCACTTCCATTTCTGCAGCTTTGAGTCCTTCTGATTTGTAGGTCTTTGTTTTCAATAGAGAAAAGCTTTTGCCTTGAAACACAGCAGTTATCTTGAATAAGAAATTGTGATGTTGCCGGGGGTGGGGGGGGTGGGGGTTGTGCATGCCTTTAATCCCAGTACTTGGGAGGCAGAGGCAGGAGGATTTCTGAGTTCGAGGCCAGCCTGGTCTATAGAGTGAGTTCCAGGACAGACATAGCTACACAGAGAAACCCTGTCTCAGGAAAAACAAAACAAAACAAAACAAAAAAAAAAACAAACAAAAAAAAAAAAAAGGAAAAGAAATTGAGATGCTACCTAGCTAGTTTGGGCTCATGGGGCCCTGAACCAATAGCCACGAAGAAAATGCTTGCTTGGCTACTGATCCTATTTGTAATTATAATATGGAAATTGGATCTCTTTTTTTAAAAGTGTGTGTGTGTGTGTGTGTACACGCATGTGCGTGCTTGAGCATATTTATGTGTGTGAATGCAAGAACGCAGGTACCTGCTGAGACCAGAAGGCGGCCTTGGATCCCCTGGGGCTAGATTTACAGGTGGTTGAGAGCTGTCCATGGGTGCTGGAAACAGAACCTGAGGTGTAACATGACTTTCTATAGCCTGCCAGCTTTCCCAAAATGGCATGGAGACCTTTTGTATTTTTTTAAAATTTTTTTAAAATTTATTTATTATATGTTAAGTACACTGTAGCTGTCTTCAGACACACCAGAAGAGGGCGTCAGATCTCATCACGGGTGGTTGTGAGCCACCATGTGGTTGCTGGGATTTGAACTCATGACCTTCTGAAGAGCAGTCGGTGCTCTTCCCCACTGAGCCATCTCACCAGCCCCCTTTAGTATTTCTTATGAAAGCTTTGGACCTTAATTTACTCTTGTTCCCAAGCTCTTATAACTTACATTAACCCATTATATTAACCTGTATTTTGTCATGGGGCTTGTGACTGCTCTTCAGTTTCATGCATCTGCCTCGCTCCACATCCTGCTGACAAGTCTCTTCTCCGTGTCTCCTGATGGATCTCCCACCTCAGACTCTTTCCCAGAGTTCCTGACTCTCCCAGAAGCCCCAAGTATCTCTCCTGTTTTGCTATAAGCCATTCAGCTCTTTATGAAACTAACCAGAAAGTGTTTGAGGGAGTCTTTACAAAACACTAAGACAGGTGATGCTTAACAATATCCAAGTCCAGCCTTCACTCAATTCTCTGCATGGAAATCAGCACTTGAATACTACAAAGACAATCTTTACACAGTGCACAAAAAAAGATCACCCCAACACTGGGGTCTCCGGAAGAACATCAGGGGTTTTTAATGGCTAGGCCATCTCTCTGGCCTCTGGATTTCTGTTGTACCCAAATTTCTCTGGAATCAAAGGGATTCTCTGGCCTTGTGTATGTCATCATAGTCTATGTGGTGTGTACATACTCCTGTGGTGTATTGCTTGGAGATGTCCCCCCACCCCTGGCTCTTAACAATCTTTTCACTTTCTCTTGGGAGAGGGAAAAGAATATGAGCAAAATATACTGGTTTTGTTTTGGATTTATTTATTTATTTATTTATTTATTTATTTATTTAATGAGACAGGGTTTCATATGAGTAAAATATACTGGTGTTGTTTTAGATTGATTGAAGGATTGAATGATGGATTGATTGATTGATTGATTGATTGATTGAGACAAGGTTTCTCTGTGTAGCCATGGCTGTACTAGAACTTACTCTGTAGAGCAGGCTGGCTTCAAACTCAGAAATCTGCCTGCCTTTGACTCAGAAATGCTGGGATTAAAGGTGTGTGGCACCACTGCCTGGCCTGTATAAAATATATTGTGTAAAAAAACATTTTTAAGGCAATGTAAAGGGAGAGAAGAGTAACAAAGCCATTTTTCCATGATTAGCAGGAGAAACTAATGGAGGACGGAAGCAAGGAGAAAAGTAAGGTTTGTTGAAATGGATTAGGTCATTCAGGAATGAAGATGTGGTTCATCAAGTAGCTAAAGAGCCTAGACTGGAGAAAGGGGTTTCTTTTTGTTTGTTTGTTTGTTTTTCAAGACAGGGTTTCTTTTCTTTTCTTTTTTCTTCTCTTCTTTCTTTTTTTTTTTCCTGAAACAGGGTTTCTCTGTGTAGCCCTGGCTGTCCTGGAACTCACTCTGTAGACCAGGCTGGCCTCAAACTCAGAAATCCTCCTGCCTCTGCCTCCCAAGTGCTGGGATTAAAGGCATGTGCCACCATGCCCAGCCAAGAAAGGGGTTTCTAAAGAAGGGCAAAAGAAATGACAGCTAAAATGGAAAAGAGCTATAAATGCAACAGCCTTATGACCTCCTCCAGCAACTAGCATAGGAACAGCTATGCAGCTTCCTTCTTTTAAACTTGTTTATGTGTACCTGGGGGTGGCTATGAGTGCCACACCATGTAGGGGAGGTCAGAGGATAAATCACAGGAATCAGTTCTCCCCTTTCATGATTTCAGTCCCTCAAATAGAATCACAGTCACGTGAGCCATAGTGCCTCCATGTGGTGAGCCATCTTGGTTTGACTCCTAACTTGTATGTGTCAAGGGGAAAAATTCTCTTCTGATTCCTCTATTTTTTTCCTGTGTGTATGTGTGTGTGTGTGTGTGTGTGACTGATATGTCTATGGATGGGTTTGCAAGTGTGTGTAGCATCAAATTTAGCTATACCACTTTGGCTCCCAGCAGGTGGCACATGTGCACCCACCCAGAAGCAATCTGGATTCATGAATGAAACACACACACACACACACACACACACACACACACACACCAGTTAATTTTAATATGCCTTGACTCACTCAAAGGCTGGGCAGTTCTAATCCTCCCCATGGCTAGCACACATTTCCCTCCTGTAATCCTGGCTTAATACCCTCCAATTCCACTTTTTATCTTTGTTGCCCTGGCTCCTTCTGGGTGGCACCTAAGACACTTCTGGGCAGCCCTTTCGGGGGCTGCATTCCTTTTCACCTACATTTTGGATGATTTTCCTTCTGCAGCTCTAACTCTGATCCTTCTTGCTCTGATCCATCTCCCTCCGAATCATGGCAATTCTGTCTTCTCTTCTACCAGTTCCTAGCCTCACAAATCTAAAGGTCCTGCCTCAGTCTACCTGCCCAGCCATTGGCTGTTGGCTCTTTATTGATCAATCAAAAACCAATTGGGTACAAGTACCTTCAGTGTTTGGACATAGAGATTCACAATTTAGTAGACCAGATTAATTCAAAGCATCAGAACCAATCCCCAATAAGTGTTTACATGTGTGGGTGTATTACATAGGGGTGTGCATCCCTGTGGAGGTCTGAAACTGATGTCAGGATCATTCTCCATGGTTCTTCCACATCATTCAATGAAGCTGAGTCTCTCAATTAACCCAGAGTTGTCTGATATAGCTATCTGGTTACAATCCTTATTCTGAGACTATCTCCTGTCTGTCTCAATATTGTGCAAACATTGCTCCCCAATTATTGTTGCCTCATTGGTCAACAAAGCTAACTGATCAGTCAGTAACTGAGCAGAAAAGAGAATAGAGCAGGACTTCCTCCCAGCCAGGGGAGGAGAAAGAAGAGAGAGCCAAGGGGATTCTCCATAGAGAGAGAGTCCTGGAAAGATCATAGAAAAACTCCTGGAGCAGAGAAAGCCATAAAATGTAAGTATTGCCTGGCAGCGGTGGCACACGCCTTTAATCCCAGCACTTGGGAGGCAGAGGCAGGTGAATTTCTGAGTTAAAAGGCAAGCCTGGTCTACAGAGTGAGTTCCAGGACAGCCAGGGCTACACAGAGAAACCATGTCTCGAAAAAACAAAACAAAGCAAAAAAACAAATAAAAATGTATCATGGGGATTTTGGCTGGGAGGTAGCCTGATTAGCTTAGAGGATTAAAATAGAGTAATATTGCTCAGTTACTGTGCCCTTAAAGTTGTAAATAACTATAATAGTCCAGTCTCAATTATTTGGGAGCTAGCTGGGTTAAGAGAGAAACTTCAACATTTACTAAAATAGCACTAACACACACAAACATATCCTTAGTTTTTTTAAAAAAAGTTTACGTGTATGAGTGTTTTATTTGCATATGTGTCTGTGCACCAGATGCATGCCTGATATCATGAGACCATGGAAGCCAGAAAAGGTCGCTCTCAGATCTCCTAAGCCTGGAGTTACATATAGTTGTGAGCCACCATGTGGATACAGGGAATGGAACCTTGGTCATCTCAAAGAGCAATCAGTGCTTTTAACTGCTCTTCAGCCACTACCTCCTGGCCCCTTTTTGAGACAAAGTCTCACTGTATAGTGCTTGGCTGGCCTGAAACTCACAGAGATCCACCTGTCTCTGCCTTCCTAGTGCTGGGATTAGAGTATGATAAATATTTTTTATTGGGATTTGAACATACTTATTAACTTTGGGAGGAGGACCAGTAACATTACAAATGTATTAGCATAGTGGAGAAAGCAGGGGCAGGTTAGGAATGGAACAGGCCAAGGAGGAAATCAAATGGAGACGGTTCTTTGATGAGGCGGTGTTTGGATGAGAGGAGTTTTGCAGTGAGTGGGGCAGAAATTCAGGCAGATCCCTGATCCCTGAGAAATGGCAGAGAGGTCAAGCCTGAGGACCAGGGCTTGGAAGTGTGCTCTAGCTCCATCTAAGAAGCTTTAGTGATATTATCATAGATTAACAAACCTTTTTTCTTGTATTGTTTTGGTTTTATATGATGTCTCATTATAATAGCTCAGGCTGGTTTCCAACTTGCCATCCTCATGTCTCCAGTCTTCTGAATGTTGGGCTTACAGTTGTGTGCCACCAAACTCTGCTACAAGGTTTTCTTTCCTTAGTTTTGATTTTTTTAAAAAGACTTTTTGAGGGTCTTAGGTAGGTCAAGTAGGCTTCAACTCACGTTGTGACTGAGGCTGGTTTTGAACTCCTAATCCTTATGGTGATACTCCCTGAATTCTGAAGTTTCAAGTGTTTACTATCATACTCATCTAAAACTTGTTTGTCTCTTGTTAATTCAGTAACAAGAAGTTTTTACCTCCACTTCACAATAAATAGCATTCACCTTTAAAATATGTCAGCTCAATGGTTACCTAATTTTCATACTACTACACAGCCGATGAGTGATGGAGCCATATTGGAAAGTTCCAGTTTGACTTTTCTGACTTTAACTCCTTGGTTGTGTGTGTGTCTCACATTCCTCTGTAACATAGAAGAAGCCTGAGTCACCTCATCCTCTAATACGCTAACAGTAGTGTAGGAACAGCGTATCTACAGAGTGTATGAGTCATTCAAACGTGGAAGACATTTCTCTCTCCCCATCTATATGTAGCCCTGGCTGTCCTTGAACTTGCCCTGCGGACCAGACTGGCCTGCCTGACAGAGCTTCACCTGTCACTGGCTCCTGAGTGCTGGGATTAAAGTTGTGTCCCACCCCCCCCATACAGTTTTTAAATAAAAAAAAAAAGACAAAATAAATTTAGTTTTGCTATTTACTATGTAAATGTTTTCCTCTCTGTTTTGACTGGATGGTTCTGAGCCATTTTGGACTCTCAAAAGACCTAAGGGTTTTATAGTTCAGATGGGAGCTAGTGCTTCCCAAGTAATTTTTTTTTGGTGGGGGAAGCAAGAAATGATGCTAATTTTTATAGACACTTATATCTTACATAGTAGGATTTTCCTAAGATTTTACTTTTAACTATATGTGTATTTAGGTATGTGCACATTATTGCAGTGCCTTCAGAGTCCAGAAGAGGGCACTGGGTCATCTGGGGGTTGAGAGCCATTCCAAATATTGCATTGCTCTGCAAGAACAATGTGTACTCTTGACCTCTGAGCCATCTCTCTAGCCCCTCAAAGCAAGATCTCTATAACAGTAGCAGCTCTCAACATGTGGGTCTCGACCCCTTTGTGGTTCACATATCGAATACCCCTTGTATCAGATATTTGCAGTATGATTGGTTCGTAATGTTATTATGAGGTTATGAAGTAGCAATGAAATCATTTTATGGTCGGAGGTCAGCACAACATGAGGAGCTGCATTTGAGGGTTGCAGCATTAGGAAGGTTGAGAACCGCTGCAATACAGCTGTCTACAGTGAGATACAGTTGATTATGAAGGGGTGAGTTTATCCACGACTATGATAGGTGTTTCTCGTCCAGCATTAAGATCGTTGTCAGAATCTATAAATAACTCGTGCTTTTACAAAAAGTTAAGCATTAACAGTCTGCTGACTTTGTCAGTGATAATAAGGCAGCTGTCAGTTGTACACTACTTTGCAGATACGAAGAAACAATATTTTTAAATTCTGTTCCAATGTAGGGTTGGCATTTTGACAAGTGAGAAAACAACTGCTTTTCAAAAGCTGTTCCAAAGGATATTTTGAAAAATGATATTTAGAAGTATTTCCATTATAGTATGTTTTCTGTTTTATTTATTTATGTATTCTGCAAGGGTTATTCTGACTACACTGTTGTGTTGTCCTGACTACATAGAATATACTGGTCCGGAATTTCTTTCAATCCTCCTGTCTCCACTTCTGTAGTGCTGGGATTACAGTTGAAGTCATTTTTTCTTTTTGACAAATATGTCATCAGACAGGTCGACATCACCTCTGTAATCTCTGACACTTCAAGGTCAGCCTAGGTTTCATAGTGTCTCAAGAATACCCCAAACTCTAAACAACATATATATTGTTAATAGCCTTACGTGATCCTATATAATGGTAATTTTTCAATGATTATATTTAGTGTTGGGGTATAGCTCTGCATGCTGGAGGCCTTGAGTTGGATCCTCAGCCCCAGAGCAGGGTGTGGTGGCTTACTCAGTTCCTCTATGAAGATCAGTATGTCAAAGGCTTTGAAGTTATGGAAACACTGACAAGTGGGCCCTAAGGGATGTCTGTCAGGGTTTCTCTGTGTAGTCCTGTCTGTCCTAGAATTCACTTTGTAGATCAGGCTGGCCTCAAACTCTGAGATATGTCTGTCTCTGCCTCCAAAGTACTGGGATTAAAGACATGTACCATCACACCTGGCTAAAAATAAATAAATGAATAAAAAACAAAACAGAAACTGGGCTCCTGAGATAGTTCAACAAGTAGGGCGGTGGTGGCGCACGCCTTTAATCCCAGCACTTGGGAGGCAGAGGCAGGTGAAGTTCCAGGACAGCCAAAAGCTACACAGAGAAACCCTGTCTCGAAAAAACAAAACAAAACAAAGCAAACAAACAAGTAAAGGCACTTGTAAGCAGAGGGCATTGCACCCTGGAACTGTAGCGACAGTGGGCTGTTAGTGGCCATGTTGGTGATGAGAATTAAGTTGTGGGTCCTCTGCAAGAGCAATTAGTGCTCTGAACTTTGGAGACATCTCTCCACCCCCTTACATTTTTTTAATAAAAGATTTATTTAGTTATTTTATATGTGAGTACACTGTTTCTCTGGAGACACACTAGAAGAGGGCATCGAATCCCACTACAGATGGTTGTGAGCCACCACGTGGTTGCTAGAAATTGAACTTAGAACCTCTGGAAAAGCAGTCAGTGCTCTTACCCACTGCGCCATTTCTCCCTCCCCCCTCACATTCTTAATACAAGTAAATAATGTGGTGCTTTACCTCCTGAAGTTAACTGTTTCAAAAAAGTTAATTTGGCAAATAATTATACGATACTCAATGAGTCTGAATTTCAGATGAACAGATGAATAATTATTTTAAAAGTGTATGCCTGATAGTTCATGGATATATTAATACTAAAACACAACTCACCGTTCATCTGAAACTCATACTGAATAAATGCTTTTTAATTTTTCTTTGGAAACCCTATTTATAGAAATACAGATAATCCAGAGAAACTGAGGATATAGTTCAGTGGTAGAGTACTTGCCTAGCATGCCCAGGCTCTAAGCTCAATCCCTAGATTTGTTAAAATGAGATGATAAAATCTATCCAGAGTAACTGTAGGATGAAGACTAGGCGGTCCTACATCTTTGCTCTAGTTGGTCACTGAACAGTTAGGGAACTTCCCACAAAGCCCTAGAATTGAGCTAGCTTGTGACCAGATCCTGAACTAATTTTAGACTGAGGTTTTCCAGGGATTGGGGAGGGGGGAATGCCATATTTAAAATTGTGGATTAAAGTATATACTTAAGAGGAGAGAAGAGAGAGTGTGTCATATGTTGACACAGTAAGGCCACTTCAGACACATCATTACTAGGCCTCTCTCTTCTACCTTAAGCAAATAAGGCAGGGATAAATAATGGCTTCTTAATACAAAGGAGCCAAAGGGAGCTTTTTAAATGTGTAGTTGAGCATGTCAAGCAAAGGAACTGAGATGGGAAAGACCTTGCAATGAATGAACAAAACTTACTGTGTTGTTTGTTTATTTTTTTGAGACAGGGTTTCTCTGTGTAGTTCTGGCTATCCTGGAACTTGCTCTGTAGACTCAGAGACTTGCCTGCCGCTTGCTGGGTTAAAGGTTTAAGCCGCCACCACTCAGCGGACTTGGATTACATTCACAAACCACAGTATGCACCGGATAAATTTTTTAAAATCTATTACTTATTTTCATATTTAAGGGATTACATTCCATTTGAATTCTCACTTTTGGGTTTGGTGATCTTCTAGTAAGTTTAGAATGTTGTAATATGAACTTTTGAATTAACTACTTGCAAAAAGATAATTTTGCTTGACAGATGAACCTCTTCCTCGATCCCCATCTTTATCTTAAGAATTTCTTTAGTTCATCTTTCATCAGTGGTTGTATGTAGCCACCCCCAAGCCATCTCTGGTCCTGAGGATGTAATTCCTGTTAAGTTGAAAGGGCAAACCTGACACCTGCCTATTTCAGGTTAGTTAATTACCATTAATGACAGAGGGTAGATTCTTGGAAAAGCACTCCATTGAAAAGGGGACTTTCAACTTTATTTGGTAAAATTCCAGTGCACTTACCCAGTTTCCTCACTGAGGTCAACTTGGGGACTCCTGCACTACTGAAAGGCAGGTACTTCGGGCCTATATTGTGGCTGCCATTAACAGCTGTGCATCCTTGGAGCTCCATTCTCAAGACCTTTGGCCTCACCCCTACCAATGAAATAAGATACTGCTATGTTCCCAGAATGTTTCTCGTGGCTTGCAAATGCATCTGGAACCAATGGACAGAGGACTTTCTCAATTTGATTTTGGCAATTTTCTTTTCACTTTCTTTTGGGAGTGGGGGTGGGGGGTGGGGATTGTTAGTGCTTGAGGTTGAACCCAGAGCTTGAAGCATGCTAAAAGCATGCGCTCTACTACAGGGCTACTCTATCAGCTCATTCCTCTTTTCACCTTCCCCCAAACCCCCATACCTGATACCAAGAGTCCTATCAGCTTGAACAATTCTGCCTTTTTTTTTTTAACCGATAGGCTGAGGGGTGAAGGTCAATTAGAAAACTGGAGAATAGAAGGGTGGTGATACATTTTTGGAGGGGGCAGGTGTACTGACAAAAACCCAGACAACCTCCTTCCAGACGTTCAGTCCAATGGTGGGTTCCCTCACTCGGTCAGGGATCTAGGCGCCCCAGGAGGCAGCAAGCAGCGCTGGGCGAGCCGCTGTCCCTCCAGGGAAGGAGGGTGAGCCCGCAGGCCGGCTGCCACTCTGATTGTTACGCGTGTCCAACTTCACAGAGTGCGGCGTGCCGCGGTGCGCCGGGGCCGCCATCCTGAGCCAACCGTGGTTCGGCGCGGGCAGCGGCCGCTGCGAGCCGCCGCCCGCCGTCTCCGGGCAGCCGTCCGCGGGGGAGGGGCAGCTGGCGCCCGCGTTCTCCGGCCCGGCGGCCGGCGGAAGAGCCCCGCACCGCGGAAGCGCGACCGCGGCTGGGGATCAGCTGCTGGAGGAGGCGGAGAGGCGGAGCCTAGGGGGGAAGGGGAGGGAGGGAGGGACGCGACCGTGAGGAAGCCGCGAACGCCGCCGACCGTCTGCACACCTCGCTCCGTCTGCCATGGCTGGTTAAAGAAGCCTCCGGCTCGCCGCGCGCGGGGAGGGAAGGGAGGGGAGCGGCGGCCGGGCGTGCGGCCGAGGGAGGGGCGGCGGCGCGAGCTGCGGCGGCGGCGGCGGCGGTTCCAGCATGAAGAGGAGAGCTGGCCTGGGGGGCAGCATGAGGTCAGTGGTGGGCTTCTTGTCCCAGCGGGGCTTGCATGGGGACCCCCTGCTCACTCAGGACTTTCAGAGGAGACGCCTGCGGGGCTGCAGAAACCTCTACAAGAAGGACCTTCTCGGCCACTTCGGCTGTGTCAATGCCATTGAATTCTCCAACAATGGAGGCCAGTGGCTGGTCTCAGGTAAATCAACCCCCTTCCTTCCCCTCCCCGCGCCTCCCGCTCCCCTTCCAGCTGCCCCTGGCCCTTTCCCCGCCACCCTCCCGCTGCCCCGTGTCCCCACCCC
>NW_022196912.1:95426224-95426625 GCF_008632895.1 Mastomys coucha | reverse complement strand
GGGCAGGGCACGCAGGGGTGCGGAGAGGCCGAGGCGCGCCAAAGGCCAGGCGAAGCTCGAGCCCCGATCCTCGGTGTCGTGGAGAAAAGGGCCCTCGGAGCCGGAGGCCGGCAGTGACAGAGCCGGACGCCCTGGGGCCAGCGGGGTCGGGCGGGTGGTGACGGGTAGCAGAGAGGCGTCCCCTCCCCCGGGCTCTCTTAGGGCCCAATCCCATCTCCCAGCACACAGTGGTAGCCTCTTCCGCGTCTTGTTTTTATTATGGTTCCGAGAGTTGGCGAGAGCTCTGGAGACCCAGGGACGACACCAGCCTGAACTTGGATGCGCTGTTCGGGAGCCAGGGGTTCGGGACGACCCCAAGGAGACCTACTGGCGGGAGGCGGGCTCCAGGACCCCCTCCCCGC
>NW_022196912.1:95406346-95426214 GCF_008632895.1 Mastomys coucha | reverse complement strand
GGCTCCTGTTGCAGGGCTGCTCGCCTCCTCCCCCACCCAGTTCAGCTGGGCCTACTTGCCTCCAGGGTCTCCCCGCTGGGGTGGGGAAAGTGGTGCAATCGAGGCCGGGGCTCCGGCCGGGCGGTGTAGGCCTTGCTCTCTCGGGGCTCCTAGCGACAGGCAGCTGAATCGATAGCCTATTGCTCCGGGGGAGGCCGGACCGGAGCGTTGGCGGCGGCGGCGGCGGCGGCTGCGTACGCTGCTGCGGCCGGGGTCGCTGGCTGCCGCCCGCTCCTCCCCTGGGGTCGCGGCCCCGGGTGAGGGCGGGTGGGGCTGGGCTCTCGCTCGGGAAGGGGCGGCTCCCTGAAACCCGGCTACACTGCGAAGGGCCTAGACCAGATCGGGCGTTCCCGCTCGCCTCCTTCCTCTGCTCTTTTCCTATACTGGGAGGGTCGAAGGGAGCCCAGCGCTGGACGTGGCGCTTAACTTCACCCAGGTGGATGCCCGAATGGCTTTTTATTTTGCGTCACTGGGCAGCTCTCCAGAAACTTCGCCGGCGGTTATGGCAAAGCATCTTGTCTTCGCAAGTCTCAGGCGGAAGTGCCACCATGAGTATGGTCCAGTTTGTGGGTAGCAGAGATAAGAGGTCTGTGATTATTTCATGATACACCGGGGATTTATCACACTATCTTTTCACACCAGATTATTTTCCCCTTGCATAAAGTTTGGACCCTAGATGACTCCCTGCCCCAAGAAACCTGATATACTACTTCAAGGCAGGCCCTACATTAAAATGCTTTTCTTCCACACAACGTGGTGTAGAATTTTACCTAACAAAATTCAAGTGCAAAAATGGAAAGAGCCGTTCTTTGAAGGCTGTTCCTGTGTTTGTAATACAACTCTCTCCTGAGGTTAATGTATTACAACTGAGAGGCTCCCCCAAACAGTCACTTTACCTACAGAATGAGGGACTGTGAGGACACTCGAATAACGAGCTAATTAATCGGCCCAGCTTAACACATTTCAGACAGAAACTTGAAATATAATGCAAATACCATAAAGCTCTCCTATTTAAAGTTAATGCATTTTACTCTTTTTCTTTTCTTTCTTTCTTTCTTTTTTTTTTTTGAGACAGGTTTCTCTGTGTAGTCCTGGCTGGCTTTGATCTGCCTGCCTCTGCTGGGATGAAAGGTGTGCCCTGTACATTTTTCACTTAATCTTAGTAAGAAGGCAGAGAAGCAGAGGAGTAAGAGTTAATACGTTTTTAAGAGCATCGGAAGGGCTGCTGAGGTTGTGTATATATATTCCCAGCATTATTCTGTGCTCCTTCCCGTAGGATCTTTTGTTTATGTTTTGGGACAGGGTCTTGCTATGTAACGGTGCTTCTACATCCTTTATATCTTGGTTGAGCTCCATTATCTCTAGTCTTGGCCAGTTTCTGTCTTTTAAATTTCTGTTTGAGGATGAGTCTGTGTTCAGGCAGGCCCAAACTCAATATGCCACCAAGAATGACCTTGAACTCCCCACTCTGCTATCCCTTCCTCCCAAGTGGTGAGCTTATATTGCTTTATTTCGTTTTACTTTTCGGAGACAGGATCTCACACTGGGTTCTGACTGGCTCAGGTGCCTCAGCCTCCAGAGTGCTGGAATTGTAGTTGTGAGTCAGTTTATGCTGTAGGGCAGGAGGGCTGGGTGCACGGTCACTTCCTTCTCTAGTCCCGAGTTATCCTTCTCCATCAGTCAGTACTTCCTGGGTTCCAGCCCACCTGCCCTCCCCCACCACACCTCCCAGCTCCTTTCTTCCTGTTTTGGTTTTGTTTTCATTTCTGTCTACTCCGGTCCCAGCTCTTTGTCCTTCCTTCCAGCAGTCAGCTCTATCAGCCCATCCAGTTGGACTCAGATAGTATTTATTCCCAAAACACAAGTTTTTGTTAAAAGCAATTCACCTTGTATTTTAAGCACATCTTGTGTTAACAAAACGTTCTGCTTGCTTTTGACAAGGAAGCCCCCTTGGGGATTCATAATACTGCGAAACTTGTTAAAGCTAATTAAAAAATGTTTTCCCTTGAGAAGTCCTTCAGTGATCTTTCCAAGTTTAACAGTATTTGAAATGTCATGTTTACATGCTTTTTACCTCTGGTTTATTGAGACAGGGTCTCATAGCCCAGGCTAGTATGGAACTCTGCATGTAGCTGAGGTTGGCCAATGAACTCTTTGATCCTCACAATTCTGCCTCACAGATGCTGGGATTACAGGTCTGAGAGCCTCTCCCCTTTGTCATTTTTTTTTTCTTACTGGGCACTGTCCCTTATCATCTGAGGGACATCATAAACCAGTATGAGACTGATTGGTGCATCTGTCCCCAGGAAGGAGGGGTATCAGATTCTGGGATAGTACTTTTCTGCATTCTGTTGTCTTTGTGTCTTGTTCTGAATTGGTGAAAGCCCTTAGGGAGATGTGATGCTCTGACAGACTGTCTCTAGTTACTTGTTTACATTTTCTAATAGTTTGGGGGGGGCACATTTTTGTAACACATACACAGGGTTTGATAGATTAATTAAGGCCTAGGACAAAAATTTCTGATTTCTGTGGCCATATAAAGGGTTACTGCTTAAGGATACATCACTTTCCTGTCAGCTGTTCTGTCTGACAGAGTATAGTGAGGTACAGCAAGGGACCTCACTCACTTAAATACTTTAAGTTATTTGACACTTCATTTTTTTTTTAATTTTTATCTATTTGTCTTTTTATCTATTTATCTATCTGTCTCTTATATGTATGGTTGGTTTGTGTGCATGTATGTCTATGTACTGTGTCTATGTCTGGTGCCTTTGGAGCTCCTTGGGATTGGAGTTACTGATGGTTGTGAGCTATCACATGGAATTGAACCCAGGCCTCTTGGAAGAACAACCAGTACTCTTAACTGCTGAGACATCTCTCTAGTTTTATTTGATACTTTCAAGTTGTGAAAACTGGCCATGGTGACATTTGAAATTTCATCTACTTGGGAGGTTAAAGCAGGAGAAAGTGGCCAATATGAGTAATTTAGCAAGAGCCTTTACTTAAAAAGGAAAAAAATACTTAGTTGTATGTATACATGTAGAGTGAATGACCTAGTTTTCAGGGCTCTCTGTTCAATTCTCCCAGTCTGGGATATACAAACATTCTCCTTAAACTTCTGATCCTCTTGCCTCCAGTGACAGGATTGTAGGTGTGTACTTCAACCATGAATGGTTTTAAGGAGTGTTAAAATATTTTCACCAAAGAAGTTACTTTTATTATTACTATTTTTATTGACCAGAAAGCAGTATCACTGTGGTACCATGCACACAGTGTGATATTGTGGCATGGCATGTAGTTAAAGTCATTGCTGGGCCACTTGAAGCTGTGACTGCACATCACTGAGCCTCTTGGTGCTATTTTTTCTGGTCTGTACAATGGGAATTCCAGGCCTACCTGAAGGGTTGTTGTGAGATTTATGTTGGGTGTTACACAGAATCATAATAAAACCCGTTTGCTTTCTTAACTTTTTGTTGCTTCTGTGGTCTCCCTCATAGTTGCTGAACACTGTTGCTAATGTATGTTGAACTAATGTATGTTGAACATAATGTATAATGAACTGTATGATTTTGTGACTTTTTTGTTGCCTTGCTAGGGATTAAACTCAAGTTCCGGGCACTCTAGGCAAGTGCTCTACCGCTGAGCTATATCCTAAGCCTTTAGTGGGTTTTGTTGTTGTTGTTGTTGTTGTTGCTTTGTTTGTTTTTGTTGTTTGTTTTTTTGAGACAGGGTCTCACTGTGTAGCCTTGGCTGGGCTTGAACTCATTGTACAGATCAGACTGACCTTGAACTTACAGTGATCTACTATCCTCTGCCTCCTGAGTGCTGATCAGGAGTTTTTCATCACCATGCCCAACAGCCCTTAGTATTTTTGAGCTATCTCATTCCCATGCTGGCCTTAAACTCTAGATCCTTCTGCCTTGAGGCCAAAGTGCTGGGATTACACAAGTAGTTAGTTTTATGACTTTGTGACATGAAGTGACAACATTATATGGAAAACACCTGGGATAGGGTGACATGGCTTTGAAGTTGGAAGTCTTAGCTGTAGTCACAGATTGTGTAGATTTAGGTAAATTGCTTCATTATCTATTCATAAAATAAGGTAATAGATTGCCCAAAGTACAAAACAGATGGTAATGAATGGTCAGTGAAGTTGCTGTTCATGAAAGTGCTGAGGCTGGGGATGTAGTTCAGTTGACAGAGGGCTTGCATAGCAGGCACAAAGCCCTGGGCCCTGCCACTAGCACCACATAAACCTGGCACAAGGCAAAGTGTCAGGGGAGTTCATGCCTGTGATCCTAGTACTTGAGAAGCAGAGGCAGGCGGTTCAGAAAGCCAAGGCCATCATTGGCTACACAGTGAAATTGAGGCCAGTTTAGGTTCATTTTTCCAAAGAGCACACAATAGGAAAAAGGAAAAACTGAAGAGGTAGTAAAAATGTCCATACTGGAACTGGATGTAGTCAGTGGTAAAGCACTTGCCTAGCAGGCATGAGACCCAGAGTTCAAGCTCCACAACTGCAAGTGAATAAGCTATGCCAGAGTGCACCCACATAGGTAACAGGCTAAATCCAGGGTATCCCTATGGATATGTAGTGCTAACCTTATTAATATCATTAGGATTGCTTGCAAGAAACACTTATCCCTTGAATGATAATGCAATATATATTTAAATTTATATATTTTACAAATATGTATATATATGCACACACACATAAAGAAGCTAATCAAAAGCATAAACTAGACTTTAAAAAGAAGTTTTATACAGCTGGAGAAATGGCTCAGTGGCTAAAAGCACTGGTTGTTGTTTCAGAAAACCCAGGTTCAGTTCCTAGCAGCCACATGGCTACTTAGAATCCATAACTCTTTGGTGATTGTGAGTGCCCTCCAAGTTGAACATCTTTGAGATGTGTGGAAGACCAATCAGAAATAGCTCTGTAGGTATTGGACATGGATTATAAATTGCCTTCTTACATCTTATTTTATGTATATGGATGTTTTGTTGTATGTATGTGTTTGCAATACTTATGCCTGGTGCCCAGAGGGTAGAAGAGGGAGTCAGTTCTCCTGAACTGAAATTACTGAGGGGTACCAGCCACCCTGTAGATGCTGGGAAATAAACACAGGTCCTCTGTAAGATCAGCCTTTTGTTTGTTTGTTTGTTTGTTTTTGTTTTTTTGTTTTTTTTCGAGACAGGGTTTCTCTGTATAGCCCTGACTGTCCTGGATCTCACTCTGTAGATCAGACTGGCCTCGAACTCAGAAATCAGCCTGCCTCTGCCTCCCAAGTGCTGGGATCAAAGGCATGTGCCACCACCTTCTATCCAGCCAGTGTTCTTAACTGCTGAGCCACCTCTCCAGCACCTTTTATATTTTATAAGTGTATAGGTTTGTGTAAATAGAATCTTAGCAGTTGAAAAAAGGGGTTTCTGCACTTTAGTAATGAAGTTTGCTGTAGCATTATTTTATTATTTCACCTTCGTTGAGGTCTCAGGCATTGGATTCTGTAGAGCTAGTGGATTAATGGCTCATATAAAGTTTTATATTTCAGTGAAATTATTATATCATTCTGATGCTTATGACTAAATGTTAAGAAAAGTACTTTTGGAAGCTTTTCAGGTAGCAGCTATGCTGTTCCAAAGTGAAGAATTGTGAATGGGGAGAGACATTTATTTGCTTGGTCATATTTTATAAAGGGAGATAGCTATTTAGACTTATTACATTTACATGGACCACCAACATCACTGTTGTAGGGATCCGTAGTTATGGAGAGAGACTTGAGCTTTTCCACTCTTGCTAACTTAGTTGCTTTGACAAGTCCTCATCTATGTAGTAAGGTCAGCATATCTCCCAGGGTTGGAATGAAGACTGACGAGCTGACACAGTGGCTTAGTCCTGGCTCTTGTCTAAAGGTCCTACTGCTGCTACAGTTGCTGTTTCATTGAACCTCACAAATGAACAGAAATAAAGACCTGCTCAAGTGGTGTCAATCTCTCTGTGTGGGTTACTTTGCCAGTGTAACACATCTGTAGTTTCACTGTCCTAAGCATAGTTGTTTGTGTTAAATTGATGGTGTCCCATAGGGGAGATTTTACAGAATAAAGTTGGGCAGTCTCTCCTGCTGAGTCTCCAGTGTGAAGCTGAGCTATACATCTTACTTTGGAGGTCTTTGTTTTTTTCCTAGAATATTGGTCAGGAAGAGAAATTTGTTTTTCATTCTTAAGATTGGTTTTATGAAGTCCAGGTAGGCTTTGAACTCATTTTGTAGCTGATAATGACCTTGAGTTGATAAGACCCTCCTCCTACCTCCTTTGCTGGGCTTAGGAAGAGGAACCTGTCAAAACTGTTGCTAGCTTCCTTTAATCTGAATTCCCATTCAAGTGTGTATCTAAATTCTAGTTGTTGCCAGGCAGTGGTGGCGCACACCTTTAATCCCAGCACTTGGGAGGCAGAGGCAGGTGGATGTGTGAGTTCGAGGCCAGCCTGGTCTACTGAGTGAGTTCCTGGACAGTCAGAGCTACACAGAAACCCTGTCTCCAAAAAAAAAAAAAAAAAAAAAAAATCTAGTTGTACCTCTTGGCCTTTCCACTTATTTTGAACCTTTGAGGATGATAGTCTTTCTTAGTGTTAGATAAGTTGATTGTGTTTGATGGCTTAGTAAAAATACTTTAAAAGTTATTTGTGTGCATGCATGCTTGAGCCCCTCTACAGGCATGAAGCTTGAGTGTGGGGGCTGGAACATGTATCAGGTGAGAGGGAAATTTTTGTGGAGTTGGTTTTCTCCTTCCACTTCTATATGGTTTCCAGGGATAGAACTCAGGGATAGGTCTCTAGGTTTGTGCAAGTATCTTTACCTATAAAAGTAATTTTATTGGGGGGGGGTCTTCTCCACTCTTTCTTGTTTAGCTCTCTAGTAAACAACACAAAGACATCAGAATTTATTAACAAGGTACAATCCTAAACTGGGAAGATTCTGAGACTATTCTAACCCGGCTAGGCTATTAATAACCAGATAAATGCTGCATTACTTGCCAGCTGGGTTGTGCTGTTTCATGTGTGTCCTCAGTGTGACCGGCTTTTGACCATGTACTCATGGTCCATCCTGCCTCATGCCAACCTCCTTGTTCCTCTGCTTTTTTTCTTCTCCTGTGGTCCTACCCAAGACCCCCTACTTTATCTCAAGTCCTGCCTCTCTCTCCTGCCCTTGCCTAGGCTCTAGCCTTTTATTGTCTAATCAGAGATTATTGGAATGCATTCTTTATAGCACATTGGTCAATACAATGCCCATGTCCAGATTGCAACCTGATCTTGGGGCACAGAACTCAGAATCTGAATACACAGTGCACAAGACCACCCCCACCATTTACCGTGTTTCATCTCAGCAGCCCATTTTATAATGGGCTATGGGAAGAACAGCTGAAATTTGGAAGTTTGGCAGCTTTGGTTTAGTCTCTGAGCGAGTGCTGGTGGGTGAGTAGTGGCAGGCAATTGATTCAATCTTAGAATTGTTACAACATAAGCTTTATGGAGTTAGTTTTCTTTGCAAAAAGTTTTGTAAAAGTGTAAGCAGTGATCTCACATACAAAAATGATAGCATAAACTGCTCAGAAGGTGTGGATGACTCGAGTATCTGGTGTAATTAGAAGAACTTATAGTTTCCTACATTAAAAGAGTTGAGGCTAGAAAGAATAATGGCCTTGTGGTCCGGGAATATTTACATTGCAACAGCTACTATCCTTATAACTCCTATGGATCCTTACTGTTTAGGTACCGAAAAAACTGTTTTCAGTGTCTAGCTCTATTCTAGTTCTTTTTTTTCTTTCTAATAGGACATTCACAATAGTTAACAGGATTTGACAGTTATAAGAGTCTTCCCATCCATTTGTTATTTTGTTTCTTTTGAAACAAAGTAACTTTGTTGCTGGGCTGATCTTGAACTCACAGATAACCAGCTGCCTCTGCCTTTTGAATCCTGGACTAAAGTTGTACGCATTAAACAAAATTACTGTTATTTTTGTTTGTTTGTTTTTTCGAGACAGGGTTTCTCTGTGTAGCCTTGACTGTCGTGGAACTCACTCTGTAGACCAGGCTGGCCTTGAACTCAGAAATCTGCCTGCCTCTGCCTCCCAAGTGCTGGGATTAAAGGCGTGCGCCACCACCGCCCCACAACAAAATTATTTATGGGGTTGGAGAGATGGGGTTAGTGGTTAAGAGCACTTAAGGTACTCTTCCAGAGGGCCCTGGTTCAATTTCCAGCACCCACATGGCAGCTCACAACTGTCTGTAACTCCAGTTCCAGGGGATCTGGCACCCTCACACAGGCTCACATGTAGACAAAACATCAATCTGCATGTAAAAATAAAGAATTTTAAAAATTGTTCATTTGTGTGCATATGTGAATGTGGGCACTCAGGTATCATGGTGTGTATGTAAAGGGCAGAAAACAACTCTTGGAAGTCAGTTCTTTTCTGCCACCTTGGGGATCTGAGGATTGAACTCAGTCATCAAGTTTCTGTGTAAGCATTTCTACTTTCTGGACCATCTCGCCCACCCTTTTTTGTTTTTTTGTTTCTCGTGTGTGTGTGTATGTGTGTGTGTGTGTGTGTGTGTGTGTGTGTGTGTGTGAAACCAGTCTCATGAATGCCAGGCAAGCGTTCTTTCATTGAGTTTTATCTCCAGCTTCTAGTTATAGTTTTTGCAAATATTTGCTAAAGATAGGACATTTTATTTAAAGAAAAAGTAATTTTAGGGGCTGGGTGGCAAGATGGCTCAGTGATTAAGAGTACTTGGTGCTCTTCCACTGGACCTTCCAGAGGACCAGAGTTCAGTTCCCAGCACATACATCAGGTATCTTCTAACTACTTGTAACTCCAGCTCAAATGGATCCCTTCTGGCTTCTGCCAGCACCTGCACCAATATGGCATACAAATGCACAAACACATTTAAATAAGAATAAAAAAATAAAAGGAAAAATAATTCTTCCTACTTTGGATCACTGTTGTTAATATCTGGATCATATTTTTGGCCTTTTTGGTATGTATGTATATATACTTTTTTTTTTAAGCCAATGTCTCATGTACCCCAGGCTGGTTTCAGATTATATTTGTAGCTGAAGCTGCTTTTAGACTCCTGGTCCTCCTGTCTCCATCTCCTCAGTGCTACGTGTGGGTTGTGAATTGGTTTGAGTAAGAATAGTTCCCCATAGCTTGTCATATATTTGAATATTTGGTTCCTGTTTGATAGACATATTTGAGAAGAATGAGGGGGGGCTGGCCTTGTTGGAGGAATGTGTCACTGGAGGTAGGCTTTAAGGTTTCAAAAAGATTTGTGTGATCCCCAGTCTTATTCTCTTTGCCTTGTGGTTGTGGATCAAGATGTGAGCTCTCTGCTGTTTCTTCTCTCTGTCATCCTGGACTGAAACCCTCTGGAATTGTAAGGCAAATTAAAAGCTTTCTTTTATAAATTGCCTTGGTCATGGTGTTTTATCAAGCAGTAGAGAAATAACTATCACACTGTGCTTACAGGTGAGCATCACCATTGCATTGTAAGCCCTTCATGTGGGGGCAGGGACTCATTACTCTGTTCTTTCTTGTCAGCTTCCTTAGTGTTCATATACAAGTGTGTACTGTGTTCATATACAAGTGTTGTATATGTGTACTGTTCTTTTTTTAATTTTTTTTTTTTTTTTAGGTGAGGTCTTAATGAAGCTTGGGCTGATTTTGAGCTCACTGTGTAGCTAAAGCTGGGTATTGAACTCCTGCTGTTCTGTCTCTACTTTTTTTTTTTTTTTTTTGGAGACAGGGTTTCTCTGTGTAGCCCTGGCTGTCCCGGAACGCACTCTGTAGACCAGGCTGGCCTCGAACTCAGAAATCCGCCTGCCTCTGCCTCCCAAGTGCTGGGATTAAGGGTGTGAGCCAGCACTGCTGAGATAGTTTTTTTTTTTTTTTTTTAAAAAATCAGACTCTTCATGTATTCCAAGCTGGCTTAAGATGACTTTAAACTGTTCATCTCCTGCTTCTATCTCTTGAGTATTGGCATTGCAGAGTTGTGTCACTGTACCACAGTTATGTTGGGGATTCGACCCAGGGTTTTATGTATCCTAAGCAAGCACTAGACTAACATAGACATGCTGCTAACCTTTAAATCCTTTCTTTAAATGTTTGTGTCTGTTTATTTGGGTGTGCAGAATGTTAGAGGACAAGTTGAAGGACTTGATTCTCTTCTCCCACTATCAGGGTTAGCAGCAAGTGCATTTATTTATCTGCTGAGTCATTCCACTGACACCTTAATTAAAATATCTAAATCACTTTATTAGTTTCTGAAATATCAGAGATATCTTCAAACAATAACAAGTAGTTGAGTTCATTGTGGCAAATACAAGTTTTTGGAATATCTTTTCACTTGAAAAGTTGAATTTTATCATTGGTTATGGATAGCTGCTAGTTATTTTCCTTGAGATCATAGGCTTATCTTGTTCATTTTGAGAAAATATTGCCAAATCCCTATCTTGCTAATTTGAAAAAAAAAATATTGCTAAGTCCCTGAGTCTTAAACCATAGTTTGTCTGTTTCAGTTAAAAAAAAATGGTAGAGACCGGGCAGTGGTGCTGCATGTCTTTAGTCCCAGCACTTGGGAGGCAGAGGTGGGTGGATTTCTGAGTTTGAGGCCAGCCTGTTCTACAGAGTGAGTTCCAGGACAGCCAGGGCTATCAGAAACCCTGACTCGAAAAAAACCCAATAGTAATAATAATAATAATAATAATAATAATAATAATAATAATAATAGAAGAAATGAAAGACATCCAGTTTAGCATATGATGCAGAACTCGCTGTTGTTCTATGCTTGTGTTTTATTAAGAACTTTGAGGGTTTTTTTTTTGTTTTGTTTTGTTTTTTTTTTTTCCCCTGAGACGGAGTTTCTCTGTATAGCCCTGGCTGTCCTGGAACTCACTCCGTAGACCAGGCTGGCCTCGAACTCAGAACTCAGGAAGCCTTGCCTCTGCCTCCCAAGTACTGGGATTAAAGGCGTGCGCCACCACTGCCTGGCTAAGAACTTTGAGTTTTATCATACAGGAAGGGTATTAGGGTGTGTCTGTGGTTGAAATTTGATTTTATTCTTTTATCAAGGACAGGTTAAATGAAGATGGTATTTTTTTATTTTTGTTTGTTTTACTGTAAGTGATTAGGAGTTAGATTAGAATAAACTAATGAAATGACTAGAGGAATGACTCTGGTCAAGAGCATTTACTGTTCTTGAAGAGGACCAGGTTTGTTTCCTAGCAGCCACCTGATGACTTACTATGAGCCATAACTTTAGCTCCAAGCAATCTGACATCTTCTAACCTCTGAATGGCACCAAAACACACACACGGTGCACAAACATATTTATAGGCAAAAGACTCAAACACATAAATAAATAAGCATAAAAGAATACACTGATGACCAGTAAAATTTATATCGTTGCTCTAATCAGCACTAAGGTATCAGTGATTTATCCATCAGTACCTTTGGACTATCAAAGCAATTTAAAAAGAAAATTGACTGGTGAGGTGGCTCAGTGGCTAAAAGGGCTTGCAGTGTAATCCTGATATCCTTAGTTTGATTCCTGGAATCCACAGTGGTTAGAGAAAACCCAAATCCTAAAGGCTATCCTCTGACCTTGTAGTTTGAATGAGAATGGCTCTTATAGGCTCATATCTTTGAATGTTTGGTTCCTAGTTGATGAACTGTTTAGGAAGGCTTAGGAGGTGCGACCTTGTTGGAAGTGATGTACCAATGGGAGTGGTCTTTGAGGTTTAAAATGCTGATACCTGCTCTCAGCTACTGCTCTAGCACTTGCCTGCCTCCATGCTCTCTGCCATGATGGTCTTAGACTTATCCTCTGAGACTATAATCCAGCCCCAAACTAAATGCTTTCTTTTGTAAGTTGCCTTGGTCATGGTATCTCTTCACAGCAATAGAAGAGTAACTAAGACAGAGTTGATACTAGGGAGTGGTACCTGATGCTGTGCCAGTCCTGACTGTACTGCTTGTTGGTGAAATGTAGACTTTGTCTTAGGAAAGTAATTGAATGCAGTAAGCGTATGGAAGACAGTAGTTCTGAGAGCAATGTGGAGTATGAAGCCTAACTCACAATTTCATAGTAGAATGATGTTAGCAGCTGGGCTAGAGAGCATTCTTGTGATGATTTGGCAAAGAATATGGCTGTTTTGCCATTGTCGTGCCAGATGTTAAATTGAAGAGTTTTGGACTAATGTCATTGGCAAAGGAGATTTCAAGACAGCCTAGCGTGAACTGTGTCATGTGATTATTAATTAGTAAGTACTCTTATGTAGATCTGTAACAAAAAAGTATAAGCCAGGCCAAAAAAATATTCTGAATGTATAGTTTAGGAGGAAAAGAGCACCAGGAAATATAATGGTGGAGCCTGAGCTCACGGAGATGAGAAGTTTAAAGAATGGCTAACTAAAAGTGATAAAGGGAATGATACCCAGACCCCACCCAGCTAAGCTTCTGGGTTGTTAAATACCTAAAGAATCTTCTAAAAGAAAGGAAAATTATTCCACGAAGGAAAGCATCAACAAGTCAATCTATGCAAATTAATTCCTCAAGTGGGCCAGATTCTGTTACTTTCGAACTTGGCAGCTTTGACCAAAGTGATTCTGGCTTTAAAGCCAAGGATACAGGAATAAAGGAGTTGTGGAATTTCCTCCACAGTTCAGGAAAGCTGCTGAGGCCAGGTGTGTGGGAGAGGTGTCCCTGCATAGAAACCCAGAGAGGCCAGGTGTGGGAGAGGTGTCCCTGCATAGAGGGCCAGAGAGGCTCCAGAGTGAAGCTGTGAAGGTGAAGCCTAGGTTTCACTGGAGACCCCAAGATATTGGAGGTGCAAGAGCCGTGAGAGCCAAGGAGAGCTGAAGACAGGATGTGGGACCAGCTCAAGAGAGAAAAGAATGTCGCAGTCAAGAAAGCCAAAAGGAGTGGAAGATTGGAAGAACCATATAAGCCCTTTGCCATCAGGCATAGACTTTGAGGATTTGGAGTTGGCCCTGATGGGTTTCAGTCTTGCTTTGGCTCAGTGTTCCCTACTTATCCCCCTTTCCTGCTTTTTGGAATGGTAATGTATATTCTGTGCTACTATATGCTGGAAGTATGTAATTTGTTGTTTTGATTTTACCCCAGGGGTTATAGTTAAGAGTTTGCCTTGATGCACAGGGAAGGCAGAGGCAAGCAGATCTCTGTGAGTTTGAGGCCCGTCTGGTCTACAGGGAGAGTTCCAGGACAGCCAGGTCTACACAGAGAAGTCCTGGCTTAAAAAAACAAAACAAAACAAAACAAAAAACAAAAAAAATACAGCACCACCACAACAAAATCAACAATAACAAAAAGAGTTTGCCTTGCATCTCAGAAGAGACTTAGGACTTTTAAAACAGTCTTGAGATTGTGAAAGACTTACAGAATTTTGGCATTAGTCTGAATGCATTTTATATATGTATATTTTATATAGATGCATACGGCTGTAGGCCTTTGGTGTCCCGGGAATGGCCCTCATCGGTTCATATATTTGTATGTTTGGTTCCCAGTTGGTGGACTATTTAGGAAGGATTAGGAAGTGGGGCCTTGTTGAAGGAGGAGTCTTTGGGAAGTGGGCTTTGGGTTTCCAAAAGCCCAGGCCAGGCCCAGTCTCTCTGTCTCCCTGCCTCAGGTTTGAGGATCAGATGTCAGCTTTCAGCTTCTGCTCCAGAGCCATGCCTGCCTGCTTGTTTCCACCTTCCCCACCATTGATGATTAAGGATTCACCCTCTTTAACTGTACTCATGTTCCCAGTTAAATACTCTGCTTTATAAGATGCCTTGGTCATGGTGTCTCTTGTCAGCAACAGACAGCCCTATGCCTACTCACACAATTTTTTTAAAAGCAAATAAAAATTTGTCAGGCTTATTGAAACATTCTTATAATCCCAGCTATTTGGTAGGGCAAGGCAGGAAGGTTTCTAAGACTAGTCATCCTAGTGAGACCCTGTCAAGTGCAAAGGGGCTAGTGCTTTAGCCTTGTGGCGAGTGAGTGTCTAACATCTCCAGGCCCTGGGTTCAACCTTTAGCACAATCAAAGGGAAAAAGAAACATTGTTCTGGCTCTGCAGACTTTCTGAAGTCACCCTAACACCCTTTGAGACCAGATATCCTAAAGCCCATTATGACAACATTATTTAACATCTATGTTAAAATGTAATCAACTTTTGTTATATTTAACTTTTGCTTTTTTTTGTACTCCTTGTAGCTAGATCATCTTGGAAATTAATTTTTCCTTTAGAATAAATCTTTAAAAATGTAATTTTAGGCTGGGCGGTGGTGGTGCATGCCTTTAATCCCAGCACTTGGGAGGCAGAGGCAGGCGGATTTCTGAGTTTGAGGACAGCCTGGTCTACAGAGTGAGTTCCAGGACAGCCAAGGCTACACAGAGAAACCCTGTCTCAAAAAAAAAAAAAAAAAAAAAAAAGTAATTTTGAACCAATGAGTGTGAATAATTTTTGCGTTTTAAAAAAATGTTGTGTAGGTTGGTTAAGGTGGTATGTACGTATATGTGCATATGCACATGAGCACACACACCCATACATACATGCCTGTAATCCTTGCCCTTGACAGATGGAGGCAGGAGGCTTAGGAGTCCAAGATAAGCTTCCCATAGCTACATACTAAGTTTGAGGCTTGTAACTGTTTGGACTTTTCTGTGTCCACCCCAGTTTCTGAATAATGACATAGAGGTTTATTTATGAATTAATGCCTACTAGCTTGTAATTCAGTTATTCTGTTTATATTAATATAAGGTCTACCACATAGCTTGTTACCTCTTCTCAGTTACATAGTCCAACTTCCTCCATCTAACAGCGAATCTCTCCTCTCCTGACTCTTTTTTAGTTCCTCTCTTTGTCTGGAAGTCCCACCTCACTATTCTGCCTTATGCTATAGGCCATAACCAATCAGAAAACGCCTTGGGCAGGTAAGGAAGGACAGAGACACATCTTCACACAGTATACAAAAACATCACTCTAGCAGAAGCTAGTGTGGGATACATGAGATTCTGTGTCTTAAGAACCAGAAAAAAAAGTTACCAATAACTTCTACTGATTATTTTGTAACCTTTTAACTTTGTTAAAATAGTTTTCCAGTACCTTCTGAGATCATTCTGCACTTGGAGTGTTTGCATTTGGGGTGTCTCTGCCTCATAGAGGCCTCTCTTGGAGGTAGTAAAGTAATTTGTTTTCTAACCTTCAGAAGTTTGAACTGCACTGTTTTGATTTTTTACCATATTTAAAGGATGTCATTCATGCTGTTGAGCTTTCTTTCTCTTCTTTACTTTGTTTATCCTGCTTTGTGTGTGTGTGTGCTTACATGCACATGCATATATGGAGTTGCAGTTGTAGATTGCCTGGGCCTATAGAAGTAATGGTTCTTCTTCCCAGCCCCATGAAATAAGACTCAGACTCAAAATATATTTACAAATACCTTGGCCATATAGCTAGGACCTTCTCTGACTAGGTCATAACTTAAAATAACCCATTTATTCTAATCTACATTCTGCCACATGGCTGCTTACCTGTGCTCAGGTACCATGCATCTGCTCTTCACATCTTCCTTGGTGAACCTTCCACCTGGCACTGTCCCAGAATCCTTTCTGCCTAAGCTTATAGGCCATCAGATCTATTACTGACGGGTGCCACATCCATACAGACACACGATATTCTTTCTACGTGTGCCTGTGACAACCAGAAGTCCATGTTGGATGTATTCCTTAATCACTCTCCACCTCAATGTTTGAGAGAATCTCTTACTAAACTTAAGCTCACAAATGTGACTATGCTGGACTGGCCAGCAAACTCCAGGCCTCCTACCTCCACCTGCTAGGCACTGGGATTACAAATGGATGCCACTGTAGCTGCTTTTAACCCCATCCCTACAAGAAGCCATAACTTTATTGGTGATGTAAATAGTGCAAATTTAGAACCAAGCTGTTCTAAAAAGATCCCCCCCCCTTTTTTTTTCTTGACAGGGTCTCATTGTGTAGCACTGGTTGGCCTGAAACACAGGGTTGTAGACCAGGTTAGCCTTGAATTCAGAGATCCATCTGTCTGTATCTTCTGCTGGGATCAGAGGCGGATGCCACACTCTTGGCTTGTAGTGATCCTTTTCAAATGTGGAACAAAAGAGTCCTTGTTTTTAGATAGTCACATTGTCAATTCCATAATAACATTTACAGGGCCACTACTGTTGGTCTTCAGGGCTCCCACAGCCTTTGTGTTCAACACATTTACACGTGACTTGACCAAGTCTATGTTTTTTTAACTTCCATACCTGTGACAGCAACCCCTTTCTCTTCTTAAGTCTGTTTTCCTGAATGTTTGAAGTACTTTCACCTCGTTTCTCAGCAGTTGCCAACGATGTGTGCTGAGATAAGTCTTTAGTGTTGGCTTCCCACAAAACTATGCAGGCGTCTGAGGCTGGGCTCCTCTACACATCAGGTTTTGTGATGAACGAGCGTGTTCTTAGACTTCCCAAGTAGTGCCTGTTTATGTGTGAATCTCAGCAGCTCTGCCACTCAGCCCAAACCCTGCCTCAGCCTGAGGCTGTAGCAACTGTAGCAGGGGGGTTTCTGTGGCTTTCCTAGGCTTTCTGTGTGGAAAGCATGGGCCCAAGATGGAGGCAGGAAGAGAACAAAACAAGCCCTTGACTGATGCTCTTTTAAATTAAAAGAATTTTTATTTTAATTTTATTTATTAATTTGCTTTTTCAAGACAGGGTTTAGCTGTATAGTCCTGGATGTCCTGGAACTCACTCCGTAGACCAGGTTAGCCTTAAACTTAGAGATCCTCCTGTCTCTGCTTCCAAGTGCTGGGATTAAAGATGTGCTCTGCCACCATCACTCAGCTGTTGTGTGTTTCTGTTCTTTTTTTTTTTTTTTTTTAAAGATTTATTTATTATTTATTTATTATAAGTACACTGTAGCTGTCTTCAGGCACACCAGAAGAGAGCGTCAGACCTCATTACGGATGGTTGTGAGCCACCATGTGGTTGCTGGGATTTGAACTCATGACCTTCGGAAGAGCAATCGGTGCTCTTACCCGCTGAGCCATCTCTCCAGCCCCCGTTTCTGTTCTTTTAATGTAGGTGCTTGGGACTGAGCTCAGGCCCTCCTGTTGACAAGCATTCTACTGACAGAACCATCTCTCTAGCCTCTCTTAGTTTATTCTTTTAAAAACATTATTTGAAAGGAAATTTTGTATTACTATAATATCTATGAAGCTATGGGTTTTGTTGTGCTGGTTTTTTTTGTTTTTTGTTTTGTTTGTTTTGTTTTGTTTTAAATATACCTTAAATTACAAACTACAAAGAACATTTCTCCAATGTCTAGAATCATCCAGTGGTATGTAGGAAGAACAAGGACTTTAATCCCCCTGTTCCTCTAGTTGATGGTAGCACCTTAGGACTAGTGAGCTTAGCCTCTTTTATATCTATTTTCTCATGGGCAAAATGGGGCCATTGGAGAAAATGATCCCCCAGGTATAATTAAGCATGAGTGACTGGGGTGAGGAGAAAGGACACTTGAGCATGGTAGATTTGTCATCTGTTTCTGCCCAGGCATTAGAGACATTGTCTAGGACTGACTGGATCGAGTTCAGATTTTAAAGCTATAACTTTATTATATTCTAACACACTAGTTACCTGATTCTAGAGAAAGCTCTTTATTTCATGGGGTCCTAGGTATCCAGTTAAAGTGGTGCTTTGATACCCACTACCTATTTAATGTAGAGTACTCCAAGCTAGGAGCCAAAGCAAGTCAGGCCTCAGTTTCTTTTTCCTTCTTCCCAAGCAGGACCTCATTCTATAGCCCAGGCTGGCTTCAAATTTACCTCAGTTCTCCTGCCTCCCAAATACTGGGATTACAGGTGTAGGCCACCATGCCTAGCCCTTACTTTTGACTCCTTTAAAATAGGAATAACTTTGCTCTCTTATCTGGTTGGAAGTATAATTAGAAATATAGTTGGAAATAAAATTAGATAAATAGGTATATCTTTCAAAAGAAAAGTCCTTAATAAAGATAGGGTGCTAGAAGATACCTGTAGATGTTATTCTACCTCTGGCTTAGTCTATAGCCTAGGAATGCTTTGAATTTTTATTTTCCTGTCTTAGCCTCCAGAGTCGTTTTAAGTACAGGACAGTGCAACAGGGCTTGGTTCTGCCTCTGGCCACTCCTGCAGTGAGGGTCAAAGTCTGGATGAAACCCTTCTCTCCAGACTTGCCTGTGCTGCCATTTGATTCCTTACCCATACTCCTGATTTAAGAAGTGCCACTGAAAGTCAGCTGAGGGCTGGAGACATGGCTCAGCCCTAGTTGGTTAAGAGCACTGACTACTCTTCCAGAGGTCCTGAGTTCAATTCCCAGCAACCACATAATGGCTCACAACCATCTATGGTGGGGCCAATGCTCTCTTCTGGTGTGTCAGAAGACAGCTACAGTGTACTTACATATAATAAATAAATAAATCTTTGGGCCAGATAGAGTGAGGCAAGAGCGAGAAGGTAAAAAAACAAAACAAAACAAAAAACAACAAAAAAAGAAAGTCAGCCTAGTGCCATGGCAGATCACCCAACCTAGCTTACCTGTGGTCAAAATGCAGCCGTCATTCAGTGTGCAAAAACTTGGGCAGGTGTTATAGCTCAGCTGGTAGAGTGTTTGCCTGACATTTACGACTGTCTGGGTCCTAGTTCCACACAAAACTTGATGTTGTCTTATTGGTTGTCTGTAATAGAGGAAAGAGGATCAAGGGTTCAGGGTCATTTTAGCTACACTGAAGTTTTGAGACCAAGCTGAACTATATAAGACTATCTTTTTAAAAAGTTTTCAACCTGGCCATTTATGTGCCTGGTTTCAGTGGCTCTTCATTGACAGTAGGCTGCATTGGGGTAGACTAAGGAGCAGTCTCTGGAGCCAGACCACCTGCATTCGGATCATTGTTGCTCCCCACCCCCACCCCCCAAGTGGTCTCCTGTAGGCCAGGTTGGCTTTGAATTCCTGATCCTCCTGCCTCTACTTGCCAAATGCTGGGATGGGTTTCCTGTGATTCATAGTCTTATATATTACCTAAAAGAATTTGAAGTTCATAGATGATACTTTGTAGAAATTAGGTGTTTTGAGGTGTATATACTTTACATTCTTCTCCTCCTCCTCCTCCTCCTCCTCTTCCTCCTCCTCCTCCTCCTCCTTCTTCTTCTTCTTTAGGTGTTTTGAGGTGTGTATACTTTACATTCTTCTTCATCATCATCATCATTATTATTATTATCGTTATTACTGTTATCATTGTTGTTCAGAAAGGGTCTCTCTACTTTGCTCTGGGGTCAGGTCTGTCCAAGAACTCACTTTGTAGACCAGGTTGCCCTGGAAGTCACAGTCTTCTGCCTCGTGAATACTAGGATTAAAGGTGTGTGCTACCAATCCTGGCTCAGCTTAAATGTGTGTGTGTTTGTGAGTGTGTGTGCTCATGCTGCAGTACCCACAGAGACCAGAAGAGAGCATCAGATCCCCTAGAGTTACATGAGGTTGTAAACCACCTGAAATGGTCGTGGGAAACCAAACTTAGGTTCTCTGGGAGAGGAGCAATTGCTTTGAATTGCTGAGCTATCTCTCTAGCCTCTATTTTGGCTTTTTAAAACATAGTCTCACTCTGTACCTCAGGTTGGCCTGGAACTCAGTATTCCTATCCCAGGCTAGTCTCAAACTCATGGTAATCCTCCTTCCTCAGTCTCCTGAATGTTGGGATTACTTCACCACCCCCGCCCCC
>NW_022196912.1:95397326-95406317 GCF_008632895.1 Mastomys coucha | reverse complement strand
CCCCCCCCCCCCGGTCTTAAACAGTAGTTTTAACAAGACTTTAGTTGCTATGCATTTAGATGGTTTTCAGTCTTCTCTGTTGCCTAGAGTCTCAGGGTCCTCCCTCGGTCTTGGCCTGGGCTTGCCTAGCTTTTTGAGGAAACTCAAAGCAAATTGTTTCCTTCTGTGTTGAGCTGTTCTGGACCATAAAGTAAGAATGCCAGGTGACTGCTTTAGTCATGGTATATAGGGTTTTGCATAGTCTGCTTAGTGCTCAGGACCCTCTGGGAAAGGGTACCACTCTGTAACTTAAAAGCTTGATCTTAGGTCAAAGTGAAATGAACCCTAAGAAGGGAAAGTAAGCTTATTTAGGTTCAGAGTGCAAGGATGCAGTCCATCATGGAAGGAAGTCAGGGAAGCTGCACCTATAGTCAGGGACAGGGCAGTGAATGTGTGTTCAGCCCCTACCCCTTCAAAGATTCAGCTTATTTCTCATTGTCCAGTACTAGTGGTTCTTTATATAATTCAAACTTATCAGATTTTGTCTGCAAATTTATCCCTGTAGTTCTTTTCCATTTTTATCTCATTGAGTGTCCCAGCATCAGCCTAGCAGTTAGAGTGGGCACTATAACAACTTCCCATACAATCACGTAGGCATGGCTAGGCAGGTGTAGGCAAAATCTGCTATACAGTCATGTTCAGTGCTTACCTTTTAAAAGATTTTTTGTCTTTAATTGGAAAAGAGTATTGTACTAGCTGGTTATGTGTGTCGACTTAACACAGGCTGGAGTTATCACAGAGAAAGGAGCTTCAGGTGAGGAAATGCCTCCATGAGATCCAGCTATAAGGCATTTTCTCAATTATTGATCAAGGGGGTAGGGCTCCTTGTGGGTGGTGCCATCCCTGGGCTGGGAGTCTTGGGTTCTATAAGAGAGCAGGTTGAGCAAGCCAGGGGAAACAAGCCAGTAAGGAGCACCCCTCCATGAGCTCTGTATCAGCTCCTGCTTCCTGACCTGCTTGAGTTCCAGTCCTGACTTCCTTTGGTGATGAACAGCAGTGTGGAAGTGTAAGCTGAATAAACCCTTTCCTCCCCAACTTGTTTCTTGGTCATGATGTTTGTGCAGGAATAGAAACCCTGACTAAGACAAGTATGTTATTGGCTGGTTATAAAAGTCAAACGTGGGATAAATAGCATAGCAGTTAAGAGCACTAGCTGCTTTCCAAGAGGACCTGAGTACAGTTCTCAGCACCTGTGTCAGCCAGCTCACAACTCTGTAACTCCATCCAGATGATCCAACATCTCTGCTGCTGCAGGAAGCTGGACTCATGTGTACACATAACCACATGCAGATACACACACCTACACCTATATTTTTTAAAAAGTCATAGGAATGGGTATAATAAATAGTTTAGTGGTAAACACTTGTGTGTGTGTGTGTGTGTGTGTGTGTGTGTGTGTGTGTGTGTGTTTGCGTTCGTGCATGTATGTATGTGTAAAGTGTGAAATGCAGTCTCTTCCCTACTTCTGTTTCCTAGAAGTAATCTTTGTTAATAATGTGTTCCTCCCTCCAGACACTTTTTAACAAATCGGCAAATATGTAGAACACATGTATTGTCATTCTCTAGGAGCTAGATCATGCAGTATGCTACTGCTTTTGCAGTTCAGACCATTGAAAAGTACACAGAGGTAAGAGCCAGGTCCCATGAGAACTGCACTTTAACAACCCTAATAGGAGTATTAGGGTCAAGCAGGCCCTTAGTTGTTGCAAGCAGTAGAAACTAGTTCAGGTTCTATTGGCTATTTCCTGCTCTCTTCCCAAAAAACCTTACTTGAAAGATTCCAAATAATAAGCAAATAAACATTTAAATGCTAAGTCTCAAGGAAGACAGGTGGAACGAAGTGGACTGGGTGAGGAGTGTCTCAGTGTCAGAGCGTATCCATTTTAATTTCTGTATTGTCTGTTTAAGAGTCAGAACTTGAAGAGGGCTAAGACTTAGTACAGTGGTAGATAGAGCACTTGCCTAGTATGCACAAGGCTCTGGGTTCCATCTCTATTACCACTAACATATAACAGTCAACCAAACAAGTCCTGGGAAAATGTGGGTGCTTTAGAGTTCATGTGCCTCATGGGGAAAAAAAATCTTAGATTTATGTGCACTCTCAGAGTCCATAGTTGGAGAGGTATAGATTCAGAAAGGATGGGAGTTGAGGTGGCAAAACCAAATGTTAGCTTTGCAATATCAATTGTTTTAACCCTAGATTCTTGCTCCCTGCTAAAGGAGGAGACGACCGCCGAGTTCTGCTATGGCACATGGAACAAGCGATCCATTCCAGGGTCAAACCCATACAGCTGAAGGGGGAGCACCATTCCAACATCTTCTGCCTGGCTTTCAACAGTGGAAACACCAAAGTATTCTCTGGAGGTAAGAAGACAGATTCTACCTTGGGAAATTAGTGAAAAGAGTGGTAAGAATGTATTTTTCTTCTCATATCTTACTGAGCTGTGAAATTACTGGCTTTGTATACTTTTTCCTTATGTGCGTTACAGCAGTTTAGGTGTGTGAATTAGGGATCCATTATCCTTTCTCCATGCCCCTGCCTCCTTTCTGCCTTGGCTGAAAGTATGCTAATTTGTTGTGCACACACAGGAAGCAATAACCTTACCACATATGGTGCTTGCTTCCTATTCTGTTCTATGTCTTCTGTTATCTCATTTTTGTTCTATTAATTTTATTTTTAATTATTATTGCATGTGTAGGTATGTGTACTCCTATGTTCATGTGGGCAGCCGAAGCCTAGAAATATTAAGAGATTTTATTCCGGGACTTAGAATTGCTGGTTACTTTGCTGGACATGGGGTGGGTTAGTCTGGTAGACTGAACTGTTTGGCCATTCACTTTTCCTGAATGACAACAGTTTATTTTGGTCTGATTTCCTGAATTCTAAGAACTGTTGCCAGGTTATACTTTATTGCTTTAAAAAAAAAAAAAACTCTATAAAGACAGCTCTGTTAAATATTTTTTGTTTTGTTTTGTTTTTTTTTGGTTTTTCGAGACAGGGTTTTGAGACAGGTGTAGCCCTGGCTGACCTGGAACTCACTCTGTAGACCAGGCTGGCCTTGAACTCAGAAATCTGCCTGCCTCTGCCTCCCAAGTGCTGGGATTAAAGGCGTGTTCCATCACTGCCTGGCCTTTGGCCTTTTGAGACAGGTTCTCATAGGCTGACCCCAAGCCTCCTGATCCTTCCGCCTCTACCTCCCCTAAGGGTAGGGATTACATATAAGCAGGAACGACCATGCCTGACTTCTTAGATTATCTTTATAGTCTTTCCTAACTTAATACTCCTATTCTGTATTATGTTTTATTTTGAGTGTATTAGTTTGTGTGTATGTGTACATGTGCACATGCACATACGCAAATGTATAGTACAACCTTCTGTAACTCAGTAATTAGTTTTCTCCTTCTATGATGGGTTCTAGGAATCAAGCTCAGGAATTCAGGCTTTCAAGATTTCCACTTCCTGACCAATTTTTGATTTTTTTTTTTTTTTTGGAAATTTTGAAATCCCATATTGTTGGGTGGAAGGGATCACGTGTAGAAATTATAAAATGTCTATTTTTTTCCTTTGTAGGAAATGATGAGCAAGTTATCCTCCATGATGTTGAAAGGTAAATAGATTATTGGTGTGTGAAGATGACTGATTATATTTTAGATGAACAGTGGCAAATATCTTTTTAGACATAGATTTTAGGTTCTGAAGGAACTAATATGGAACCAATATTAGTTTTCTGAAACAAACAAACCGATTCCTATAATAGTTTCAGTTTTATTTAAAGAAAGGAAAAGATTTGCAAAGTTGTCATACAGTTAGAAGTAATAAGAGAGAAGAGTTTTTCCTCTTTATATTTATGTTATTTATACATAATAAAAATTAATAGTCAATAGTAACTAATATTGAGTTTTTACTGTCATATTCCAGACACTGTTCTAAGGGATTTCTGTGTCCCCCATTTAACCATCACAACCATTTAGTGAGGGATATTGTTGATATCCATGACAAGATGGAACAAAGGCCCAGAGCTCTTAGGTAACTTAAGGTCAGTTGGTGCTAGGACTTTGCACCGGGTCCTATTAGCTCAGAGCTGTGCTGTTAATCTACATGCTAGTCTCATGGGAGGCCCTCTACCTCTGCTGCTTTAAAACCTCTTTGTTTTTGGAAATCTAGTACCGCCCTCAAATCTCCATACAAGTGATAAACGAAAACACAAAACTCAGCTACTGGGTCACGTTTAAATATGTTTAGTGTGAAAATTGTGAAATTCATACAAGTAACACCTTTACATATATATACATATTTAAAAAATATATATATTATGCACACATATTAGATACTTATGTTTTTCATTTGAACATTGCCCATTACCTTAATTTAGCATCTTACTGGTTTACCTGGGTTAAATTTCTCCTGGGAATGAAAAAACCTTAGTTAGGTATAGTAGGGCTGGGCCTCTGTACAGTGTTTGTGTGTATACATGTCTCTATGTGCTTTTCTCTTGTTCTCTGATTCTCAGCAGTGAGACCCTGGATGTGTTTGCTCATGAAGATGCAGTATATGGCTTATCAGTGAGCCCAGTGAATGACAACATTTTTGCCAGCTCTTCAGATGATGGCCGGGTTCTCATTTGGGATATCCGGGAGTCTCCACATGGAGGTAGGTCATTATGGACAGTTTTGGATTGTGCTGAACAGTCTGATTACAGTTAGTGTGTGAGTAACATCCAGAGAATAGAGATGAATAGAGATGTAGGATTCTCACATACAGCACAGATACATGACACTGGAGGCCCATCCTGACCTGAGTGGTCACAAGGGGGATATGTTTACCAGTCATTTCACAGCTACCTGCCACTGTACAAAAACAAAATCTGAGTCTCACTGTATAACCCAGACTGGTGCTGAACTCACAGTCCTTTTCCTTCAATTACAGAAAAGGCAAGGTTTTGTTTTGTTTTGTTTTTTGATGCTGGAAGACAAAAACAGTTCTGCCCTAACCCTTCAGGGAGCATCATAAACCAGAAGGGAAACTGTGCTGTTGTGTTGCCTTGTCTTAATTTTTCACTGTTTCACTTTGTCTTCATTAAATCTATATGTGTATAAAACTTGCAACTTTATAAGCATTAAAGTTATAGTAACTTGGGGGGCTAGAGAAATGGCTCAGTGGCTAAGAGACCCTGAGTTTAATTCCCAACAACCACATGGTAGCTCACAACCATCTATAATGGGATCTGATGGCCTCTTCTGGTGTGTCTGAAAGCAGCTACAGTGTACTCATATACATAAAATAAATAAATCTTTAAAGAAATGATAGCCATATCAAGAGTTGGTTGTGAAAGTTTTTTTTTTAAAGATTTATTTATTATTATAAATAAGTACCCTGTAGCTGTCTTCAGACAGCACCAGAAGAGGGCGTCAGATCTCATTATGGATGGTTGTGAGCCACCGTGTGGCTGCTGGGATTTGAACTCAGGACCTTCGGAAGAGCAGTTGGCGCTCTTACTCGCTGAGCCTTCTTACCAACCCCGATTGTGAAAGTTTTTAGGGAACTCATTTTACTTCTGTGGACAGTTCACTTTCCCCCTTTGAACTAGGATCTGAGTGTTTAAGTTTGGTTTAAATGGGTTTGATTGGTGTTAGTGGTCAGGGAGATATGGAAGTTGGTGCCTCATGGGGTGTATTACATGGGAGTGGTGCTACTTTTGGGATGGCAGTTAAGAATCTGCTCCTGCGGTGTTCACTGCCTGTCCCTGATGGAGCGGTGCCTCAGGTGACTTGATTGTAATTTCTGTTTTCACAGAGCCCTTCTGCCTGGCAAACTATCCATCTGCCTTTCACAGTGTCATGTTTAACCCTGTGGAACCCCGGTTATTGGCCACAGCCAATTCAAAGGAAGGAGTGGGACTCTGGGACATTAGAAAACCTCAGAGGTAAGGCCCGCTGGCTTCTCAGGACTTCATACTTGCCCTTCTTCATTTCTCAGGGAGTAGAATCAGCAGTGTTGCAAGAACTTGTGGAGCAGCTGTGTGAGCTCAGTTGTGCTTCCCTGCTGCCTAGAAAGCCTACACCTGAGCATCAGTGGGAGTCAAGTTAGGGCCCAAGCCAGGGTTTCTTCAGTCCATAGGACATCCCTAGGTAGACTTAAATACAACTGTGAACTACCAAAATTAAATGGAAATTATAGTATCTATTCATGTACATATAGTTTTTTGAGAAGGAAATCGTTAAAAGAGCTAAGTGACAAAGTTAACAGCCAGTGCCGTGGGATATTAGGGAGCTGATTTGTTTCTCCTTCTGTTTTTTTATTAAATAATTGCACTGGCAAGTCCTAACTAGAAGCACTAATTAGGGAACCTCAGGAGTCATTAAAAGTGGTGAGGATGGAGTATAGAGGAGGCTCTTTCACAGTCTTTACATCCTGGGATGAAGGCAGGGCCTCTTTTGGCACTTGTACATAAAACTTGCCTTGTTTATAAAAGCAGTTAACTTCTTTGGAAGTCCTATGTGGAGCTGAACATATCTTTCTGTGAAGCAGTATTGCAGAATGCCGTGGAAAGTACATAAGGTTCTCACTTATTTAAGGGACCTTTGATGGAACAGGCAGTTAAGTAGAGGATTGTCTTTCTCGGTTTTCAGTACTGGCTGATTCTCTTCACAGGGCAGTTCAGGAGTGGGAACTGCTGCAGCAGAGGCGTGCCCTCATGTTGAGCAGAGTTCCCTGAGGCTCCAGGGCTGAGGAGATTGCTCCCTCACCCTCCTGCTTCTCTAACACATAGTGCCAGGCCTTCACATGCACCTTTGCACTAAGAGCCTAAGGAGGGCACTATCTGCAGAGAGGACAGCCTCTTAGGTTCAGCATGGCATTCTCAGCCATTTCGGTACAATGTTTCTATCTGAAAAGATCAAATTTGGACCAACGAGCGGCCTTCCTCCAGCTTGCTGTCTGCTCTCCTTAGAATCCCAGTGCACATCTGGCAACTGGGGTGGAGCACTGAGGTTGCCTCCAGTAGAACGCTTGAGTGGTTTATGATGTTCCAGCAGTGGGTTGGGCGGAGTGTGCTAGTGCCTTAATTGTGATCTTCCCTGGAGTCCCCAGTCAGTTTCTTACTGTGGACTGAGTGGGCCCTCACCCCCTTTCCCTTGTCCATTTAGTGAGGACACTAAATGTTTTTTCTTTTAAAATCTCTAAGACATTCAACATCTTTGCTAAGGAGTAGGAAGAAGGTGAGAGGATATTTGGAGCAGTTCCAGGTCCATGTAGAAGGGCGATGTGCAGAGGAAGAGGAGGGACTGGGCAAACATCCTGTAGGAGAGGCCCAGGCCCCTAACTGATGATCACCATTTTATTTGTACAATAACATACATTGGATTAAGACTTTTTTTGTAGAAAAGTGTAGAGAGAAAAGAAAAATCCATTTTGAGTGTACTACAGCAGCCCATTTTTTTTCTTAGTTGTAGTCACTGCCTTTAATGTCACACTTTAAATACAGTGAATAGTTTATGTGTCTGTCCTTTTGGAATATAATTTAATGCTGATGGCCAATAAGTATACATATCCTATGAATGATGGAAACATGTAATATGTAATAATACCCATGTTCATGAGCATGTGTGAGTACATGCATACATACACATTTATGTTCCACAGTGTGTGTGTAGAGGTCAGAGAACAATTTATAGCAGAGAAAACTCTCTCCCTCTACCATATGGGTCTCAGGGATCAAATTATGTCCAGTTTATAGTAGTTTGGGATGTCAGAATCTGAGGGGTCTACTCTGAAGGGCTATTGGACACCTAGAGGTATAACCTCCTTAAGATCCTGAGGAGGCTTTTCCCTGAGTACCCTTCCTTCCTAACCCAGTTTATGGATATTGTTGAACAGTTTCTTTTGCCTTCTCATAAGCCATACTGCTCCAGTTTAGCTTGAAGCCTGTGGGTGTACAGCACAGTCATGCTGTTCCACTGCTGCCCTGAAATAAACCATGAGAGGGCTGGCTGGCAGGATGAAATGTTAGCGGTGGGAAGGACTTCAGTTAGCATCTGCTCTGACCTCCTGAGGTAACTCTAAGGGAAGACGCTGATGAGCATGCGTTCTTCCAATGCCATCTGAAGCCTTGAGACACCAATGTGGAGACGGTGTTATAATAGTCCAGGATGACCTTGAGCTCATGGGCCTCCTGCCTCTGTCTCATTACAGGCCTCTGCCACCACATGTGACTAGGCTCTAAGTTTTTGCCTTAAAGAGTGTTATCCTTTTAAAACATTGTTTATTTTATGTGTATGAATGTTTTGCTTATGCATTTGCACAACTTTGAAAAGTCAAAAGACCTTTTTTCATTATAACAGCTAAAACTGAGGCATAGGCTTGTCTTTAAACTTCCTGATGTATTCAGGATCCCAGCATTTCTTAAAGGCTTAATATTAATCTTAAGCCCTCAGATGACTTGCTTGGCCCAGTAAACTTAAGGTTAGAAAGTTTAGCTTTTGGAGTTTAGGTGGTGACAACAGGGCCATAGGGAGGAGAAACTTGCATATAATTGACTAAAAGAGAGAACTTCACACCCACAAGTCTATTTTACATATTCAGACAAGATGTCATTGGTTTCAACTAGATGGTTTCTGATGTATTTTCATAGCCATCCTCCTTTGTCAGTGCCGCCATCCCACGGATGCCATGCTAAGACTCCTGCAGTAGCCTTGGAACAGTCTTTAGAACTGAGGTCCTCCACTGTCTGGAGAACAGAGAGAGCAAAGCTTCCCCGCTTTTGCTCTGCCCATCTGACTCCTTCATTGCCCCTGTCTTCCCTGTCTTCCCACCCACCATCGCCTTCCTTCCACCTTTTCAGTTTCTGTCAGGAACTGTTAGTTTTGTTTTTGTTTTTGTTTTTCGAGACAGGGTTTCTCTGTGTAACCCTGGCTGTCCTGGAACCCACTCTGTAGACCAGGCTGGCCTCGAAC
>NW_022196912.1:95397072-95397238 GCF_008632895.1 Mastomys coucha | reverse complement strand
TCAGAAATCCACCTGCCTCTGCCTCCCAAGTGCTGGGATTAAAGGCGTGCACCACCACTGCCCAGTGGGACATTTTCTTGATTACTGATTTTTTCCCCCCCGAGATTGATTGCTGATTGTTATTGGAGCTAGCCCATTGGGGTGGGGCCACCCTGTGACGGGTGTC
>NW_022196912.1:95394873-95395549 GCF_008632895.1 Mastomys coucha | reverse complement strand
CCTGAGAGGCTCTGCCAGAGCCTGAAATATACAGAGGTGGATGCTTGCAGCCAACCATTGAACTGATCATGGGGTCCCCATTGGAGAAATTAGAGAAAGGACTGAAGGAGCTGAAGGGGTTTGTAACCCCATAGGAAAAACAACAATATCAACCAACCAGAGCTCCCAGGGACTAAACCACCAACCAAGGAATACACATGGAGGGACCCATGGCTCCAGCCACATATGTAGCAGAGAATGACTGTGTTAGACATCAATGGAAGAAGAGGCCCAGTCCTGTGAAGGCTTGATGCCCCAGTGTAGGGGAATGCAATGGCAGGGAGATGAGAGTGGATAGGTGGTTGGGAGTACACCCTCATAGAAGAAGAAGGAGTGGGGGATGGGATGGGGTTTTCTGGGGGGGGGGATCGGGAAAGGGGATAACACTTGAAATGTAAATAAATAAAATATCCAATAAAAAAGATAAAAAAAAAAATAAAATCTGGCAACTTCGTTGAGCATGGTGGCATGCCTTTAATCCCAGCATTTAGAACCACCCAGGCAGTGGTGTGGTTCATACCTTTAATCCCAGCACTCGGGAGGTAGAGGCAGGCAGATTTCTGATTTCGAGGCCAGCCTGGTGTACAGAGTGAGTTCCAGGACAGCCAGGGCTATACAGAGAAACCTTGTCTCGAAA
>NW_022196912.1:95393935-95394862 GCF_008632895.1 Mastomys coucha | reverse complement strand
TTAGGAGACTCTAAATAGGTACTGACTAAACAGGTCAGGGGAAGCAGTCAGTGTCTGCCAAGGCTAAACATATGGCCTTGCAACCTCACTCTTAGATCTCCCTAAGAGATAAGCTTGTGTGTTTCCACTGAGGATAAATGCAGGAGTATCCCAGCTGCTTTCTTTATAGTAGCCAAAAGCTGAAACAAGCCTAAATGTCCACTAAAGGAAAATGAATAAACAGATTGGACAGGAGCCATATAATAAGACACTGGGCAAACATGAAAAGAACACCTGTTGATGCTCACACACATGTACATGTGGATGAGACTCATGGTTAGAATTTTGAGTGAAGGAAGACAGCCACAAAGGAACCTGTCCTCTCTAATTCCATTTGTGTGGTGTTTAAGGACAGGCAGATTATTGGTGTTAGAATAGTGGTATGACAGGGTAGGATATTGAGTGAGGTTGAAATCATAGATTGATCTGGTTGTGGTTCATTGGTATATACTTTTGAAATAACATATTCAACTAGGTACATGTAGAGTGAATGCATAGTAGTCTTATCATGTTAACTGTTGTGTGAGTGTGTGGTGCTGAGGATCAACTCCAGGGTTTCACACTGCATAAACATGTTACCAGGAAGGTACATCCCTAGCTTATCTAAGGGATAATAAGTTTGTTCAATAAGTTTGACCAAAAGGAATTCAAACTGGAAGCTGCAAAACCAACCATGTAGACAAAGGAGAAAATGCCTTTGTTTGCAGAAGGCAGCGGTCCTACATGAATATGGAGGTCTCTGTCTGACTTAGAATAGCTGGCTAAGTCTGATCGTTCACCTCCATACAACTTTTAGACTGTCACTCTACTTACTGCTTTCCTTATTAGTTTGTTCAGTATCTCTGCTGATTAAGTATACTCTCTTACAAAAAGCAAACTGAAGTTACT
>NW_022196912.1:95393784-95393924 GCF_008632895.1 Mastomys coucha | reverse complement strand
TTATTAGTTTGTTCAGTATCTCTGCTGATTAAGTATACTCTCTTACAAAAAGCAAACTGAAGTTACTACTCTGTTAAAAAAAAAAAGGAAAAAAAATCCAAGACTACTATTACTTCATTGAGTATTTATTTACCTTATTC
>NW_022196912.1:95392521-95393774 GCF_008632895.1 Mastomys coucha | reverse complement strand
CAGTGCTCTGAACAAACCCATTAACTGTATAGAGAGCTGGCTTGAAGGGACAAAGAGAGAACAAGATTAGGAGGACCCAGAAGCTCAGATGGCACAGTAGAAAACTCCAGGAGGAAAGCAGACTCCTCATCAGCTAGCTCTAGTTAGGGGCTAGCTAGTTAGCTCCTTCCTCTTCCTCCTTCCCTCTCTTCCCTATTCCTTCTATCTTCCCTTCTCTTAATTTCTTTGTATTTTGAGACAAGTATCACTGTGGAGCCCAAGATAGCCTCAATATCTGGCCGTCTTCCCGTGCCATCCTTCCAAGTGCTCACTATGAGAGTGGGCCCCACACCTGGCTTAGCTAGTCTGACTCTTCCCCCCTCCTCTTTACCAGAAGATATCACATACATGCCCCACCTACTGGCACACTTGTTAAATGCCCACTTCTTCCTAGCACTTTGTTCCATTCTCCATTGCTTTTATTAATACTGTCCTCACTCCTACACTTTTTCTGGGTAAAATCCTCCAGTCCTGCAATGTGTTTCCATGCTCTGATCGTGCCTGGCACCTCGAGTTCCAGCAGCCTCTCTCCATCCCACAGCCGCTATCTTCTTCCCGTAGTTGCTGTCCGCTCTGGCTCTTTACTTGGCATTTTGTATTTAGAGCAGTCCCTTAAACATTTTTTGCTGTTGTCTTAAACCTCGTTTGGGTTATCTTTGTTCATATTCTCAACCCAGAACATATATTGTGTAGGATGCTATGAAAATGTAAATGATGTTTGAATCAATAACCTATTTCACTAGATTACAAAAGAAAAGAACTGCTTAAGCAGTCTGTCCTTCTGTGCAGCCTTTCTTCATCCTAGATACTCTTCTCCTAAGTGCAAGCAAACACACGATAATTTGTCCTTTTTTTTTGATTTATTAAAAATTTTGTTTTATAGGTATGGGTATTTTGTTTGCATGTGCATCATGTGTGTGCCTAGTGCCTGTAGAGGCCAGAAGAGGTCATTGAATCCCCTGGAACTAGATTTACTGGTGGTTGGTTATGAGCCACCTTGTGGATGCTGGAAATCCAATTTAGGTCCTCCCTAAAAGCAGCCAGTACTCTTAAGTGCTGACCCATCTCTCCATCCCCTTCTTTCTGATTTTTGTTACAGGGTCGTGTTTTGTAACACACACTGGCCTGGAACTCATGGTCCTTGTGCCCCAACATCCCAAGTACTAGAACTATGTTTGTCCTAGCAGACACTGCTCTCCTTGTTCTTCATCCGT
>NW_022196912.1:95391711-95392510 GCF_008632895.1 Mastomys coucha | reverse complement strand
CAGTGACACCAGTGCTGTCCTTTCCCAGGTGCAAGGATTACTATCCAGAAAGAGGACCAGGGTTCAGTTTCCAATAACCACAAGGCGGCTCACAAACACCACAAACGAGGATTGATAACTCTAGTTTCAGAGGATCTGATGTCTTCTTCTGGCCTCCACCAGAGCCAGCACTAGTCATGGAAGTGGTACTTGCAGGCAAAAAACACTCACACACATAAAATAAGTCTTTAAAAGGACAGACACTATAGCGATGGCTAAGGGAGCAAGTACTGTTGCGTAAGCCTGATTGTCTGAGCTGCATCCCTGGAGCCCATGAGGCATGGGATGAGAAACCTACTTCACAGTGCTGTCCTCTGACCTAAAGCCCACAGACCATAGATCTGTGAACTTAAAAGCAAAGTTAACCCGCTGTATAGTTCTTGATTTTTTTTCTGAATCTTAAAAGACAGGACTATGTTGTATGTATCTTTAATCTCTAGTGTGTAGCACAGAACTTGGGATATTATGGGAACTTAAAAATGTTGAATGAATGCATAGAACTATACTCAAACCTAATTAGTTTGTTTTCAGTGTTCCTTTTAGGATTTGGGTGGGATTAAGACTACATAGTCTAATCTTCTTTTCTCAGCCGCTCCAGCCTAGCAGTCTATATGTTCGATGTGTAACACCAGGGACCTTAGTGGGAGGTACACACATTCTTGTTGGGCTTTGAGTGTAAGAGACAAGGCCAGGTATTCTAGTAAAGTTGCTTTCTAGCTTTAAGGCACAAGGTGGCACTGTGAAATCAGTTTTGCTCATT
>NW_022196912.1:95390109-95391700 GCF_008632895.1 Mastomys coucha | reverse complement strand
TATTCTAGTAAAGTTGCTTTCTAGCTTTAAGGCACAAGGTGGCACTGTGAAATCAGTTTTGCTCATTGATGGACTCCAGGCTCACATGTCCTCTATAACTCATGATTATCAAACATCAGGTTGCTTGGTTTAAGTGCTCTAATGAAATTTGTGCCCAGAGATTGAACTGTTGGTCTAGAGCAGTGGTTCCCAAACCTTCCTAATGCTGTGACCATATAATCCAGTTCCTCATTTTGTGGTGACCCCAACAATAAAATTATTTTCACTGCTACTTCACAACTGTAATTTTGCTACTGTTATAAGTTGTAATGTAAATGTTTATGGATATGGAATTTTACCAAAGGGGTTGCAACCCACAGGTTAACAACCACTGGTCTAGAGTGAGACCTATGAGCTGCTGGTTTTTTGTTTTTTGTTTTGTTTTTTTGTTTGTTTGTTTTTGGTTATTTTTGAGATAGGATTTCTCTGTGTAGCCCGGTTGTCCTGGAACTCACTCTGTAGACCAGGCTGGCCTCGAACTCAGAAATCTGCCTGCCTCTGCCTCCCACGTGCTGGGATTAAAAGCGTGCGCCACCACCGCCTGGCTGAGCTGCTGGTTTTAAATATATATTCTATAAGCAATTTTAGCAATTTGGCTTTTCTCCAACAGTGGAAAGTGCCTGTGGTTGCCTAGAGAGGTTGGAATGGCTTTAAGTTCACAGACCTGTGGTCTGTGGGCTTTAGGTCAGAGGACAGCACTGTGAAGTAGGTTTCTTTTCCCATGGAGGCCAGAAGAAGACATCAGATCCTCTGGAACTAGAGTTATCTATCCTCGTGTTTGTGAGCCACCTTGTGGGTATTGGAAACTGAAACCTAGTCCTCAGTACTGATCATCTCTCCAGTCCCCTCCCCGTTTTTTGTGTATTTGAGAAGGGAGGTTGTTTGGTTTTATTTGAGGCAAGATTTTATTTTTTATTCACTGGAATTGAATTTTATGTAGCTCAGACTGGCCTTGAACTTGTAATCTTCCTGCTTAATTTTTGAGTGTTGGTATTTTAGGCCTTCACCACACTGCTTCCCTGAAGCCCCTCCCTTAAAGATAGCTTTGAACTTACTGGACAGGCAAATTTCAGGAGCTGTGTGAACCTTTTTAAGACAGGGTCTTAGCTTGATGTGCGACGGTGGAGGGCATCTTCTCAGAGGAGAAGGGGAAGAGCGGATGGGGGAAGGATTGTGGGAGGGTTTGACTGGGAAGGGGGGGTCAGTGAGCTAGATGTAAAATGAGTATAAATAAATAAAAAGAAGGAAGGAAGAAGGAATGATAGACAGACAGACAGGCAGACAGGGTCTCAGCCTAGAGAGATGGGTTAGTGTTTAAGAGCACTGATTGGTCTTCCTGAGTTTAATTCCCAGCAATCACAAGCGTTTGTAAATGGGATCTGATGCTCTCTTCTAGTGTGTATCTGAAGACAGCTCAGTGTACTCATATAAATAAATAAATATATAAACAAACAAACAAATAAATCATAAAAAAAAAAAAGAGAGGGTCTTACCTCTGTAGCCTTGGCTGCCCTGGAACTCACTATGTAGTCCCAGATGGCTTTAAACTGGT
>NW_022196912.1:95388199-95389420 GCF_008632895.1 Mastomys coucha | reverse complement strand
CTTTCCTTTCCTCCCCCTGCTTACCATTATCCACTGACTAGTCTTTCCCTTACCCTAAGATCAGAGCTGATGTTGTGTGGAGCCGATTACACACCTGGTCTCTCTTTCACAAAGCTTGTGGTCATAAAGAGTCATAAGGATGTCTTTTGTTTTTAGAAAGTCTCTCACCATGTTCACCAAGCTGGCCTCAACTTCTTAGTAATCCCCCTGCTTCTGCCAACCATGAGTACTAGCATTAAAGGCACATACAACACCACCCTCTATGGGTGTTTTCAAACTTGTTCCTTTGGTTTGTGTGTTTTTGTTTGTTTGTTTGTTTGTTTTAGACTGTGGTCTCAAACGTGTGATCTTCCTGCCATCACTCCCCCTACTACCTGCCAAGTAATAGGATTACAGGTGTTTGCTACCACACCCAGTGGGGTTTTGAATAAACCAAGACACCTGAAGAACTCAGTGGGTCCCTGATGTTATGGGAAAGTCATAAGTAGTCGTAGAAGAAACCTACTACGGCACTATCTCTTAATTCCTTAAGGGTTTTAGGATCTTTGGACTCCAAAATGAAAAATCTGGGATCTAGAATACTTCCAGTCAGGGAAGTTCCTTTTCTGTAAGATAAAGATGACTTCAATGCCAGATATCCCATGTTTTCATCAAAGCTGGACTAAGTGTTCCATTTGATTATGCAAAGGTATCTCTGCCAGAACTTTAATTCCTTCAGCCAATTTTGAATTTCTTAATATCTTAGATATTAAATACTAAATATCTAGGTACTCCAGGTATGTAAGTTCTAGATGTGTCTAGATCTGAACTCAAACTCATACTGAATCATCTTCAGGGGACAATAAATTGTTTAGCCACAGACCATAGTTTATTGTGAACTTTTCTTAGGCTAGTTGTTCAGATGGTCTGACTCCTCAGGGCAGTTTCATTCTTGGGAATAAGGCTCAGACCATTTTGAACAAATCCAAAGCATCTTGTAGTAGCTCGTAGGAGCTTGATGTTGAGTCTAGGGATATAGGGCCAGACTGGGAAGCACAGTGAGACCCAGTCTGGAAATGAAGAGACAAGAGGAAAGGGGAAATAGGTGTCTTCTGTGGAGATGGGGCAATCGGAAGACGGCGAGATGGGAGATTGTTTCTTTCCCTCTAGCTTGCAGAAAAGAAATAGTTTGGCATTCCTTGAACTGCTAAACACAGTAAAATAGTTACTATACCTATGTCT
>NW_022196912.1:95380501-95387655 GCF_008632895.1 Mastomys coucha | reverse complement strand
TTTTCTCTTCCAAGGCCTTAGACTTGGCCAAGTGTTTTTGTCCTCGTAGAGCAGCAGTACAGAGCTCTGTCTGAGTATTTTCTTCCTGTACCTTAAACAATAACTTGGAGCAAACCAAGTCCTGGAGTTGGCAGTAGTATGGACTGTTTGGTTCGGGCTGCTGCACCCACATCCTATCTGTAGTCTAAGGTCTTGTACTGCCGACCCTTACATCACCTCTTGGTGTATTTTACAGCAAGTCAGTGGTGTAAAATAACTTTCAATTCTTCTTTTATGGATGTTTTTACTTAATTCATTGTTATGTGCTAAGCAGAGCTTCACATGCCCTCAGATTTGTGTACAATGGCAGACATTTCTGTGGACAGTGGAGACAGTGGCAACTTAGTTGCTGGTGTTCTGAGCCAGGTGGTGGTGGAGGCAAACACCTTTAATCTCAGCATGCCAGAGGCAGAGGCAGAGGCTGATGCAGGGCAGAGAAATGGCAGATACAGGGCAGAGGCAGGCACATTTCTGTGAGTTTGAGGCCAGATATGACTTCATAGTAAATTGCAGTACAGCTAGGGCTACACAGAGAAGACCCTGTCCCTAAAAAAGGGGGGGGGGCGGTTCTGAGAGCAAGTCAGGATAGAAGCATTCTTGTATAAAATCAATCATTTCTCACATTGGAATGAAAACGTTCTTTTCCAGGGAATGTGTTAAGGAAGGAAGGTGGGGAGAAACAGGCATTGCAGATAATGTTGGAACAGTGGCACTCTGACCTCAGAAGCAGTGTTCTCATAATAGACAAGAGGCTGGAAACTTTTCCACACTGCTTGATTTGCATTCCATTGAGACTATAATCTTTGTCTACCTTGCTCATCCCCTTTCCAAAATGGAATCGTATTTCTGAGAAGTCTCTGGTAAAAATTTTTGTTTATTCTTTGACAACTTCATATATGTATATAATGTATTCTGATCACTTTCAGCCCCTCATTGTCCTCTCTTATCTCTCTCCTACTGCCACCCATCCTTCTACCCCAACTAGTCCCCTCCTGCCCTTTCCTACCTTCCCTCCTTCCCTCATTCCTCCTTTCTTTTCTTCTCTCTCTTCCTTTCTTTCTCCCTTTCTTCCTTTCTTCCTTTCTTTCTCCCTTTCTTCCTTCCTTCCTTCCTTCCTTTCTTTCTTTCTTTCTTTCTTTCTTTCTTTCTTTCTTCCTTCCTTCCTTTCTTTCTTTCTTCCTTCTTTCTTTTATTTTAGTTTTGGACAGGATCTCATTGTAGAACCCTACATAACGGTCTCCCTCATAAGGACGGTCTCCCTCACTAGATGTCCTAGAGCTCTCCATATTAGCCCCACCGAGATCCTATTTCTGCCTAAGTGCTGGATTAAAGTCATATGTTTAGTTAAAGTTGCTTCCAAGAGCATGGGTTCAGGCTTCTGCGGGTGTGCGGGTAACTGAGCAGCTGCTGCACTCCTAAAGAAAATGACTCCTTCTCCCCAGTAACCAAGAACTGCTGTAGCTTCTCAGCTGGGCGAAGCTCATGATGGAATGCTGACAGGTTCGTTCTTGTGCAAGTGACTACAGCTGCTGTCGGGGTACAGTGGCCATGGCATGCTCCCCAGAGCACTTGAGAACACTCTTTTGTACCCTCTGGCTCCTACATTGTTCTCATTACCCCTTAAACTGTGTCTCCTGACCCTTTCGGGAGTGGAAGTCATACACTGTTAAGGCTAAGCATACAGTTAATTCTCTCAGCATTTTAATTCAGTTAGAGTCTCGCATTAACTGCTGCCCACTGTAAAATGATTCTCTGACCAAGGCTGAGAGCAAGGCTCACCTATGGATATAAGTATAAATATAAATATAAATATTTAGAGCTGTCAAGATGGCTCTGTGGGTAAAGTCACTTGCAACAAAGCCTAATGATCTGTGTGAGTTCAGTCCCTAGGACCCCAGATGGTGGGAGGAAAACTGATTCCCACATTTAAGCACCCATACATGTGCACACACATACATACACAGAAGAGAGAGAAAATGTGGTACTTATAAATATTTAAAGGACCATTTAACAACATATCCATTAAGCACACAACAGTAACGTGTTCTTCCCTAGAGTCGATGATCTTCCCAGCCACTATCCTTTAACCAAATTTATAGTCCGAGGAGGAGATTGCCTCCTGTGAGTGTGGCCTCAGATTCAATGAGAGTGTAGTTGGTCACCTCCATAACAGGTCACTACTGCCACCAGTAGGCACATCTTGCCTGGGAGACTGGTATTTTGGCATAGCATGCAAGGTCCCCTGCTGGTAAGATATTTTGATGGTGTTTCTCCCCTGGCAGCCTGCACAGCATCTTTCAGCACTATGAAAGCTAGCCAGTGGAAAGGAAGTTTCCATTTCAGTTCAGAGCTTGACTTCTCTGTCCTGCACCCAAGCTTTGTAGTGTCTTCAGCAACACATATAGTTTTGGTAGTTAAGCAAGAGCAATGATGACAGCATGTGTTGTTTGGGGTGGGGTCCTTTGGGGTCTCCCCAGTCAATAACTAGGGAAGCATCACATGCCTGGCAGTAGACTTTCATTTAATAATCTAGAAACAGCATTATCCAGTTTATGTAGGGACCTGAGTTCAAACCTTGTGTTTTACAAATTACAAAGTAAGCTAATTACAAATTTACATTTATAAATTACAAAGTAAACTAATCTATTACATGTATATATATTACATGTATTATATTACATGTATGAATGCATACATGCTGTGGTGCAAATGTGCTGTCATAGGTTAACTTGTGGGAGTTGATTCTCTCCCTCTACTCCATGGGTCTTGGGATGGATCTGGGGTTGCCAGGCTTGATAGCAATTGCCTTACCTGCTGAACCATCTCTCTAGATCTCAATATAGCTTTTTCTTTTTTTTTTTCTTTTTTTTTTTTTTTGAAGATTTATTATTATAAGTAAGTACACTGTAGCTGTCTTCAGACACACCAGAAGAGGGCGTCAGATCTCATAGGTGGTTGTGAGCCACCATGTGGTTGCTGGGATTTGAACTCAGGACCTTTGGAAGAACAGTTGGTGCTCTTACCCGCTGAGCCATCCCACCAGCCCCCTCAATATAGCCTTTTCAACTGTCGTTGGTTTTAGGACATTTGAAAACCAAGTGACTTTCCCCTTCCATCTCCTCTCCTGCCCCTCATCCCCATGTAAACCTTTGCACACCCAGAATGTCTCCTGCACTCCCCTCCCTCTGCCCTCCGCTAGCACCATTACCCCTCCACGCTGCTGCCTCACACCCTGCCGACCCCATCAGGAGCTGGTTTTAGCTTCCTAGCCTCTCTAGAAATTTCAAATTAAATACACAAATCTAAAAATTCAAAGCTAGAATATGTTATAGCGAACATATGGTGTTTTGGGGAGCCTGGGTTACCACACTCAGAATAACATTTTCTAATTCTATATATTTTCCTGCAAATTTCATAATTTCAATTGCCTTTATAGATATGAATGACTAAAATTTGATTATTTGTAGGTACCACATTTTTATTATCCATCAGTTGATAGACATCTAGATTGACTCCATTTCCCAGTTTTTCTGAACATAACAGCAATATTCATATTTCATAGTTCATATTTCAGTAGTAGAGTCCTTTGGCTGTGTCGCCAAGAGTGGCAAAGCTGAGTCATGTGGAAACCTACATTTTAGAATGTTCTAGATCACTTTTGAACCCAACACTGTGGAGGCAGAGGATCTCTGTGGATCTCTGTGAGTTTGAGGCCAGCCTACTCTACAGTGTAAATTACAGGACAACCAGGACTATGTAGAGAGAGACTGTTTTAAAACAAACAAAAAAATTTTCAATAAAAAAATTCTCCCTTTAGCTCCTAACAGGATCTTAACATGTAACCCATGCTAACCTTCAAGTAGTGATCTTTTGAGTTTTGGAAGTATAGGTGTATGTCGTTATACTTGGTCTCTGGATGACTTTGTGTGTATGTGTGAGGAGGGTGTGAGAAGAGGAGGGGTGTGTGGATTTGTTCACTGAAGGCCAGAAGAGGATATTAGATCCCCTGGAGCAAAAGTTGCATGTTGGGGGCTGGAGATATGGCTCAGCGATTAAGAGCACTGACTGCTCTTCCAAAGGTCTGAAGGAAACCGGCCTGCAGCTTCACTTCATTCCGTGGGTGATTCACGAACAGGGGAACTCGAGATTCTGTAAAATAAGCGGGTAGGGAGGAAAGAGAGACGACACCAGGAAAGGGTTCTTATCGAGGTGTGTACTTTACTTAGAGAAACGGAATATATATATTCTTGAGGCAACAGAGTCAAGCCTTTTAGCAGATAGATGAGAGCGGGGAAACGGGCATATCAAAGCTAGAACTTCAAGGCAGGGAGGCGGATCAAAGCCACAGTCTCTTTTGAATGTTGGGCTTCTGGTTCTGGTAAATCTCTGGGCTGGCTCCAGACTCCTGGTGAGTTGAGTCGAGTAGCTGTCTCTGGTGACGGTTGAGACCTCTCCGAGAAATCAGCAGGGCCGCCACACCCGAGTTCAAATCCCAGCAACCACACAGTGGCTCACAACCATTTGTAATGACATCTGATGCCCTCTTCTGGTGTGTCTAGAGACAGCTACAGTGTACTTACATATAATAATAAATAAATTTTAAAAAAAAGTTGCAGGTGGTTGTGAGCCATTCAACCTGTGTGGTGCCTCTGGAAGAGAAGTGCATGCTCTTAATCACTGAGCCAGCATTGTAGACCTGAAATATAGAATCTTAACATTACCGTATCCTGACTATGAAGACAAACTGTACTGTTTTTAAGCCTTTTCTCCTGGCAAAATAGATCATTCCTTATTCTCACTGTGAGTGGCCAGCTGCATAAACTCCTGCTGAGATGTAAGGTATCCACCATTCTTCTGGAAGGAATCACATTTTGTTCTCTATGAAGTACTCCTGACTACATCAGGTTCTTGTGCACTCTCCTTGGTTGAAAGATTAATGGTCCTACCCAGAAATGCAGGAAGAAGAAAAGTTACTGGAGCCACACTCCTGCACTCTAACCAAATTACAAATGGCAGGTCAAGGATCTTGGGTAGGGATCGAATAGACCCACAGGCCAGTGCTAGGCAGGCTTCTCTCAGCCCTGACTGGAATGGACAGAGAAGATAGCTATTAACTATTGAGAAGGGGGTTTAGCAGAGACCCCTGCTTCCTGTCAGGGACTTGAGCTGATGTAAACCCTGCTGCTGTGCTGGCTGTTCTGGCTGTGCTGGCCAAGTTTGTTTCTGTTGAGTCTTGTTCCACCCCTCACCCACCCTCAGTTCCACAGATGCTGGCTGATTTGCAAGCTCCATGCTGACTGTAGATTGAAAGCCTCTCATTGTTTTTGAACTCAGTGTTTAGATAACACCGCATGCCTGTGGTGGCCAGAGCACCCTATAAAGGAAATGCCTGGGCTCCAACAGCCCAGTCTTTTCATTCTCTGTGTATGAGTGAGTGAGTGTGGCTTGTATTCAGGACATTATAAGATCATTTATTTCTTTGCTGGGTTTATTATTTGGGGACTTGGGATTCTAGGCTTCTCCTTGGTACTTGGAGTTCTGGGAATGGTTTTTGTCTTTGCTGTCTTCTGTCCTTTCTATGCAGGAGGATTGTATGCTGTTTCATCCAAACCTTGTTTCTGCACACAGCCACAGTTCCACAGCTCCTCCCTTGGTGAGAAGATCACTTTGGGAGGGTAAAGTAGGCATGGCTGCGGCTGGTGTTGGCAGGTTGTGTTTATGACCGTGCCAGGTTGGCAGCCGCTCCTGCATGGACGTTTTTCAGGGCCATTCTTCCCGTAGGTCATCTTCAGGCATGTCAGGACCTCATCAGCAAAAGAAGTCATCTAGAAGCATGCTGTGTGTCTTAGTTAGGGTTTTACTGCTATAAATAGACACTTGACCAAGGCAATTCTTTTTTTTTTAAGCTTATTTAATATAAATAAGTACACTGTAGCTGTCTTCAGGCATGCCAGAAGAGGATGTCAGATCTCCTTATAGGAGGTTGTGAACCACCATGTGGGAGGCTGGGATTTGAACTCAGAGCCTTCAGAAGAGCAATCAGTACTCTTAACCACTGAGCCATCTTGCCAGCCCCAAGGCAACTCTTATAAGGATAATATTTAATTGGGGGTGGCTTACAGGTTCAGAGGTTCAGTCCTTATCCAGTTTGAGGTTCCCACCATCTGTCTGTTGGCTGTTAGCTCCAGTTCCAGGAGATCCAGTGCCCTCTTCTGGCCACCAGACATACACGTGGTGCACAGACATATGCATAGACAGTCGCATATACACATAGAACACATATGCAAGCTATAGCATAATAAGTGAACCAGAATATACTGTTTAGGGATGCTAGGTAAATGAGAGTACATGAATCAATTTAAGGTGTTTCAAAGCTGAATATATACTTGGGAACTGAGAAGCTGGTGAGATGACTCAATAGGTAAGGACATTGCTTCCAAGCCTGACAACCCAGAGTTTGAGCTCTGGGTTTGAGAGAACTAAATCCCATAAACTGCCCTCTGATCTCCACACGTGTACCATGGTGCATGCCCCTTACCCCACAAATGAATAAATTAAAAGGAAACCACCTTTGTTTTAAAGTAAAAGGAAGCAAGTATACTCTTCCTATTGTAATTGGGGATGTGCCTACATTGAAGTCTTTATTTAGTGCTACTTGTTTGGTTGGCCTATATATAGTATAAAATTAATTTTTAAAAATTTTATTTGTTTGGTTATTTGTTGTTTTGGTTTGTTTGTTTTTGAGACAGTCTCAGTGTGCAGCTTTAGCTGACCTGGCACATCAACAGACATAGTTATAAAAGACAAATCTATAAAATATATTATATTTGATTTTATGTATATGAGTGTTTTGCTTTGAATACGTCTTTGCACCACTTGCATGACGGGTGTCCTTGGAGTCCAGAAGAGGGAGCCAGATCTCACGGAACTAGACATACAGATAATTTTACATGCTGCCATGTGAGTGTTGGGTGTCAAAAGCAGGTCCTCTGGAAGAGGAGCCAGTGCTCTTAACGGCTGAGCCATTTCTCCAGCTCACCAAAACCAAAGCAAACCCAAAAAACTTTAAAAAATACTGTGTGTGTGTGTGTGTGTGTGTGTGTGTGTGTGTGTGT
>NW_022196912.1:95363868-95380232 GCF_008632895.1 Mastomys coucha | reverse complement strand
TTTTTCTTTAAGACAGGGTTTTTTGTGTGAGTGTCACCCTGGCTGTCCTGGAATTTGTTCTATAGAACAGGCTGGCTTTGAAATCATAGAGATCTGCCAACCTCTTGCTTCTCACAGGAAGAGAGTAAAGGCATGCACTACTGCTGCCCAACTTACCAGCTCATCTTTTAACATTAAAAATAAGTACTTCTTATGCTTCTGTAATTATTGAAGATTACTATAAGAAACACTGATGAGTCTCGTGTTTCTAGTACAAAACAGAAATATATTGCTTAAAAATTGGTTATTGTCCATTCATTGGGGGTAGATGCCACTCCCTTTCCAGAGTCTCTCAAGTAGCTGGTTGGACATGGGTAAACACAATAACGTTTGATTTTTTCTTTTTGTTTTTTTTGTTTGTTTGTTTTTTCGAGACAGGGTTTCTCTATGTAGCCCTGGCTGTCCTGGAACTCACTCTAGACCAGGCTGGCCTCAAACTCAGAAATCCGCCTGCCTCTGCCTCTCAAGTGCTGGGATTAAAGGCGTGCGCCACCACCGCCAGCCATAACTTTTGATTTTAATGTAATTTTTTTTGCAAGATGTGTTGATACCTTTTCTATTAATTTTGTACATTTATTTATTTGTATATGTGTTGGTGTTCATGCCACTCTGTGGTGTGTGTGTATGTGTGTGTGTGTGTATGTGTGTAGGTCAAAGGACAACTTTCAGGTGTCATATTCTCCTTCTACCATGTGGGTCCCAAGGATCAAACTCAGGTCCAAAAGTAGTTATTTATTACTTTTTATGTTTATGTATTCTGCCTTATGTATGTCTATGTACTTGTGTACTTAGTGACCACAGAGGCCAGAAGAGTACATCAGATCCCTGGAACTGGAGTTACTGACAGTTGTGAGCTGCCATGTGGGAGCTGGGAATTGAACCTGGGTCATTAGCTGCCCTGTGGCTGACATTTTAAAGAACTTATTTTAATGTAACCAAAGAGACACTCTTCTTTTCTCTTCTTTTGTTTTTGATTTTTGTTTGTTTGTTTTTTAAGACAGGGTTTCTTTATGTATCCCTGGCTGTCCTGGAACTCACTCTGTAGGCCAACACTAGTCTCAAACTCAGAGAGGCCTGCACCACCACTGCCTGGCTTCAAGAAACTATTCTAATAGAAGATACTCTTGCGTTTAATTATCCATTGCTTGAAACTCTGATTTAAGCCTTACAGGATAGCCTGGACACATGTGAAGAAGCAAATTGAGTGTGTTTTGCAAGCTTTTATCCTGTCTGCCTCAGACCTGATCTTTGTGCTTTTAACTTGCAGTTCTCTCCTGCGCTATGGTGGCAACCTATCTCTCCAGAGTGCCATGAGTGTGCGATTCAACAGCAACGGGACCCAACTCCTGGCACTGCGGCGCCGCCTGCCCCCTGTCCTCTATGACATCCACTCCCGCCTGCCAGTGTTCCAGTTCGACAATCAGGGTTACTTCAACTCATGCACTATGAAAAGCTGTTGTTTTGCAGGGGATCGTGACCAGGTCAGTGCCTTCGCCTTCTGCATCCCCATGTCTTTCTATATTGCTCTCAGTCTCTCTTTTGTACCACATGAAGGAGAAACTATTGAAGGGAATAGTTATTCTGGTATTTTGCCTCATGACTGTCTTTATCCAGGGTGCCAAGGGTACATATACTACAGGGCACTCTCTGTAAACCAAGGCTAGTTACAATATGGTCTAAGCAACCAGCTCTACCACATTTGTGAATGGACTCTGAGATTCTAAGAACGTGCTATTTTGAAAAGAAAGAGGAGCTTGTGGCAATGAGGAACTGTCATCTAAAGTGTAGTTATCTGACATGCCAATAGGCCCTGGGGCAGGTGCTGTGAGAGCAGAGCCATGCTTTGAAGATACAACTGGTTTCACCTTATAGAGTAATATATAATGATAAAAAACATTGATTGCCTTTTGATTTCATCAATTATTTGACTAAGTTATTATTTGTGACTTTTATCCTAGTGGGAGAGATTGTAGGCATTATAGTCTCTCTGATAAATTACTCTGGTTTTTGGTTGCAGTAAATGGTTTTTCTTGGATGAAAGAGGATGTAAGTTATTGACTCTGGCCATGAGTCAGTCTTCAGTTTACTCGTATCCCCCTTACAGATTATCAGAGACATCTAACCTAGTGGATTAGGAAATAGATTTATGTTTGACATTTCTTTTCAGTCCTCCAGAACTAGGAAGAAAGCTATCATCCCTGTCTTGTCTCAAGGCCTAGAATGCCGTAAGAGCACTCTAGGAATCTTTTGAGTGACTCTTGAGTACTTTGATCAATGGGTACTATCTAGCTTCTGGACAGAAACTTCTATAACTGCCAGTCAGGATTGATAATTGCTTTTCCTGCTCAACTTTTAGAGCGGCCTTGATAGAATGAATTAAGTAATGGATTTACACCAGGCAGTCTCGGCACATGACTTTAATCCTAGTAGTTGTGAGGCAGAAACATGCAATTCTTATGGATTTATAGCAAAACTAGTCAGTTAAGATTATAATTGTAAGTGTGCAAACAGTTTAAGTGCCAAACAGACTTACTGTCCTAGTCATAGAAAATATTTTTTCAAAGGTGATTCATTCATAGGCTCTGACTTTCCGTAGTCAAGGTTAATGCAGCATTGGCCACTTCACAGTGGTCTATATTCTGGCAGCTTTTGACTAGTCCAGACAGGATCTTTTTGCTGCCTTTTTGTTTGTTTTGTTTTGAGACAGTATTTCTCTGTCCTGGAACTTGCTTTGTAGACCAGGCTGGCCTTGAACTCAGAGAGATCTTCCTGCCTCTACCTTCTGAGTGCTGGATTAATGGCTCCACCATGCCTGGCCTTTTCTGCTGCTTTTAAGTTATTTGTTTGGGGCAGGGTCTCAACCCCATTGCCCACTCTGGCCTCAAACTTGCAATCCTAAGGTCTCAGCCATATAAGTGGCAGGGTCACAACAGCTGCCACTTTACTCAGTTGGTCTTTGTATCTGACATCATTCCTGTGTCTCTACTCTGAGAGCCTGGGACTCTGTGTTGTGTAGCCTTCCTTGAGTCATAGGCTAGGTAATGGGAGAGGAATTTGGGGATTTCCATAATAGGAATGAATAAACGTGGATGACCCCACCTATCTAGACGGCCTTCTAGCTTTTAATTACAAGGTGATTAGTCAGGCCCCACAAATGTATCTAGCTATTGTGCCAGAGGGCCTGCATTTATTTTTATTTTTAATTTTTACCATCCTAGGTTCACTAGATAGTTCATTGGCCTCAAATTAAATTAATATTTTGATAAATTACACTCAAGGAATAAAATATGAAATAATGTGGAGTCCACCTGTGTCTTCTAAGTTCTAACCACAAAGCTATCTGAGATCATTTGAACCAACTCTTCTTTTGAGAAATCTGAGGTTAAGAAAGGTAAAGTGCCCAGATTGCTGCATGTGTGTTTATAGCTGAGCAAGGCAACTCAGACTCTTAGAAGCATGGCAGACTGCAAAATAAGTGAGTTTGTCTGGTGTATACAAAAAGGAAACTTCACTTAATTGGAAAGTTTGTCTTCTGGCAAAATGGGATGGCTTCCACTCAGTTTCAGCCTATCACTGCCATGATGGCTGATGTGTTGCTAAGGATCTGACCTAAAAAAAGGTAGATTTTTCTTGATTTTAATTACAGTAGCAAAATGATACTAATTGTAGAAATAGAGTGAATCTGTGAACTATCTATATTCTGATATAGGCCACCATGAGACCCCTGTCTTAACTCCACAGGGTTGTTTATCTCATGTTTGGATTCATAGTCTGTCTAAAATAGTGGATATGTGAGAGCAGCCTTCCTAGCTTTATGCCTTTTAAAGTAATGAAACAGATGTTGGGGAGCATTTACTGTGCTCCAGGTGCTTTGGTGGGCCAGTCCTCCGGCCTGATTTTCATTCAAAGCCTCTATATAGTCCGCTTTTCCTGCTTTAGGCTACCAGTGCATCGGTTGGTTTATCTCCAGTATATCTGAATTATCCAAATTTAACCATCTTCACCTCTAGATTAAGTGACAGTAACATTTAGACAGCTGAGTATCAGTAATAACAAAAGGTTTGAACTTGTTTTTTTCTTCTTGAGACACATTCTCACTATGTGGCCCATGCTGACCATGAACTTTGGGCCTAAACTAATCCTCCAGCTTCAGCTTCCTCCCTTGAGCATCAAGAGCTACAGGCATGGGCAGGTCCATCAATGGACTTGATTTTCAGGAAGTACACCTCTAGTCCCAGAGTCAGCATTCCTCCCCCAGAAGCCACCTGCGCCCCCATTTCTCTCTCTCTGCTTTCACTCATCCTTACATTTTGATTTTTATTTCTGAAGCTGGACAGGCTACATTCAGTCTTCTAAGCTTTACAGCCCCATGTACACACCGGGTAGGCAAGCAAAGCTCTTAACAGGTTAGAGAGAATGCTAGTATTCCACTGCTAACTTTCTCGTACACACTAAGAAAGCAGCAGTTGCCGTTTATTCCTTCTTTCACCATTCCTTAAGTGTTTCTTGTCCCAGCCTGGGTCCAGCAGGGTGCTCAGGTTTCTGAGAAGCCAGTTTTTCATGCAAGCAGCTTGTATATCTAGAAATGGACATGCTGATTATTTTAAAATCTTCCCTTTTTAGTCTCAATTAATTCTAGGCCTGTTTGTCTCTATATCTTCCTGAAAGAGGAATAGAGAAGGAAAGAAAAATATAACCAAATGCAGTTGAAAAGGCTGAGAGCTGGGTGACTGAGCATTGGGATCTCTTTCTTGTGACAGTTGGCAAGGGCCCCCAAAATCATGCTAATGAAATCATTTGGCCCTCCTCCAAAGAGCTGATTTGTGAATGAATCCATGAATCTGACAAAGTGTCCTTAAAGATGTGGCCTGGCCTTAGACCTGACATCGCTGCTCACCCTCTCTCTGTTGATGCTGTCTATGTGTATGTGTAGGAGGAGCAGCAAGAATGTATGTATAGGTTTACTATTAGTAAATATACTGATTAAAGACAGTGACAGCACACATCTTTAACCCAGCACTCAGGAGGCAGAGGCAGACAAGCTCTCTGTTCCAGGCCAACCTGGTCTACATAGTGAGCTCCGGGACAGCCAGAAAAGAGAGGGGGGTCAGGGGTGGGGGAAGATGGCTCAGCAGTTAGGAGCCTTGACTGTTCTTCCAGAGGTCCTGAGTTCAATTCCCAGCAACCATATGGTGGCTCACAACCATCTGTAATGGAATCCAGTGCCCTCTTCTGGTGTGTCTGAAGACAGCTACAGTGTACTCATATACATAAAATAAATAAATCTTTAAAGGAGGAGGAGGAGGAGGGAGACTACTACATGACAACAACAGGAGAACTGCCCTGCCACACTGTAGCTCTGCTTTCTATGACACTGTGAACCCTGCTGACACTCACTTGAGGATTCCACAGGTGGTATGTTTTCTTTCATATGAAATAAAAATACACTTTTTCTATAGGAAGATAGAATTCTTGGGTTCCATCCTTTTGATTTGTTTTATGGCTTTTGGCTAATTTTTTCACTTCCTTATTTCATCTTCTCTGGCATTTGAATCCACGTAGTGGCCTTTAGGTATAGTTGGTTTCATCCTCCTTGCATTTGAATCCATGTAGTGGCCATTAGGTATAGTTGGTTCCATCCTCCTTGAAAGGGAGGCCCAGAGTGACTTGCAGTGTGAGTCAGTAGAGGGACTAGCCAGGATTAAACGCATACCCTTGCCTGTGACTGTGCCTTTTTTCATAATCATGCTTTCTCCATATTACTGAGAGCAAGTGGCCTTTGTGGGCCAATGAGAAAGAGCATATGGCTGATGAATTCCTTGTATGTATTGTTTAGGGAGTGGATTTTTAAATTATTTGTTTTATGTGTATGCTCATATGTGGAAGACAACTTTCACATGTTGTTCCTCACCTTCCCGTCTTGTTTGAGATGGGATCTCCTCACTCTGTACATTTAAGACAGTAGTGTCTTCTGTTCCCGCTTCCTGCTTCCCTTTAGGGGTGTTCTGGGCATTAAAGGGTGACTTTAATATGGGTCCTGGGGATCCAAACTTGTGTCATCAGGCTTGTATGGCAAACGCTTTTACCTACTGAGCCATCTCCTCAGCCACTAGGGAGTGAATATTTTATATATTTGTTTATTTGTTTTGTTTTCTTGACACATGGTTTTCTGTGGAGCCCCTGGGACCTGAATGTCATGGAGAATCATTTGCCTCTGATTAAAGGCATATGCAGTATGGCTTGTAAGTGAATTTTAGAGGATTTTGATTTAACCAGGTCTGGTAGTGCAGTGTAGTCTTAGCTACTGCAGAGACTGAAGCAGACTGATTCTACCATCCCCAAATAAAAAGTTAGAGGAGGACTGGGGAGGGATGTAGTCCAGTGATGGAGCACTTGCCCTCCACGTGGAAGGCCCTAACACTCAACCCACAGTACCAAAGGGGAAAGGTAGATTGAAGAGAACCTGTTGATTAAATCAGCTGTTTTGAATTCTTTTAAACTTTGGGCTTTTTTGAAAATCTGGAAGCCAGAAACACTGTCAGAAAGTGCATAAAAGATAGTATGGTAGATAATCCTAAGGGTTCACAGTACTGCTGGGGCCTGGAGGCTCAGCTACTACCAATCTTCAACAAAGAATTTTTCCCTTGGATGAGGTTCATCCTGTAGTCCATTTACTGATTTCAAGTTTAAGAGCTTAGAAATCATGGAAAGCATGCTAGAGGTGGCCAGGTTAGTAACTGTTTGAAAAGACCATGAGGTCCCTGGATTTATTCTTAGATTAGGAATAAGTGACATTGCTGTGCTCTGATGATAGTTCTCCTTTAATGCACAACCCTAGCTGGGAGCCGGGATCTACTTGGAAACCCCAGTAGACATTAACAAAGCCAGACAGGCCATAGTGTTCCTGCCCAGTGCCCTTCATCATATTGCTCAGTCAATAGCTTTGCTTCTTTCTCGTGCTTGCTAAAGCTTTGGAGAAAAGGGGAACTCATCTTCTTAAAAATGCTTAAAGCCTTTGCTTGAACAATGGCTATATCTGGAGTGAGATAATCCAGTCCCTGAATATCAGAGCTGAGGCCCGTGGAGAAAGACTAGGTACTGATGCCATTTGGTTAATAGCTCTTTAGACCAAATCTGGGTTTCCAAAATGAATTTCCATAAATTCTTGCCTTCAAGTAAAGCAGGCTACTTTCCTATAGCAGTTGCTGCTGATTTGGACAGAGCTTTGTAACATTTTTCTTCCCTGCTGAGTATTTGAATATTATTGGCTGCTGTTATGGAATATTTCCTTATTAACATATTTTTCCTACTCATACCTCATAAAGTTTAGTTATTAATAAACCAAAGAATTCCAGAACTTTAATAGAGCTGAAATGGGAAGTGATCCAAAACAAGAATAATATAACGCTACATGTAGAACTAACATTATTCTTATTGGTATGCATATGCATATATATACTCCTGGTCTTGCATGTGAATATACATATATGCTCTTCCTCTGGACATACGTATGCATATGCTCTCTTCTTCTGGGTATGTCTATGGGTATGTTTTCATTCAAAGCCAATGCAATTCTGTTTGTCTTATCACCAGTTAAATCTGTGGCTTGCCCATTTCAAGAGAAAGCTTGCTCTGTTGCTTTTGATAACATCATGGCCGGTAGTACTGTACTATAGATGGTATAAGCAGACTTGTATTTATACAGCTTGCAGACATTTCTCTAGAAATGACCTCTAAAGAGTCTCTCTCAGAGTTATACTACCTTATTTTCCCCCCTTCTGACAAAGGTCAGGGAAACTAAAGAACTGTGTTTAATTGAATAAAAATAGTTGTTTCTCTTCTTACTGATCCTGGCCACAGAGCCATCTGGTTTTTCTAGCCTAGTCAATATGGTTAATTAGACAGACGTGCCATTTACTGGGGAGTAATCAATTAGTGTGGAAGGAACCTTTGGAGAGAACTAAGTTGATCAGCACACATCAAGTAGTAACTGATTGATATGTTTCCTTCAGTAGATGATAGGGAATTTTGAGAGCTATGCAGACAAGCATACCACACACATACACACACATACACACACACACACACACACACACACACACACACATTTTTGTGTGTGCCTGTCTTTCCCCCCTTCATCCATCTACATAACTGTCAAGAGAGAAGCAAAAGATTTCTCTTTTACCAAAGGACTTGTTGAGACCTATTCTGAGTATCAATTGGACTGTGGGTGGCTTGTACCTTTTGACTTTTTTTTCCTTTTAACTCAGATATTTTGTTTATAACCATATTTTTAAAATTATGTAAAACTTACAATGTAGCTGCCAGGAATTTACCTGTACTCCAGATAGTCCTTTGAAATCATTTTTTCTTTTCTTCTTTTTTTCTTTTTAAGTTCAAAGTCTCTTCTGAGATTCATGCCAATCTTTTCTTTTTTTTTTTAAGATTTATTTTATTTTATTTTATGTGTATGAGTACACTGTAGCTGTACAGATAGCCATGAGCTATCATGTGTGTGGCTGCTGGGAATTGAACTCAGGACCTCTTCTGGCCGGCTCGCTCCGGCATAATTCACTGTAGCTCTCTTTCAGATGCACCAGAAGAGGACGTCTGATCTCATTACGAGTGGCTGTGAGCCACCATGTGGTTCCTGGGATCCGAACTCAGGACCTTCGGAAGAGCAGTCAGTGCTCCTACCCGCTGAGCCATCTTGCCAGCCCTGAAATAATTTTTTCTATAGGCAGCCTAATTTAGATCTTTCTTTGAACATTCAGTACACTAAATTTGTGTGTGTGTGTGTGTGTGTGTGTGTGTGTGTGTTTGTCTTTGATGATTCTTGGATGATCTTCTCAGCTAATAAAAGCACCTTGCAAACAGAAAGACATTTCTAGACAAAGTTTTAAGAGATGAAGAAGACCTCTAGAAAGATGGTGTCGTAGTTACTTTTCTATTGCTGTGCTAATACACCATGACCAGGACAACGTATAAAAGAAAGAGATTCATGTGTCTTATAGTTTCCAAGGGTTAGAGCTCATGATGGTATTATGAAGGAACAGCTGTGAGCTCACCTCTTGATCCATAAGTAGTGGGGCCAGGGGAGAGAGGGAGGGAAGAGAGAAAGAGAGCATAAGCAAGCCTACTTCCTGCCTTCAAGAAGGCCACATCTCTTGGTCCTTTTCAAATAGTTCTACCAATTGGAGACCAAGTATTCAAATATATGAGCCTGTGGAGGCTGTTTTTGTTCAAACCATTACAAATAACTCAATGGTTAAGAGCACTTGTTCTTGCAGAAGACCCAGGTTCAAGTCCCAGCACCCACGTAGTAGCTCACAACCATCTACAACTTCAGTTCCAGGGGATCTGATGCATACACATGGTATACTTACACAGTACAGGCCAAACATTTGTATACATATATATCTTAAAACATTTTTAAGTGAAAGAGATGAAAAAGTAGGGGCTACAGAAATGGCTCAGTGGTTAAAACCACATCCTGTTCTTCCAGAAGACCTGAGTTCAGTTCCCATTGCTAATAGCAGGCAACTCATAGCCACCTGTACTCCAGCTCTGGGGAGACCTGACTCCTCTAGCCTCCAGGCACTTGCACTCACACATAGACACAGTTTAAAATGTGTGTGTGTGTGTGTGTGTGTGTGTGTGTGTGTGTGTGTGTGTTTTTAAAAGAGAGAACTGAAGAAATGAGCAGAAGTTGATGGTGCGAACATTGCTTTTTATCACAGCACCAGAAAGTTGAGTATTGCCTGAGTGACTGTTGCCTTACAGGTTAGCAAGCCTATAGAGTATCAGGGCGAGCAAGCCCATGCCACTCTGTGTTTGGTCATCTTTCTTATGACATTCATTGTGAAGGAGTGATTGTTGAGCCTCTGTACTTGATCTAGTTAGTATCTGTGTACTGACAGTGGATTAAGTTAAACTTCCCTGTGAACAATGAAATGAGTCATTGTTGGGACAACTGCTAAGCTTTGATACTAGTTGGAAGATTGTGGAGAATACAGACTGTACAATCCATGCTTGGCTTTGTATTGTTATCCTTCTAGCTCAAAAGCCAGACAAAGTAGGTCTCCTTTGCTCCAAGGTAGTATATGGTTCTCCTTTTCCTCTGTTCTAAGTATTTGGGAGAAATGGGGACACTGTTGCCTATGTATTGTATTTGAAATAGTCTTCCTCTGGCATCTCCCTGTTCTATTCCACCTTACAATGTAAAGGGTCCTAAGAACTGAAATTTTGGGGTTTTATTGTTTGTTTTGAGGAAGGGTCTCTTTATGTAGCCCAGGCTGGCCTCAAACTCACAGAGATCTGCCTACCTCTGCCTCCTGAGTTCTGGGATTAAATGTGTATGCCATTATACCTGGCTGGAACTGAGGTATTTTTTTTGAAGGGGGGGGGCATGGGTATATATGTTGTTGTTGTTGTTGTTGTTGTTGTTGTTATTGTCATTATTATTATTTTACATCCCGCTCACTACCCTCCTCCTAGTCACTCCCTCCCACAATTCTTCCCCCCATTTCCCTTCTCCTTCTCTTAGTGGGTAGAGATACCCCTGTGCATCCTCCCCTCCCTGGGACATTGTGTCTGTGAGGCTAGTCACTTCCTCTCCCACTGAGGCCAGCTAGAAGAACAGATCCCATGTACAGTCAACAGCTTTTGGGATAGCCCCTGTTCCAGTTGTTCAGGACCCACATGTAGACCAAACTGCACATCTGCTACATATGAGCAACGAGGTCTAGGTCCAGCCCATGTATGCCCTTTGGTTGGTGGTTCAATCTCTGAGATCCCCAAGGATCCAAGTTAGTTGACTCTGTTGGTCTTCCTGTGGAGTTCCTGTCCCCTTTAGGGCCTACAATCCTTCCTTCTATTCTTCATAAGAGTTCCCAAGCTCCATCCACCATTTGGCTGTGGATGTCTGCATCTGTCTGAGTCAGCTGTTGGGTGGAGCCTCTCAGAGGATAGCCATGCTAGACTCCTGTCTGCAAGCATAACAGAGTATCATTAATAGTATCAGGGATTGGTGCTTGCTCAAGGGATCGGTCTCAAGTTGGGCCGGTTGCTAAGCTAAGCTAAACAAGAAGGAAGGCACAAGCCAGAGTGCTTGAATCTCACTTAGAATGGGAATAAAATAGTCATAAGAGGCAGATGGAAGGAGGGAACTGGGTGAAGGAGGGGGAAATGGGGGGTAAGGATCAGGTGTGGGGAAGGACAAGAGATAGATAGATGGCCATGAAAATGAATGGAAATCTGCAACTGACAAGTGTAGGGAAATAGGGGGCATCTCCAGGAAGAGACAGAGACCTGAGATAAGGGAGGCACCTAAGAATCAATGGGGGCGTCCTTAACTGTAACACACAGCATTGAGGAGGAGGCCATGACCTGTAGTCAGGCATGAATCCCAGTGGAGCAATAGGAACTGTAGCCAACCCACCCACAAAACTTTTGACCCAAAATGTATCCTGTCTATGGAGCAGAGACTGAGGGAATGGTCAACCAATAACCAACCCGACCTGGAACTGAGTTTTGGCCATGAGATTGGAATGAGATTGGCCAGGTGATGGTAGGTCTCTGAGTTTGAAGCCAGCCTGGTCTCTACAGGGTGAGTTCTAGGATACCCAGGGGGACACAGAGAAACCCTATCTTCAAAATAAAACAAAGAATGAGGTTAAATAAGAAATTTATCATAGAAACGGTCAGGTGTTTTCCCCCTTGTTGTTTGAGACAAGGTTTCTCTGTTTAGCCCTGGCCGTCTTGGAATTTACTTTGTAGACCTGGCTGGTCTTGAATTAAAGGTGAACATTGCCATGCCTGGCTGAAAAGGCAAGTTATTCAGTTTCATGTACCTACCTGGCTAGAAACAATACCAGTTCATTTATTCCTCTCTTCTTCTTCCCTCTCCTCCTCACAGAGTCTACTCTGTATCCCTGACTGCCCTGGGACATCAGTTTTCCTGCCTGGGCCCCCACAGTGGTGGGATTAGAGGCATGTATCCCACCACACCCAATTTGATAGCTAATTTCAAACAGTATCTATGCATTCTTACCCCAGATAGCCCATTTTATTATCTAAAGCTGAGCCACAGTAAGGGGCTTCTGGTCTAGGTAGCATTAAGTTTGGCACCTGAGTCGTTACCCCCAGATTCCAGTGTTTAACATCTCTGTTCCCATTTGTGGTTTAGGACTTCACGGCCATTGCTCACATTTAAAACATCACTATGGGGCTGGTGACATGGCTCACTAAGCCTGCAAACCTGTGTTTCTTCTCTTTGATCCATGGTAGGAGAGACCCAACTCCCAAAAGTTGTTCTCTGAGTTCTACACACCTTTCCAATGATACAGATGGTCCCTAACCCCACACACACACTTAAACTTCACTGTGGGAAAATCCTGCAAATTACTGTGAAGCTTTACAAGAGAACGGAGACAAGAGATCTGATAGTTCCAAGCCAGTCTAGGCTATCTAATGAGACACTGTCTCAAACAGAGGTGGGGAAGGAGAGGAGGGGGATGGAGAAATGGCAGGTGTAAAGTCAACATGAGGAGTACAAGGCTATTTTCAAATTGGAGACCAGCCTGGGCTATATAAGAGTCCTTATTTTAAAAAATACAGCAAACCGGAGCTGGTGAGATGGCTCAGCGGGTAAGAGCACCAATTGCCCTTCCAAAGGTCATGAGTTCAAATACCAGCAACCACATGGTGGCTTACAACCACCTGTAATGAGATCTGATGCCCTCTTCTGGTGCATCTGAAGACAGCTACAGTGTTCTTATAATTAATAAATAAATAAATAATAAATAAAAAATTACAGCAAACCAAAATAATTTTTAAAAACCCAATTGAAATTAGGTTTTTTAATCAAGTTAAAGGAAGAAGATCAGAGCTGGGGAGAGAGCTAGGTTGGTAAAGTGTAAGCATCAGGATCCCCAATACACACACCACCTGGAAGCCATGTGGAAAACTGGGTCATGGTGGCCCAGTCTTGTAATCCCAGTGATATAGAAAAAAAAAGAGATAGCAATACTGAGAGAGAGAGAGAAATTACACCTCAGCTTTATGAAGTTCAGTTTTATGGTTTAGTACAAATGATTATGAATGTTAATGAGAGCTTGTACTGTAGCTTTCTCTTGGGAGTGATTGGCATTAGCGCTCTCTTGTCTTTTGTTTCTTGTTCAGTTTCTACAGCAGAATGCTTTCAGAGAGCACACCAGGACTTCAGTGCCTTGAGCACTAACCATTGGCAAACCTTGCTAAGTCTGAGGTTTCAACCAGCTCAGACCTAGAAGGCAACCTTAGAAAAGGAAGTTCTATTTCCTGTGGTGATGTTAAATGTGTCACTACCTCAGTCAGGCCCACTTGAGATGATAATCTACACACATTGAAAAAAAAGGCCTGTGATGGCAAGTTCAAGGTCAGCCTGGGCAAACTAGTAAGACGCAGGCTCAGAACAAGTTTTAAAAGGCCAGGAGGAGTACAGTTGAGAGGGGTTCCTGCTCAGCATGAGTGGAGCCCCAGGCTCATTGACTACCTAATTTGTTATGCCTTTTCCTTTGTGACATGATCTGACTCTGTAGCCCAGGCTGTCCTAGAACTCTCTATATTAAGCTAGGACCTTCCTCATTCAACCTTTTGTGTCAAAGCCTTCTGAATACTTGGATTACAGGGTTCTGCCATCACACACAGTTTGCTGCTTTATTTTTTAAATATGCCAGAATTCTCCGTCCCTTTTTGGAAGAGTCTTCTCCCAGATATCCACATAATTTGCTCCCTCATTTCCTTCAGGGCTTTGCTCAGAATGCAAAGTTTTATCAGAGAAGCCTTCTGTGACCACCTTACATAAAGGGAAACAAACTACCCAGCCACCCCAGCTTCTCTCTTCAGATGACTCCCTTTTCTTTAACGTTTACCCCCTGCGAACTTCACCGATATATTTCTTGTTTCTTGTTCCTAACATTGTTCCCCTTTCCCACATTATGTGTGTATAATTTTACCCCATTCAATAGGATGATAGTTCTGTGAGAGCAGGGACATCTCTCTTTTCTGTTTCTCTATTTCCTTCCCTAGAGCAGTGCTTAACACATAGTAGACACTCAATAAATATTTGTTTAAAGAATAAAAGAATGAACTCATTTTTATTTCAGGCTCTCACAGTTAACAGTATCCCAGGCAGCCAACTGTTAATGTTGGCAAGAATCCAACTGTCAACCACTAAATGCCATAACTGAATTCCTCAGGGCATCTTGTAATTCCAGTGTTGGTGAGCACTTACACAGTCTGGCTAGATGTCAGTGGGTGGAGACACCCCTACCCCAGCGCCCCGGAAATTATCCTAAGCAGTTCACTTGTGGTAGATGGAAGAGAAGTTGTAAGGGGAAGAGCTATCAGAACTTGCTTTATCCCCAAAAGCATTTAAAGCACCCCAAGCATTTTCTGTGTTGGGGAGCCATCATATCAGAGCCAGCAGGCTTAAGTCTGGCTTTTCTTCCTTCTGAGGCTGCCTTCTCAGTCAGCGTTCTGTCTGGACAGTCAGCCCCTTTAACAGTCCTGGGCTCTGCCCCAGTGAATACTAAGCAATTAGGAAAGTACTGATCCTTCAGTAAAATAAAACTGATAAGTATAGCCTTGTGGTATTGTTCCTAGTATGCATTTTTTTCTTTGCTTAGGCTAGTGAGGTTTGGAGAGGGGGAGAGCAGGAATTTGATGTTAGGTTCACGGCTTCTTTTAAATAGAACAAGAAACAATGAGATATGGACTAGCGAGTTTTGTTCCATCCATACAAACATACATGTATACATGCATGTGTGTAATTAGTAATTTTGTGTACTGGCTCCCTCCTCCTGTTTTACTAGAGGTTCAGTTTTCAGGTGCAACTAATTCTTTGGAAATGCAGTGAGCAACAGCAGAGCAGGGTAGTGTGGAAGACAAGGAACGCCTATGGCTACCAGCCGTTTGAGTTTGCCCTTGAGGGGGAAGCTATAGAGCACAAGCATCCGAGTTCTGTCAGGACAGGAAGCTGAGCTGCTCACAGGCCTGCTCACAGCAGTCTTTGGTTGAGGGCTGTTCCTTTGCAGCACTCACTTCTTGGAGCAACCTGCAGACAGGCTTTGGAGAGAGAGAGCCTTTGGCAGCGATAGGGAGGCTGGCAGTAGGCAGAAGGCAGCCCATGGGGTGGGAAGCTCCATTGTTTGAACCTGTAGGCTAAAGAAAAGCCATTGCTGTCTCTGTGGCCCTCCTGACTTTCTCTGAACCCAGCCTCGTGCTCACAGTGATCTTGTCTCAACTCTTCTAGGAATTGCCAAGCCCTTAATGGAACCAGGCAACTTGTATACCTACATGTTTTATATTTTCTACCTGTTGTAAGCCTCTTGGGAATCCAGTGTCATTTTACACACCCAGAACAAAACAGCTGGCATATCAGCCAAGCTCTGAGTTAGTATATAATGAGTAAATCTTTTTTGTTAAACTCCTGGGCTCCTGAATTCCAACTTCTGAACTGCAGGGAAACTTTTCAGTTGGAGTGAAACATGTTTCCTTTGAATTTCCCAGTCTTGAGCAAGTTTACGTATTTGTCAACCACTTAAGTGGTAGGTTAGGGACAATAGGTCTCAATGGGTTCTGCCACTCATTTTGGAGAACAACCAACCTGGCTCTCATTTAGCAGGTAAAGATACTAAGTTCTTTCACCACAGCGTCTTAACCCTAAACAACAAAACTGTAAACTTCTTACCTTTGCCTCCTACTCCTATTTCTTAAGAGTTTTTGAAGGCTAATAGAGACTTTTTAAAACAATGACGGGTACTGAAGGTACACTCATATACTAATCAAGTACTCTGTTGCTGAGCTACATTCCCAATCCTGTCCATTGAGTTTTAAATGGTTCAAACAGACTGTGTGCCTGTTGGACTTAAATAAGAAGTTCACAGTGTCTTAAGAAAACTATATCAGTTTCTGGTTCACAGAAGACGGGGTAAGATTTTGGGTGAATGAGTGGCAAAAGTGTTTACTGCCCACCAACTTCAATCATGTTGGTACATATCTCTGATCTTTCTCAACTGTAAGAAGGAGGCAATGCTGTTATCTCTCTCTTGATGGTCCTGAGAGATCATAAAAGAGCCATTGCTTCACATGCTACTCAAGATGAAATGGACGTTTGACGTCCACAGAATTCAATTGAACTGGAAAATATCAGTGATGACGACAGCTGTTGTGGAGAAGACACCTCTGCCTCGAGCTCTTTTGAGAAGTCCAAACACTCCATCCCTTGAAGATGAAAAGTAACCAGAATGCCGCTGATCTGGACCTAAGCATCTTTAGTTATA
>NW_022196912.1:95357252-95362644 GCF_008632895.1 Mastomys coucha | reverse complement strand
TTTAAGAATTACTTCATAACAGTAATCTCTTCCTCTCTCCAGCCCTCATAATCATCCCTTCAGTAGTGCTTTCTAGAACACAGCTCTGTTTTACTCTTTAGAATAACTAGATACATTAATCTGTGCTAATATGTAAGTGACTCTACATTAAAAAAAGAAAAAAAAAAGAAAACTATAGGCCTTTCTTTTTCTGGAGAAAACAAGTAAATGGAATCAAGATACAGAAGTAATTTGGACCTCAAGTTAGAGTAAAACAGTTTTGTCATTATCTGGAAATACGTGAACTGCTCAAGTTGCTACTTGTTGCTCTTTACTCCTAAACACAATGTATTTATGAGTCAGTTAATTAGATTAGATCGAGCAGTAATGATTTGACACTACCACATAAAAAAAACATCTTTTACTTCCTAAGAAGATATCATCACTTCTGTCCTTGTCATGATTGGGTTGGAGGTAGCCCGCTGCTCCCGGATGTCAGGGAGATGCAGGGGAGTTTAGGATACTTGACCTCAAAGATCTCTATGAAAATCCTAATTTTTATTTTCTACACTTTTAAAAATTGTGACACAAATATTATCTGAGATTTTCCATGTAAGTACTAGGTTTGAGCTGGGTGTATATGTACATGCCTATAACCTCAATACCCAGGAAGGTGAGACAGAATTACAAGATCCAAGTTCAGCCTTGGCTACCTAGCAATACCCAATTTCACACACGCACATGCACAAAGTGGAGCTGAGGTGCAATTTAGTAGCATGGTGTTTCACATGTACAAGGTCCTGGGTTCAATTTTCACCGTCCATCAAAGTTTTTTTTTTTTTTTTGGTTCTGCTTGGAGGGTGGAACAGACATTAGGTTCAGATTTTTTGAATCTGGTTTATTGGCTGTGGTGATTTGGAAAAGCATTCATCTCAGAGAAAGAGTAACTTATAATAAGGTCCTCTTCTTCAAAGTTGATACAATAGTTACAAACGTCAAGCAAAGCAGTCAGTCTCACTCTTTGTTGTTCTCTTACAAGCCACCTCCCAAGTTAAATGTCTACATTTCTTTTGGCTGTATAAATACTTCAAAGTTTTAATTTAAAGATGTACCTACCGTTGTGGGGCTGTTGAGATGGCTCAGAAGGTAAAGGTGCTAGCTGCCAAACCTGATGACCTGAGCTGTCCTCCTCCGGGCCCACATAGTAGAAGGAGAGGACAAATGTCAGCAAGTTGCCTTTAGACCTCCACACAAGTGCATGGTATGCATGCACAAAAATAAAATAAACGAAAAGGTTAAAAAAAACCCTTTTAATGTACCGAGAGAAAGAAAGAAAGAGATACGGAGATGCCAGAGATGACAGAGCTTCAGTGCACATGATCTATTCTTCCCCCCACTGTGAGATCTGGGATCAAACAGGTTTCAGACTTACACAGCGATTACTTTTGCCCACTCAGTCATCTCAATGGCCCTGGTTTTTTTTTTTTTTTGTTTTGTTTTGTTTAATATTCTCCTTACACAATGATATATGTAATTGAATATGTCTTTCCAATTATAAAATAATATATAAAATATCTCTTTTGTTCCAACAGTATATCCTTTCAGGCTCTGATGACTTCAACCTGTACATGTGGAAGATCCCTGCAGATCCAGAAGCAGGTGAGTGTGTCCCAGTATAGATGTGCCAGTCTGGTTGACTCTTGGCCTATGGCATGCAGTTCCTTGAGAGAACACTAGTACAGTTGATGAGTATACTTCTTTAAAAAAATTTTTTTAGATTTTATCTTATTTTATATGTATGAATGTTTTGCCTGTTTATGAATGTATGTGTGCCACATGTGTGTCTGGGGCACTAGAGTCCCAGATGTATGTTTTTTACCATCTTTTCACACTATGTGACTGCTGGGAACCAAACCTGGATCCTCTGAAAAAGCAACAAGGCTAATGGTGGAACCTTCTCTCCAGCCCTCTATATTTCTTTCTTTTAATATAAGCAGTTTATCAGAAAATGTTCAAGGGAATTTTGAAAATAAAGATTAGAAGCCAGATCATTTACATATTGTCTTATCTGGCATAAATGATACTTAGATATTTTTCCCTCCTAAAAACCTCCTTTTTTAAAAGTTTTATTTTACATTTATTTGTTTGAATGTGTGTGCACGCACATTAGCCATGGTACATGTGTGGCAGTTAGAGGACAATTAACTTGCCAGAGCCAGTTTTCTCTTTCCACCATGTAGGCCAGGATGGGACAGCAAGAGTGACCCCATTGAGTCACAGCTCCCATCCCAGAACCTTCCCTACTCCCATTCTCTCTTTTATGGGAGAGATTGGAGGTAGTTCCTAAAAATAGGATTTCACTAGCCTGGAATTCTGAATCCTTCTGCCTCAACATTCAGGTTGCTGAAATTCTTAAGTATGTGTCACCACACCCTACTCCTGAAAGTCACCACACCCCACTCCTGAAAGTCCTTCTTTGGACCTTAGGAGTCCCCTTTATCTCCTTTAGCTCTTCTTTCAAAGGATTTCTCAAGGCACTGCAAATGTTTATTTTAAATTGTTTGCCTGTGTGTGTGTGTATGTGTGTGTGTGTGTGTGCACGCGCACATGAGTGTCAGTATCCCTGGAGGCCAGAGACCTTGGATTGCTTTGAGATGGGAACCAAACTCCAGTCCTCTATAAGAACAGGAAGTGCTCTTAACTGCAGAGCCATCTCTACAGCTCTGGAGTTTTTTTGTTTTTTGTTTTTTTATTTTGCTGTTAAATGTTTTTCCTCATTCATCGTATATTCTGTTTGTTGTTTTATGCATGGTTGGTTAAGGCCTTGCCTTCTGTTGGACTCTGTGGTGATGTTAACTAAAGGAGGGCTTCTATGAGGATGGGCGGGTGTGTTTCTTGAGGTTTGATAACCCCAGACATCAAATAACCATTTCTCTATCCGCTCCAGCTATATTCTGACAAAGGCCCATAGTTTTCCATAAATTTGGAGCATTTAAGCTTTCAACCTCATTTTTTAAAAGGTTTATTCATCATATTGAATTGTGTTTTGCCTTCATATTTATTGGTCTGTGCACATGTGTGTTTGATGGTCATGGAGGTTAGAAGAGGGCATCAGAGGCCCAGGAACTGGAGTTACAGATGGTTGTGAGTCATGTAGGTGCTGGGAATCAAACATGAGTCCTCTGTAAGAGCAACAGTACTCTTAACTGTTGAGCCATCTCTCCAGCTCCTCAAATCTCATTTTTAAAATAATGGCATCCTTACCTATTTAATATTACCTACTGCTACAAAAATTTACTTGAGGACAGTTCAACTCAGTCATCTGCAGTGGGTGATACATGGATGATATCAAACTGGAAAATGGCCATCAGAAAAATAACAGAGGACTCTGCCTTGTGTATGACACATGTTATGTCTAGTGCTCAGAGTTGAGACATTTTTTGGCTTTGTCTGTTGCTGAATGAATAACATTACTACCAACTTTAAACAAGGTATGGATGTAGTTGTCCAGTTGCTGTGGTCTAGTCACGAAATGAGTTATAAGCACTTCCCTGCTGGTGTTTGGAAGTGTGGAAAAGCAGCTCCTCCTCAGCACAGCCAGATGTGGCAACCGTCTGCCAGATGTGGCAAGCAGAGCAAACTCTGTAGAAGTTTATTCTGGCTCAGGTTTCCTACCTCCACAGATCACAGATTGATTAGCTGAAAAATAACCTTTGTGTTTAATTGTATCTTTTAAATGACTTGCAGTGTTTTTGACTGTTAAGCCTCTATAATGTTTAGAAACAGTAGAAAGTAGATTACCCTTTCCCTTTCTGGAACTCTTCTTTGCCATCTTTTCACACTGGTTTTATGAAAAATGGGGACTAGCAACAGAATGGGAGGATTTTTGTTTGGTTAGTTGTTGTTGGTTGGTTGGGTTTTAGTTGTTGTTTATTTTGGTTTTGGGGTATTCCCCTAAGTCCCTTGTGTACTGCCTTAGGCTTGAGCCTCCTAGTCTGCTAGGGCTACACAGAATAGCACAAACTAGGTGAATTAAAAGATAGAAAATATAAGCCAGGCGGTGGTGGCACATGCCTTTAATCCCAGCAGTTGGGAGGCAGAGGCAGGTGGATTTCTGAGTTCAGGGCCAGCCTGGTCGATACGGTGAGTTCCAGGACAGCCAGAGCTATATAGAGAAATCCTGTCTTAGAAAACCAAAAAAAAAAAAGAAAATGTAAAGGTAGAAAGGCTAGGCATTGTGGCATATACTTTTAATCCCAGCATTCAGGAGGCAATGTTCAATGCCAGTCTAGTCTACATAGCAAGTTCAGGACTATTCCAAAAAACAAAACCAAACAAAAAGCCCATAAATGTAGTCCCTCATATTTCTGAAAGCCGAAAGGTCCCTCCAGTAGATTGTGCTTCTCTCTTTGACTTGAAGAGATGGTCTTCTTCTTTGTCCCCACTTTTCTCTATGCACATACACCCCTGATAATTCTTCCTCTTCTTGCAGGATAGCTCTCAAGTCCCCTTTGAGCTATTCAGAGATGGATTATTTTATAGTTCCTTGAAGAATTGAGGTTGGCTCTGATTTCTTTCTCTCTGAGTCTGTCCCGTCTCTGTGTGACAGTTAATCCAATTAGTGGATTCCGAAGATGTAATCAGACTGGGCCAAGCAAGTTTTTGCCCTGTTGATTTTAAAGTGTGCTATGTGGTGATCCAGAAAGCACACCCAGGGTCAGGGACACACCTTTAATTCCCAGTATTGGGAGGCAGAGGCAGGTGGACCCCTGTGAATTCCAGATCAAACAGAATTAAATAATGAGACCCTATCTTAAAAATAAATAATGACAAACAAGAAAGTATGTCAAGTTTCAGGTAAGCTGTTTGAGGCCACAGACGTCACATCTACTGCAGTTATTCTTGAGCTGGCCAGAAGCCATCCTTTCTAGACTGGGTTTCTCTGCTTGCAAGGGCAGCATCCGTCGTATAGTTTCCCTCTTGTTGGTCTTGGGAGCTGGTAGTTGAGGGCTTTGCTCTCTCTCTATGTCTTCCAGCATTCCATCATGTCACAGAAAGTCCTTTCATCATCATCTTGGTCTGAATGTCATGAAAGTACCTTTTGCAGTTATTTTTAGTAAGCCCGACTCACTGGGAAGTCCAGCCTTACCGCCACTACTCTGACAGACTCCCCCCCACACACACATTCTCTCACATGTATGAGCTTTCCTCGCTGGGTATCCTCCTTCTTTTTCTCTACTTCTATTATTCTTATAATTAAATTACCTTTATTAAAGTAATATGTGTAATTTTTAAATCAAATAATTATTTAGAACTTAAGACAGCTTTCTCTACTTCCCCCTATAGCAGCTTGTAACATTATTTGTTCATTTAGTTGTTTCTAATTTTTTTGTTGTTGTGTTTTGGAGGAGAG
>NW_022196912.1:95348023-95357242 GCF_008632895.1 Mastomys coucha | reverse complement strand
AGAACTGGATGTGTAGACCAGGCTGGCCTGCCTCTGCTTCCCGAGTGCTGGGATTAAAGGCATGTGCCACCACCACCCAATTTATTGGTTTAGTTTTAGACAGGATATCACTGTCTGCCTGAGAGCCTGCTAGCACTGGCTGGCCTAGAACTTGCTATTTATCTTAAGTCTATTATACAGAAACTATTTGATGGACCATTAAAATACTGCTATAACGGCCAGCAAGATGGCTCAGCTGACATTGGCCTAAGGCCTGATTTTAATCCCCAGATCCCATAGGATAACAGGAGACTAAGAGAAGACTAAGACTAAGCCCACAACCATTCTCACTCTCACACACACACACACACACACACACACACACACACACACACACACACGAGTAAGCCCACACCTATTGATGCACACACACTCACATATACACAAAAGTAAGCCCGCACCCATTCATACACACACATATGCTGACACGAGAGTAAGCCTGCACCCGTTCACATGTGTACACATATACACATACTCACACAAGAATAAGCCCACCCATTCACACACACATACATATACACACTAAAATAAAATACAACAAAACAAAAGAATTTAAAAATATAACTGTAAGAGCCATGCAACAAACTGGAGCTATGGTTCTCCCAGATCTCCAGATTTTCCTTTGATTCCACCTACAGCCTATATTCCCATAGTGGAACCTGTTAAGGTCACCATCAGTTAGCACCCAGGCTTACTTGGGTGAGCAGCGCCTAGCAAGTAGGCTCTAGAGAGGTATGTGGTGATGTAGCTGCTCTCTGGGGGTGGGGTGGGGGGGGTTTCTCAGCCTTTCTTCAGACTGGCTTCAGAAATGCTTGACATCTCTTTTTTATAATATAATAGCTCTGCTTTTTAAAATTATATTTACTGTGTGTGTACATGTGTATGCCCACCCACGCATGTACACATGTGCCCTCAAGCACACATAACCATGTGGATGGACACACATGTAGATATCAGAGGACAACTTTTGGGGTTTGTTTTCTCCTACCATTCCTAGGGATTGAACTCAGGTCGTCTGGCTTAGCAGCAAATTCCTTTATTTGCTGAGCCATCCTTCTGGCCCTCCAATTTTTAAATACTAGCAATTAATTCATAGTTTTAAAAAATGTTCGGCAAGTTTCAGCAAAGCAAACAGCATATCTGAAGGCTGTATGTGGCTCTTGAGTTTTTTGTTTTGATTGTGTCAGACAGAAATGACCTAATCCATCCTCCTGCCTTTTTAAATTAACTGATTCTGGACTGAGGACAAGCATGGTTTCCCTTTTTAGCCCTACTTGTCGAATATAAGATACTAAGGTAAGCAAATAAAGAAAGCTGACTTACTATTGTGTACCTTAATGGCACAATTAATACTTGACAAGCAATCAACATTAATTAAATACCTGCTGTGTGCTTTATAGTGGGTACCAAATGCTGAAAATCCTGAGTGTGAGCCAAAGCCAGGGGCTCTTTTTTTCCCCTTTCTTTTCTTTTTGGGTATTTGAGGTGTGATTTCTTTTTTAATGCTATACAAATTCTAAAGAAATTGATTTTTTTTAAGAATTATTTATTTTATGTGTATGAGTACACTGTAGCTGACTTCATGCACACCAGAAGACGGCATCAGATCCCATTAAAGATGGTTGTGAACCACCATGTGGTTGCTGGGAATTGAACTCAGGAGCTCTGGGAGAGCTCTTAACCGCTGAGCTGTCTCTCTCCTGTGAGACTTCAGATGGAGCTGAGGAGGCTGTTTCTGTTGTAAGACCCATACCCATGTCAAACTCTTGACCGAGCAAGGTTAGGTCTCCTTTTTTCACTTGGTGAAACTTACTTTCAAAATCCCTAGGTCAGAACCAGGAGCTTTTGCTGTGGCAAAGAAAACACTTGTGAGAATGTTTACATCTCTTGAGTGGAAGTAAAGGCATCAGTTGTGTATGTTGTAATCCTGCAAATAAGACAAACAGACCAGAAGTTAATGTACACAGCTAGGGAAAGGAGCAACAGGCCTAAGATCTAGTGCTGTCATGGTTAAAGAACAGTCTAGGGCAGACCTCAAAAATTGTTATTGTGTAAGGTGTTTGTAGACATAGTTTAATAGTCCTAGAAGCTTTCTTAAAACAATATGTAGGTGGATAGAAGACATCGGCCTCTGAGATGACTCAGCAGGCCTTTGTTGTTGATCCTGATGACCTAAATTCAGTCCTCAAGGCCCACCTGGTAGAAAGAGAGGACTATCCTCTGCAGATCTGCAGGTTGTTCTCTGGGCACCATACACGTGTGGGGTGTGCAGGCGCACACATAGAAGCACTCACATAAATACACAAATCTCTTTTTATTAAGACGAAGTCTTGCTATGTAGCTCTGCTGACCTAGAACTCAGTATGTAGACCATGCTGGCCTCAAACTCAGATCTGCTTGCCTCTGCCTGAGTGCTAATAATAATAGTTAAATATATGTATGCCTCTGCTGTTGCTAGGAGTATTATGATCAGTGCAGATCCAAAGCATTTTTTTTCTAGTAACTTACATATGGAAGTAATTGATTTGGCAAAGTAGTAGGAGAGACAGGTTAATCTTTAAATATTTGTATTTCTCTTTCTTCTAACTTGTTTTAAAGTTTTCTCAGAGCAGCTTTCCCTGAGGTGTGAGTCTACTTTAATTCTATGGTACATGTTTCTGTTCTTCTCTTTCTCTGCTGTGCATATGTGCACTACTGTTGTCTGAACCTACAGCTTCATATATGCTAGACAGGTGCCCTACCACTGAGCTATATCACTCTCTGCCCTGACCTTATTATTTATGGACAAGGTATAATCCAGATGAAATGGTAGTCTTGATTTTTAAATTCCTGATCCATTCATCTTAAAGTTGGGGGCTTTAGAGAAACACTGTAACCTTTCCTACCCGATTCTTCCCATGTAAAATAAGAATGCTAATGTCATCCAAAGCAGCAGTGTCTGCCTTCTTGGTATTACTCTGAGAGTACTTACAAACTCAGTGATTTCCTCCTAATTTAAAAAGTTTCTCCTACCTAGTGTGGTGGCACATACCTTTAATCCCACAGAGTTGGAGGCCAGCTTGGTCTACAGTTCTAGGTACCCTGTCATGAAAAACAAAAAAAACAAATAGTTTCCTCCATTTTGAACATTCCTTTTAAAAAGGCAGGATGGACAGGCAGTGGTGCTACCTGCCTCTTATCCCAACATTCGGGAGACAGAGATGGAGGATCTCTTGTGAGTTTGAGGCCAGCGTGGCCTACACAGAGAAACAATGTCATCCAGAATGGAGACATTGTCCTTTGTATTCCCCATGAATCCTAGTGGTTCTTACATGAAGACTGCTGAAGTCATAAGTCTTCTAAAGGATTCCCTTTTTGACAGACTTTTTCTCAAGTAGAAGGGGACCATGCATTTTCACTCTCAAGTCCTGTCAGCCACCCCACAAGCAGGAGGCTAGAAACAGCCATAAAGTGTATTTGCCAGCCTGCATATATGTGTAGAAACTATTGCTTCCTTTCTTCTATAGTTAACTTTATTCTCTGTGTACGAGTACATGTGTGCAAAGGTCAGATGACAACCTGCAGAAATTGTCTCTCTCCTTCCACTGTGTGGGTCCCAGGGATCAAGCTTTGCACATCTGTCATGGGAGCTGCCTCTGTCCACTAAGCCATTTCATCTGCTCTCTTACTTTTCCTAGATGTACATTTGTTCTCAGTGAGTTAGGCTTAGGCATCTGGTTTTTTCCTTCCTTGTAACTGGAAAAGCAACTGTTTTCAGTTGGCCACACGTAGTTGGTTACAGACACATATGAAGTACAGATGAAGGAAGAGCTGGGTATAATTGTCTTTGTATGATTAAGCATTGCTTCCTGTGGAGTGCTGAAGCTCTACTGAGGGCATTGTTGTCCCCATCTGGCTTCTCTCATCTCTGAAGTGGTTACATGTTCCCCAAAAGACAGCCAGTGCTCCCTCTATCTTGTCAATATCCTGGACTGTGTTTCTCTGTGACTCGAAACTTAAAACCCGAACTGTTGGTTCAGACCTTTTGGAAATGTTAAGACTTCTTTGGGCTTCTCTTCTAAGTGTGCCAAGAAGAGAAATGTTTTTTGCTCTTCATATTTATAAACTTCTTTGTTGTTGTTGTTTCTTTTCTTTTCTTTCTCAAGACAGGGTTTCTCTGTGTAGCCTTGGCTGTCCTGGAACTCACTCTGTAGACCAGGCTGGCCTCGAACTCAGAAATCCACCTGCCTCTGCCTCCCAAGTGCTGGGATTAAAGGCGTGCTCCGCCGCCGCCAACCCCCATTTGTAAACTCTTAATTCTCTCAATGGGGTCAAGAATGAAGTGGGCTCGTTTTCTCAGCTGCTGTTTACCAAGCCGCGTCCTTGCAGGTTATAGCTCTAGCTTTCTCCTTCAAGCTTTGTTCCAGAGCGCATGATGAGGGCTTTACTTGAATTCATTTACTTACTGGGTGTCTTACTGAGAAGACACTATTGCAAAGTTATTTGGACAGATCATGAAAAGATACATACTTTTATTTTCCTTAACACTGCTGGGGGAGCTTAACCAAGAGCCTTGAATATACTAAGCAAATGTGATACCACTGAGCCTCATTCCCAGCCAATACTTTCTTGACTTGTAAGAGGAGTGATCAAAAAGGTATTTACCTACAAGTGCACATATTCTACTTAGAAGTGGATTCTGGATCGCTGGCTCAAGACATGTGAGGACTCCAAGGTCCATAAAAACAGAATTATTAAGAGTAATGTGAAAGCCGGGCGTGGTGGCGCACGCCTTTAATCCCAGCACTTGGGAGGCAGAGGCAGGTGGATTTCTGAGTTCGAGGCCAGCCTGGTCTACAGAGTGAGCTCCAGGACAGCCAGGGCTATACAGAGAAACCCTGTCTCGAAAAACCAAAAAAAAAAAAAAAAAAAAAAAAAAAAGAGTAATGTGAATAGATTCCAGGAGTTTAGTAACATTTTCATAGAATTGACATTTTAAAGCATTATGAAGGATAGGTGGGAGTTTAATTACATTTGTTTCTTAGCTCTTACTACGGTAAAATGCTATAAAGGAAACATCCAAAATTAGCATCAGAAACATAGAGACAAAGAAACATCTGGATAAATCCATATGGTGGGTAATAGAGCCCACAAGTGGAGCTCCCCCCCCTTGTATTCTGTAGTCTTATATATTCATGTTTCAGTTTGGTCGTCACATATTTATTGGAAACATGCTGCGAGGCAGTGTTCTAGAGACTGGGGATTCAGCAGAGACAAGAATCCTATCATCATCACAGGGTTTGCTTTTAGCGAAGGGAACTTTTCACACAAGGAACAGCAGACATGAATAACAGAATGTCTAGTTGTGCAATGGCAAACAGAACAGATTAAGGGGTGTAGGAATGGCATTAGTATGACTTGGGGAGTCAGTAGATGCAGATTTTGATTAGATGTTCTGAAGAGGCTTCATTGAGAAGTCTACAATTGAGCAAAACCCTCAGAGAGTGGGAAATACAGGCAAGACTCAGTCATGGGGAGCGAGCAGGAGTGGCCCCGGTGTATTCTGACACACATGGAAGCTAATGGGTTGAGACAGAGCAAGGGTATCACAGGGGATACACAGTGGGAGATGAGGTCCAAAGTAAGTGGAACAAAGGAGGATGGGTATTCAGCAGAGGGACTTACTGAGTGCACTGGCTGGGTTTGTGTGTCAGCCTGACACAGGCTGAAGTTATCACAGAGAAAGGAGCTTCAGTTGAGGAAGTGCCTCCATGAGGCATTTTCTCAATTAGTGATCTAGGTGGCAGGGAGAGGGCCTCTTGTGGGTGGTGCCATCCCTGGGCTGGTAGTCTTGGGTTCTATAAGAGAGCAGGCTGAGCAAGCCAGGGGAAGTCATGGCCTCTGCATCAGCTTCTGCTTCCTGACCTGCTTGAGTTCCAGTTCTGACTTTCTTTAGTGATGAAGTAAGTAAGCAATGTGGAAGTAAGCTGAATAAACCCTTTCCTCCCCACCTTGCTTCTTGGTCATGGTGTAGTGCAGGCATAGACACCCTGACTAGGACACTGAGGAGCTGAAGAACCATTAGAACATGATGAGCAGAGGAGCTCCGTGTCATTTAAAAGGATTGCTCTGGCTGCTGAGGTGAGGGTATGCAGTAGAAGTGGAGCTCTCAAGGAGAGAAATGGGGAGAAATACTATGTGCCTCATGAGACATATGAGGAGTGGTGGTGGCTTGAACCTAGGCCCTAAAGTTAGATCAGAGATACATGGAGGAAATAAAACCATTAGGGTTTCTTTTTTTTTTTGAGACAGGGTTTCTCTGTGTAGCCCTGGCTGTCCTGGAACTCACTCTGTAGACCAGGCTGGCCCGGAACTCAGAAGTACACCTGCCTCCCAAGTGGGAGATTGTTTTTATTTATTCTGGATTTTTTGAAACAGGGTCTCACTTTGTAGCCCTGGTGTCCTGGAACTCACTGTATAAATTAGGCTGGCCTTGAACCCGTAGAGATCCAGCTACCTCTGCCCCTCAAGAGCTGGAGTGAAAGGTGTGGTCTGCCACATCTAGCTGGAAGACTATTTGGATAGCCTTAAGTGATGTGAGAAGGCTCAGCCTGACAGTGGACAGTGCCATTTGGGCCCTGCACTGTATCTGGGTAGGAACCTGGCTGAATACTTCTGCTCTTGACTGTGGGTGTGCAATGACCAGCTGTCTCAGGTCCTGCTCTAATACTTGCCCCAGTGATGGACTATAATATGAAATTGTCAGCTAAAATAAACCCTTTCTCCTTTAAGTTGCAGCAGCAGAACTAAAAGATGCTCCTGAGGAATGCTGGGAGCCCTGTATGTACACAGCTATTATATGTCCTTAGGTTCCTATGGATCCCTCTCTCCTCAGGAGGCCCACGCCATCTTTCCCACCTTCCATGCCTGATATGTCAGGCTACACTCCTATCCTGGGATACATGCAGCCTGTGACTCACAGGTCAGACTCGCCTGGATCCCACCATGTCAGCCTACTTTATCCAGTAGGCCAAATGTGGAAAAATGTCTAGAAAGAGATTAGTGGGGAAAAGCATTTTGCTATAGTTGTTGCTCCTTCGCTGAAATACTGAGAAATACTTAGAGCGAGTTCTGGTCAGAGTATTTGTGGGGTGGGGCAGACACATGGAACAGAAACCGTACTTAATGATCTTGGGCCTCCATGGTAGAGGCACAAAGTATCCACTGACCAAATAACACTCTTTGGTTTGTGTCTGGATACCTCACGCTCTGTCTTATTAGCTGTACGTAGTTGTGTGTGAGAGCTCAGAGCAACCTTGTTCAGAATGCAATGCATGTGTCCCTGTGTGGGTATAATACCAATGCCAGGATATTGAACCTGAATCTAGCCCAAGTTCATTAATGAAAATATTTTTACTCTGTTAACACACTCCAGGCCCCTGGTACTTATTGTGTGCCACAGCAATGGGTGTCAGCGGACAACTCCTGCCATGGGTAGGAGGCCCTTGGAGTGAACTCAGATTGTCAGGCTGGCAACAGTGTTTTATCCACTGAGCCAAGCCGTCTGTTTCACTGGTCCTCCTTCCTACTCTTAGTACTTGCTATTATGACTATGATCCAGATCTCCTTTGTATCCAGTTCTCCTGCTGTCCAAGGGCAAAAGAAAGATTCTTTGTGTTATCCTGTTTTCTTCCCTCTAATGTCATCTTAGTATAAATTGAGAGTTAAACAGATTAAAGACTTCTTGTGTATTTATATCATCACATGTTCCTGGTTTTGCAAGCTCCTGGCTTGGCAGCCTGACTTCAACCCAAGTATTCAGTCTCATATTGCTCTATTGCTTTTTCTAATACAACATTTAGATTAAAACTTGGAGACCAAAACTGTGATGTTTTAAGTTGCTTTGGGTCATTGACAATGGAATTGCTGGGGACGGGTGTGGGCATTGCTTGCAGGCTGAATAAAGGCTTTTGGTAAGAGACGTATGCTGAGGGGAGTTCTGTCCCTCTGTTCCCAGCAATGGATCTAAAGAGTCTGCATCCTGCTCTCACAGTGGATCAACATCTCAGCCCTGTTGAGAGCTGCTTATATGTCATGGCTGGAACCTGTTATCATTTGATTTATTTGCTCTGTCTTCCTAGGTGGCATTGGCAGGGTGGTCAATGGAGCCTTCATGGTGCTGAAGGGGCATCGGTCCATCGTGAACCAGGTTCGCTTTAACCCCCACACCTACATGATCTGCTCTTCTGGGGTAGAAAAGATTATCAAGGTGAGGCACTTTCCTCTTCGGTCCTTTTAGAGAAATGTTTGTAGTTCATTTGTAGTTCATGGAAGAAACTAGAACAATGTGTGTAGGGATTTATATCTAAATATTTTGACAGTTTATCAGAATTCTCCAAGAGTGCCAGGAATGTTGGTACATGCCTGTAAACCTGACACTTAGACCTGAAGTTAAGAGACTCACTAGGAGCCGGGCAGTGGTGGCGCATGCCTTTAATCCCAGCACTTGGGAGGCAGAGGCAGGCAGATTTCTAAGTTCAAGGCCAGCCTGGTCTACAGAGTGAGTACCAGGACAGCCAGGGCTATACAGAGAAACCCTGTCTCAAAAAACCTGAGAGAGAGAGAGAGAGAGAGAGAAAGAGAGAGAGAGAGAGAGAAAGAGAGAGAGAGAGAGAGAGAGAGAGGAGAGAGAAAGAGAGAGAGAGAGAGAGAGAGAGAGAGGAGAGAGAAAGAGAGGGGGGCGGAGGAGATAGAGAGATTCACTAGGCCAAAGCTAGCTATGCTGCATAGCAAGATTCTGGCTTTAAAGGGAATTGAAGTATTAGAAGTTGATAGTGTAAAAGTAGGTAGAGCATGGGGTACATGTGTTTAATCTCAGCTCTCATTAGCCAGAGGCAAGCAGATCTCTATGAGTTTAAGCTAACATAGTTTACACAGTGAATCCAGGACAGACAGGCAGGGCTACACACTATGGGTCTGGTTGTTTGTTTTTAAGTGATTTTTAAAATTACTTTCTTTCTGAATCATTGTAACATGTTTATTAATAAATCTGTATAATTATAAAACTTTTATATGGGTTCATTTTTATCAGAAACATACATTTGTTTAGGTATGGTAGGACATACCTATAAACAAGTATAAACACATGAGAGGTGAAGGCAGGATCATCAGGAGTTCAGGGTTATACTTGACTACATAGGG
>NW_022196912.1:95347531-95348012 GCF_008632895.1 Mastomys coucha | reverse complement strand
GGGATGGGGGAAGGATTGTGGGAGGGTTTGACTGGGGGGGGGTCAGTGAACAAGATGTAAAGTGAGTATAAATAAATAAAAGAAAGGAAGGAAGGAAGAAGGAATGACAGACAGACAGACAGGGTCTCAGGCTAGAGAGATGGCTCAGTGGTTAATAGAACTGATTGCTCTTCCAGAGGTTCTGAGTTCAATTCTCAGCAACCATATGGTGGCTCACAAGCATCTGTAAATGGGATCCTATGTACTCTTCTAATATGTGTTTGAAGTCAGCTGTAGTGTACTGCATATATATATATGTATATATATATATACATATATATGTATGCAGTACATATATACATATATATATAAATATATGTATATATACACACAAACAAATCTTAAAAAAAAAATAAATAAATAAATAAAAGACCGGGTCTTACCTCTGTAGCCTTGGCTGCCCTGGAACTCACTATGTAGTCCCAGATGGCTTTAAACTGGT
>NW_022196912.1:95344422-95346624 GCF_008632895.1 Mastomys coucha | reverse complement strand
CTTTCCTTTCCTCCCCCTGCTTACCATTATCCACTGACTAGTCTTTCCCTTACCCTAAGATCAGAGCTAATGTTGTGTGGAGCAGATTACACACCTGGTCTCTCTTTCACAAAGCTTGTGGTAAAGAGTCATAAGGATGTCATTTGTTTTGTTTTTAGAAAGAATCTCACCATGTTTACCAAGTTGGCCTCAACTTTTTTTTTTTAAGGTTTTAATGCACTATGAGGAGAAAAGTTACATGATTTCAATTTATCTGAATGTGTTAACTTTTTTTTTGTTTGTTTGTTTTGTTTTTGTTTTTCGAGATAGGGTTTCTCTGAGTAGCCTTGGCTGTCCTGGAACTTACTCTGTAGACCAGGCTGTCCTCGAAATCAGAAATCCGCCTGCCTCTGCCTCCCAAGTGCTGGGATTAAAGGTGGATGCCACCACCTGGCCAACATTTAAAAACATATTTTAAGTAAATAGAATTGCATCACATTCTTGTTTCCCTTTTGTACCCCAACTCCTCCCAGAGACCCCCCTTCAATACCTACAATATGTTTTTTTGTCATATTCTTGAAAATTTATAAAATATTATAACAAGAATGAGTATTATAAAAGTTGTTTGATATAAAACAATCAATTTAACAGTTATGTAGATGCTTGTCTATAGCAATACTGAAAATGCATGTTTTTCTCAATATAAATTTTAAATAAATCCAAACATATTAGCTGTATATTTCAAAATAATACATCACTACATCACTACTAGTATTTTTCTTTTTTTTTCTTTTTCTTTTTTCTTTTCTTTCTTTCTTTCTTTCTTTCTTTCTTTCTTTCTTTCTTTCTTTCTTTCTTTATTTTTATTTTGAGACGGGGTTTCTCTATGTAGCCCTGGCTGTCCTGGAACTCACTCTGTAGACCTCGAACTCATAAATACGCCTGCCTCTGCCTTCCAAGTGCTGGGATTAAAGGTGTATGCCACCACTGACCGGCTAGTATTTTTCTTAAGTGAACATAAATATATAAAATCTTTTTGTTTGTTTGTTTGTTTTATATTTAATAGAGGTTGAAATCTTGACTCTTACTGTGGTACAAGACCAAAATAAAAACAACTTTTAGACATTGGATTTCATTGTAATAAGGCTGTACTTCAATGACCCTTACATCACCAAACGATTTTACCTCCATAGTAGCTAGGCTGAGAGTTGACAGTTCTGCTGCACCAAGGAATGAATTGTAGGCACGAGTTTTGGATACAGACTTCCTGCTATGGTCAAAGCTATTTGACTTGAGTGAGTGAATTTATTCTCAGCCCACAGAGAACAGGTTACATTCATTTAAGAAATGGTGTGTGGCCGGGTGATGGTGGCGCACGCTTTTAATCCCAGCACTTGGGAGGCAGAGGCAGGCGGATTTCTGATTTCGAGGACAGCCTGGTCTACAGAATGAATTCCAGGACAGCCAGGGCTACACAGAGAAACCCTGTTTCAGAAAAACTAAGATAAAAAAAAGAAAGAAAGAAAGAAAGAAAGAAAGAAAGAAAGAAAGAAAGAAAGAAAGAAAGAAATGGTGTGTGTATTAAGATGATCTATCCATAAAGTCTTTCACCAACTCTTTCAATGAACAATGGTTCTGCTCTGAGGGTGGCACAGACATTAGGTGAGGGTAAGAATCTGGTTATTAGCTGTGATAGTTTGGAAAAGCATTCATCTCAGAGAAAGAGTACCTTATAAAGTCCTCTTCTACAAACTTGATATAAGAGTTACAAACATGAAGCAAAGCACTCAGTGTCACTCTTTGTTGTTCTTTACAAGCCCCCTTCCCATTTCTCTACATTTCTTTTGGCTATATAAATACTTTTGAAATATGTAAGCTGTTCTGAAAACCATAGTATAGTGTAAAAACATGAAATAAACAATACTACTAATAGAGAGGCTGAGATAGGAGAAGCAAGAATTCAAGGCCATTATGTTGTACAGAAGACACTGTCATGAACAAACAAGCTGAAAGTGTATATGGATTGTACAATATTGGACCTATTTCTCCAATTACCAAATTAGAGAGACCATTGGATGACAGTCAACAAATTTCTAATTCCTCATATTTTTGAATTTCAATTTATTAGGATATATTGGTAATATTAATTTTCATATTAAGATATTAAGAAAAAGTAATTGTTACTTCGTGTTGTTTTTGTTGTAAGAGGTGGAATTAGGTTTG
>NW_022196912.1:95341512-95343799 GCF_008632895.1 Mastomys coucha | reverse complement strand
TTCTGTAGGCTTCTTGTATGTTCATGGGCATCTCTTTCTTTAGGTTAGGGGAAGTTTTCTTCTATAATTTTATTGAAGATATTTACCGGCCCATTACATTGGGAGTCTTCACTCTCTTCTATACCTATTATTCTTAGGTTTGGTCTTCTCATTGCATCCTGGATTTCTTGGATGTTTTGGGTTAGGAGCTTTTTGCTTTTTGAATTTTCTTTGACTGTTGTGTCAATGCTTTCTATGGTGTCTTCTGCCCCTGAGATTTGCTCTTCTATCTCTTGTATTCTGTTGGTGATCTTGCATCTATGACTCCTGATTTCTTTCCTAGGTTTTCTATCTCCAGGGTTGTCTCTCTTTCTGATTTCTTTATTGTTTCTATTTCCATTTTTAGATTCTGGATGGTTTTGCTCATTTCCTTCACCTGTTTGATTGTGTTTTCTGTAGTTCTTTACGGGATTTTTGTATTTTCTCTTGAAAAGCTTCTAGCTGTTTACCTGCGTTCTCCTGTATTCTTTGAGGGTGCTATTTATGTCTTTCTTAAAGTCCTGTATCATCATCATGAGAAGTGATTTTATGTCTGAATCTTGCTTTTCCAGTGTGATGGTGTGTCCAGGACTTGCTATGGTAGGAGTATTGGGTTCTGATGATACCAAGTAACCTTGGTTTGTGTTGCTTATATTCTTACGCTTGCCCCGCATCATCTGGTTATGTCTAGTGCTACCTGCCTTTGCTAAATCTGACTGGAGCCTGTCCTTCCTGTGATCCTGGTTATGTCAGAACTCCTTAAAGTCAAGCTGTTTCTGTGACCCTGTGATTCTTGAATCCAGTAATACTGGGCTTCTTAGAGCACTGGGGAGTGGAGCTTCCTCTGGATGTTTTTGGACTGGCTGTAGAGTTTGTGCCCAAGATTTGCTCAGGGCACCAGCCCAGACAGACCACCACTGGGCTGGTGGAGTTCCTGTGTGCCTGGGTCCTGCTGGTCTCAGTTACTCCCTGTGTTGGGACAGATGTTGTGTCCTCCTCACCTCTGATCCTGGGTGTGTTAGAGCACTTGGGAGTGAAGCTTCCTCGGGGTGTTGTGGGACTGGCTTTGGAACTTGCGCCCAATGTCTGCTCAGGGCACCAGCCTGGCCTCAACTTCTTAGTAATCCCTCTGCTTCTGCCAACCATGAGTACTGGGATTATAGGCACATACAACACCACCCTCTATGGGTGTTTTCTAAGTTGCTCCTTTGGTTCGTGTGCTTTTTGTTTGTTTTTTGTTTGTTTTAGACTGTGGTCTCAAACGTGTGATCTTCCTGCCATCACTCCCCCTACTACCTGCCAAGTGATAGTATTACAGGTATTTGCCACCATGCCCAGTGGGGTTTTGAATAAACCAAGACACCTGAAGAACTCAGTGGGTCCCTGATGTTATGGGAACATCATAAGTAGTCCTAGAAGAAACCCACTACGGCACTATGACACTCTTAATTCCTTAAGGGTTTTAGGATCTTTGGAGTCCAAAATGAAAAATCTGGGATCTAGGTTTAAGTAGCAGACAGCAAGCAGGGCAGATGACAAGAGTCATGTAGGCAGGTGACCGCCACATCAAGGTAAGAGATCTTACTGACCAAGATCACATATCCAGTTGTGAAGCGGGTGGAAGAGCAATGGTGTCCTCCCTGCTGGGGCTAATTTGGTATTTCTATGCTAATTCTCTGGTTTTGCTAGAGGCAAGGACCAGGAAGTTCTGATGTAACAGTTCCTGCTAATGCCCTTAAGTGAGGGAAGCCCTTCGATTACTCTCTAATATGTAAAACAGTTTTTTCTTCTGTGGGACTGCCCTAAAGAATGTGCTTGACTTCTCTTGCTAGATATGAGGAAAACCTGTCTTGCAAGGCAGATTCCTTGAGAGAAATTCGAAGCTAGAGACAGCTTGGTATTAAACTAGGATAGGTTGGAAACTTGTGCTGGCCAGGAAACAATACCCAATCTGAGCCATTTACGAATCATTTCTTGGGGTACCTTTATGCCTAAATAAGAGGGCATGTTGACAATTGGAAAGACAAATCTGGAACACGACTGAGTTAGGAGATAGCAGCAACTGTCTCAATATCCAGGAGGCACAAGCTCCCTTTTGGGGCCATAATGCCTCTTGTCTTTGATCAGGCTTTTACCCCCAATACTGTAGACATAACTGGTGTAGACGAGTGGGTGTAGCATGTTTCTTTACCTCCAGCTCACAGAAAAGAAATAGTTTGGCATTCCTTGAACTGCTAAACACAGTAAAATAGTTACTATACCTATGTCT
>NW_022196912.1:95336613-95340776 GCF_008632895.1 Mastomys coucha | reverse complement strand
TTTTCTCTTCCAAGGCCTTAGACTTGGCCAAGTGTTTTTGTCCTCGTAGAGCAGCAGTACAGAGCTCTCTCTGAGTATTTTCTTCCTGTTATAAACAATAGCAAGGAGCAAACCAAATCCTGGAGTTGACAGTAGTATGGGCTCTCAGGTTGGGGCTGTTGCATATCAAATTCATAACTGGAAGAAACTAGACCATTGTGTATTGGGATTTATATGTAAACATTTGACAATTTATCAGAATTCTCCATGAGTTCCAGGAATGCTGGTACATGCCTATAAACCTGACACTTAGAGCTGAGGTTAAGAGACTCACTAGGCCAAAGCTAGCTATGCTGCAGAGCAAGATTCTGGCGTTAAAGGAATTAAAGTATTAGAAGTTGATAGTGTAAAAGTAGGTGGAGCATGGGGTACATGTGTTTAATCCCAGCTCTCATTAGCCAGAGGCAAGCAGATCTCTATGAGTTTAAGCTAACATAGTCTACACAGTGAATCCAGGCCAGGCAGGGTTATACAATATGAGTCTGGTGTTTCTTTGTTTTTAAGTGATTTTTAAAATTACTTTCTGAATCATTGTAACACGTTTATTAAGAAATCAGTGTACTTATAAGACTTTTATATGGGTTCATTTTTATCAGAAACGTACATTTGTTTGGGTATGGTGGCATATACCTATAAAAAAGTATAAACACATGAGAGGTGAAGGCAGGATCATCAGGAGTTCAGGGTTATACTTGACTACATAGGGAGTTTAAGGTCAGCCTGGACTAGAGATCCTGTTTCAAAAACAAAGAAAAAATTTAAAATTAAAAATATGTGTGTATGTGTATTTATATACACACATACATATGTGTACATAATCCCATAGAGAGATAGGTAGCTTTTATTTGTTGTGCTAAGGATCCCAAGCTAATCAGTATGCATGCATCTGATATATTTCTATATTATATATATTCCACGAATATCCCTCCATGTGCTTTTCAGTAACTGTTAATCGAGTATGCTTATTTTTAGAGGACCTATATAGATCTCAGTGTAGGTTTGATGGCCTTAAACCAGATGTTGGGGCTCCTGGCCCAGCACCCAAACTTCTCTTTGGTTTTGAGCTATACCTCCAGATCCATTTTCAAAACTAGTCACCAGGCTTTGAAACCAGAAGTGTATTCTGGACACTACTTTATAGGTTGGGTTGTATTTCAGTAGCTTCTGATCTTGACTAGTAAGTTCTCCACGTTCCTGAGATGAGGAGAACCACTGTCTCTTCTGTTACCTGGTGTGTCCTATATCTAAATTGCTGTCCTGGTTTAGCATAGGTTTAACTGAGTAGCTGTGAGATTCCTGACTAAGTTAGCTCAAAATCCATTGTAAGAAACAAAACTTGCATGTGGTTTTGATTGAGGCGACTTAGAGGTGACTACTAACCATGCCATCTGACACACTCCACCTGGCTGGCACAGAGGGAGCAGCAGGCCTGGCTTGTTTCCTCAGAAGGGTCACCAGTTATCACCCACCAGTCCTGCTGCTAGCAGCCCTTTTCCATATCCTAGGAGACAAAGGTGTGGGAAAATGATACTTTCCCCCTCCCTCCCTCCCTCCCTCCCCACGTACTAGGGATTATGCCAGGGCCTTATATGCGCAAGGCAAGTGATTAACTACTGAGCTCTTCCTGCCCCCATAAAATGATAAATACTTTAGGACCTGTGATAACTTGACTCTTAAATAAGGAGAGATTATGTTTCCTGTAGCCCACGCAGTCGTCTCGCCAGGAAGAAGACACGAGGACACACTAGGTTCCTTCTGCAGCAACGATGTTTACTGCCCTCTCCCAGAGGGAAAAGAGATAGAGCCCAAAATCCGCACTGCTTATATACACCACAGTGTGGCGTGTCTGCCCACAGCGTGGCGTGTCTGCCCATGATTGGCTGTTCGCTTATTACCCTACGTAACGCCCCAGAATGGGCCGTGACATGGCGTCTTTTCACTCTACGCACATGCGCAAACAGTTCTCTATGCACATGCGCAAACAGTTGTTTACTAGGAGTTAACAGCGGAAGTAGGCGCCATCTTGCCATGACGAATGCCGGCTCCCTACAGTTTCCTACAATAGTTAAAATTCCTCAATTTTTTGGTAAAGGTTTTATTTATTTTGTGTATATGAGTATATTGTCACTATCTTCAGACACACCAGAAGAGGGCATCAGATCCCATTGCAGACGGTTGTGAGCCACCATTGGTTGCTGGGAATTGAACTCAGGACCTCTGGAAGAGCAGTCAGTACTCTTCACCACTGAGGCATATCTTCAGCCCTTCTTCAATATTTTATTATTTTTAATGACAATAAAATCTGAGAGAATTTACAGAGGAAAAGTAAATTTACGATGATTAAGTATTTTCTCTCCTTATTTTATTGTTTGAGAATTTCCTACATGCATCCACGCCCTTACAATTCATGTCATTTCCCCCACCACTACCCTGCCCAGCTTTATGTGTTTTCTTTTTTTTTTAGCCCATTTAGTCCACTTAGTGCTTTCATATGTGTGTGGGGATTGAGGGGTGGGGTAAGGGTGGTGTGTAGCTTCCTGTGTTCCTCCAGCAGCCATCAGTTGCTTCTAGCTCCTCAGCTAGGGTTGGGATTTGGTGAGCATCTTCCCATTCACGCTAGAGTCTGCTGTAGCTTAAGTTTGCCTCTGTGAGTTCACATGTGCAGTTGCCCTGCTGTGTCCAGGAAGCAGTTCTGCTGTGGTCATCCATCACCTCTGCCTCTTACAGGGTCCTACCTCATCTTCACAGTGATCTCTGAGCTTTAGGAAGGAGAGGATTATAGATATATCATTTGGGACAGAGTCTCTTATATTTGCAGAGAATGAAATTTAAATTACAAATGGCTGTCACGTGGCTAACTATGGAAAGCCAGGAGGGAGCCTTATCCTGGAGCCTTATCCCACCACCTTCACCTTGCTGGTGGAGGAAGCAGACAGCATCCACCTGAACCATCTCAGTCATCCTTCACTAGGACAGTCATTGAAACAGCCCTGTCCCTCACATTGCTTCCTCTCTCCTTTGGCCTATGATTAATAGGTCGGACTGTAAAACATGCCCTTTCTAGGCCTCTTGACGTCATTCTCTTCAGAGCTCTCTGCTTGGGCATCTCCTTTAGAAGAGAAATTCCTGTTTGACATCTGCTTGGATGCTTCTGTGCTGAGTCTCCTCAGATACTGTTCAGTCAACTGAAGTCTTAACTCTAAAGGTCATAGGTTGGAAACTGGCCAAGTTCTCAAGAAAGAGAAGAAAATGTTTTCTCTGTGAGGTCATTTATCCAGACTGAGCTGTGGCACTCACTGCTCCCAGGTTCCCATAGGAACAGAGAGGCCATTAACACCGTGAGCGTGCAGTGTCTCTGGGTTCTCAGCTGTGCTTTCCTCACACGTTGCCCCACCTGCCTCTGGTTGGGCATAGTATAGTTGGGTTTGGTGGTATATCCTCAAGAGGCTGAGGCAGGAGGACAACACAATCCCAGGTCAGCCTGAGCTACACAGGCAGACTCTGTCTCAGAAAAAAGAAAAAGAAAAGGAAAAATAAGCACTCAGGCAAGGCAAATGGGAAGGACCAGGATGAAACTAAGTGCTGACCCCAACTCTCTATGGGAATGACCATCCTTGCCTAACTAAGCCTACATCATCCAGAAGACCCCCTAAGTCTCAGCAATGTATGTGTGTGTGTATATATCTCTATCTCTATCTATATCTATATCTATATCTATATGTCTGTCTGTCTATCTATCTATCTATCTATCTATCTATCTATCTATCATCTATCTCCTGTTTGTGAGAGCTTGCCACCTTTGCCTGTGATTTACCTGGGCCTGACAACTGCTATTTATTGAAATGTCACTTCGCTGCTTGCTGCTTCTACAGGGTCAGGTCAGCGCTTCCAGGAGCATCATCTCCCATGGGATTTGATTTCCTCTGTCCACTCTCCTTTCTCATCCTTTACTGCCTCTTGTCAGCTTAGAAAAGAGGCCCCTTTGAGAGAGCCAACGCCTTCACACCCATAACAAGTCCTCTGTTTCTCTGAATACCCACACATAGCAAGAGAAAAGGTTTGTTTATAGCTAAAACTTGAGAAGATGGGGCAAATTCTTTTTCCTCTTTCAAAGCTTTATATTA
>NW_022196912.1:95335467-95336602 GCF_008632895.1 Mastomys coucha | reverse complement strand
GTTTGTTTATAGCTAAAACTTGAGAAGATGGGGCAAATTCTTTTTCCTCTTTCAAAGCTTTATATTATACCTACTGTGTGCTTGCTGTTCATGGCAGCCACCATGAGAAGCATAATGACAAAGGTCACACAAGTTCCCTAGGAATTGATGACCCAGGAGGAAAGAGAAGAAATAAAGATGAAAGGGTTCCCAAGACATGGAGACACATTTTTGTTTGTTTGCTTGTTTGTTTGTTTTTCAAGACAGGGTTTTTCCACAGTAGGGGTGGCTGTCCAGGAACTCATTCTGTAGACCAGATTAGCCTCAAACTATCTCAGCCTCCCAAATGCTGGAATTAAAGGTATTTGCCCAGCTATAAAACACTTTAGAAAGGAGGATTTTTTTCATTTGGGATAATCTGAGTAGAGGTTACTATCTGACCTCGGCTTTGAACTGTAGACTTAAAGAGAAGTGGGCACTCCCACTTGGAGCTCCTCTTACTTCTGTTCTTAAGGATCCTTTGTGATACATTCACTTAGCCTTAAGTCTTTAAATTTAAATTTTTAACATGTATTATCTTATGTGTATGAGCATTTTGCATGCATATGTCTGTGCACCACATGCATGCCTGGTGCCTGCAGACGTCAGAAGACATTGAATTCCCTGGAACTGGAGTTAGATCGTTTTGAGCTGTAGTGTGGGTACTAGGAATCAAAGCTGGGTCCTCTGGCAGAGCAGCAAGCATAGTTAGCCACTGAGGTGTCTCTCCAGCCCCAGCACTGCTGGGCTTTGGAATTGTTGACTTAGATCTAAAGAAATGAAGAGTTTTATAATTGTTTGAAGTGGCTCTGGACCAGGATACTGCAGAGTCAGTAATTCTGATGGCCAGCTAAAGCATTTTGGTCTTCAAGCTTTCTGGCTGTTAGGTTCAGCCACTAATTAAAGAGGAAGCAGCATGCCTATCCATGCTTGGCTACAGCCTGTGTCACGTTATCACTCTCATAACTGGGTTGAGAAACAGAGGCTTTCCAGGGCAGAGGGATTTGCTCAGGACTGTGGGAAATGCTGGGACATGGGCTGCTGCTGCTCTGTACTGCTCTCAAACAAACATGGGCTTCTAGGGGGAAGTTTTGTTTTGCTCTGAGTCTTAGGGCTA
>NW_022196912.1:95334222-95335456 GCF_008632895.1 Mastomys coucha | reverse complement strand
TGTACTGCTCTCAAACAAACATGGGCTTCTAGGGGGAAGTTTTGTTTTGCTCTGAGTCTTAGGGCTACGTTAGAGTCCATCTAAGTCAAGGTTTGGATGGAGGAGCCACACCTCGCCCAGGGTTACCAGTTAACTAAGAGTCCACACTCCAAGTTCAGTCCTTCCTCCCGATCCAGTCTTACTCTGTTGCCATAACCTTCAGGAATATACAGTTCGGCTTAAGCTATTTTGGCACCTTCCAGAGTCAAAATAAAACTAACTTTAAACTTGTGACTTTCATTCCTGAAGAGAAATGTAGGGGTTTTGAGGTTGGAACTGTATTTGTTTATTTATTTATTTGTTTGTTTACTTACTTATTTTCTTCTGGAGCTGAGGACTGAACCCAGGGCCTTGCTCTTGCTAGGCAAGGGCTCTACCACTGAGCTAAATCCGCAGCCCGAGATTAAAACTTTAGAAATGGCTTCTCAGTGGGCTGGAAAGATGGCTTAGTGAGTAAAAGCACTGGCTATTCTTGCAGAGGAACTGCATTAAATTCCCAGTACCAACATGGTGGCTCCTAACTTTCTGTAACTCCAGTTTTAGGGATCTGACTACCTCTTCTGACCTCCACAGTGGGCAAAACACTAAAATGCTTAAAATAAAAATTTAATTTTAAAGTGGGTTTTGAGGTAGGCTACGTAAAATAAATTTTTTAATTTTAAAAAGTGGCTTATGAAGTAGTAAGGCCATTTCTGTGAGCAGATAGATTTCCATGAAGGAAAAATACATTTGTTTTCATATTAGGGAATATGGCTAATAATATTTTGTCATTTTCTAACTGGGAAAATTAAACACATGGCTGAAAATTAAGAATGAGACCGAGGGCTGGTGAGATGGCTCAGTGGGTAAGAGCACCAACTGCTCTTCCAAAGGTCCTGAGTTCAAATCCCAGCAGGCACATAGTGGCTCACAACCACCTGTAATGAGATCTGACACCCTCTTCTGGTGTGTCTGAAGACAGCTACAATGTACTTATTTATAATAATAAATCTTTGGGCCTGAGAGGTCACGGACCGATCAAGTGGGGCCGACACCGAAGTGAGCAGACTAAAGCAAGCGCAGTTGACCGGAGCGAGCAGAGGTCCTAAAGTCAATTCATAACAACCAGATGAAGACTCACAGCTATCTGTACAGCTACAGTGTGTACTCATATATATAAAATAAATAAATAAATAAATCTTAAAAAAAAAAAAAA
>NW_022196912.1:95333497-95334211 GCF_008632895.1 Mastomys coucha | reverse complement strand
AAAAAGCGTCCTAAGGTGGTTACCTTCTGAACCCTTCAGCTCCCTTCCTAAGACACCGAACCCTGATATCCTCAGAATGTCTTTGCAGAGATAGTTGGCTGTAACTTGAGCCTTGTGCTGCCTTAAGTATTTTCCACGCTCGTGATTGGCTGTCACAAAGAATTTAACTGTCCCTGATACCAAACCTTTGCTTTGTGCTACTTGCTCTATGGTTATTACATGTTAGCACTGAGTTAACATACCTCACCTCTACTGACCCCCTTGACTGCATGATCTTGTGACTGAGTGAGTCACAGTCTCTTCAGGGTCAGCCCTGTCCTGGAGTAGAAAGGAAACAATCTGAAGGAATGCGTCTGGGTTGCTGATGCTGAGGACAGGTAGCTAGCCACAGGTGTCACCAGCCTCTGTGACCTGGAAATCCTTTCAGAGACCACCTCTCAGGGATGGATGGCCAAGAAAGATGAGGCAGGGGTAGTAGGCCTCGGTGTTTCCTAGGAGGTAAATTCGCCCTTAGTGTGCTTTGGAGAAAGTGAATGGAGAAGATGGGACACTGTCCTCTGAGGTAGACGCCATCTAAAGATAGGCACCAGCCTGTCAGGCAAGAAAATGGCTGGAATTTCACTGAGGTGCCATGGCTAAGGGCTGGCATGACTAACTGAGTTGCTCGGTGTTGTCCTGTGGACCTGTCTGGCTGTCAGGCAGAGTTGCTTCTTG
>NW_022196912.1:95332854-95333487 GCF_008632895.1 Mastomys coucha | reverse complement strand
CAACAGCTTAATTACCTTAAACTTGATTTTGCATAACTTTTTTTTTAAAGATTTATTTTTATTTTATATATAAGTACAGTGTAGCTGTCTTCAGACACTCCAGAAGAGGACATCAGATCTCATTGCGGATGGTTGCGAGCCACCATGTGATTGCTGGGATTTGAACTCAGGACCTTCAGAAGAGCAGTTGGTGCTCTTAACGACTGAGCCATTTCACTAGCCCCCGATTTTGCATAACTTTAACATGACCTTACAGCTCAGGTTTTGAGTGACAACACCTAAGTTTAAAACTCTAGTTTTGCTGCTTTCCAGTTGTAAGTGTTCATCCTTAACCATGGAGGAGAACCCTGGTAAGGGATGGAGCTACAGTCACCCCTCCAGGGACAGTGTGTCTCCTCTGTTCCTGAACTATGAGAATTACCCTTGAAGCAAGCCAGCAACTAAGTCCCTGGTTAAGAGAACCCAGTTTCCTGGGTAACTGAGGCCTGCGTGTCCAAGAAGGAAGTGCAGTGTAGGCAGTTGTCTATTCTTGTCAGGCACCAGTGAGTAATTCTCATTGGTTAAAAATAGAGTTTTGTTGTTTGGAAGAAGTGGGACTATAGGCTGAAATCTTTTTAGGGTATGTATTTGGTT
>NW_022196912.1:95330424-95332843 GCF_008632895.1 Mastomys coucha | reverse complement strand
ATAGAGTTTTGTTGTTTGGAAGAAGTGGGACTATAGGCTGAAATCTTTTTAGGGTATGTATTTGGTTGGTTGTCGGTTGGTTTTTTTAGATATGGTCCCACAATGTAGCCCTAGAACTCGGCCTTGAACTCACAGAAACCTGCCTGCCTCTGCCTCTGAAATGTGCCACCGTGCCTGGCAAGGAATATTTTCACTCTGGAAAAACTCATCTCTGTGCATAGCTTCAATCTTTTGAAATTTTTAAAATCACATTGCCTAATATTCAAGTTATCTTTTACCTCTTAGATTAAGGTTATAATTTCCAATGTACTGGAAATTAAGGGGAAGAGGCAATATGTGAATATCTTCCACCTAAAGACATCTTTAGGTCTCTGGATCTAAGTTAATTCTATGCTCTAAGCTGCTTTCACCAACCTCTGAAAGCTGCACTTTTGATATACATTTTAGAAGAACCAGTCTGATAAAGAGTTTGGTTTTTGTTTTGTTTTTAGACAAGTTCTGGCTATACATCTCAAATTGTCCTGTGATCTCCTTTCTTAGCCTCCCAAGTGTTTACAAGAGTGCCATTGTACCTTAAGGGAAGTGTTGTTAAAGTTGCTTTGTGACTTTAAAATGACAGTGCTGCGGTGGGGGGGTGGGGTGGGGGGGGCGTTCTTTAGTGGTCATGATCATGGCCAGTTACTGAACACTTCCCATTCAACGCTGGTTGCTTTATTTTTCATCTTCTGTAGATCTGGAGCCCATACAAGCAGCCCGGATGTACAGGAGACCTCGATGGTCGGATTGAAGACGATTCCCGCTGCCTCTACACCCATGAAGAGTACATCAGCCTGGTTCTGAACAGTGGGAGCGGCCTGTCCCACGACTATGCTAACCAGTCGGTCCAGGAAGACCCCCGGATGATGGCTTTCTTTGACTCTTTGGTACGCCGTGAAATCGAAGGCTGGAGCTCAGACTCAGACAGTGACCTCAGCGAGAGTACTATCCTTCAGCTGCATGCAGGAGTCAGTGAGCGCTCTGGCTACACAGACTCGGAATCTTCAGCCTCACTGCCCCGCTCCCCACCTCCCACAGTAGACGAGTCTGCCGACAACGCCTTCCACCTGGGGCCCCTGCGTGTCCCCACCACAAATGCAGTGGGATCAACCTCAGCAACGCCAACTTGTGAGGATGCGGCCTCTCGGCAGCAGCGCCTCTCTGCTCTGAGGCGCTACCAGGACAAACGCCTCCTGGCCCTGTCCAATGAGTCTGATTCTGAAGAGAATGTTTGTGAGGCTGAACTGGACACAGATCTCTTCCCTCGGCCACGGTCACCCAGCCCTGCGGATGAATCTAGCAGTTCCAGCAGCTCCACCAGCTCTGAGGATGAAGAAGAACTGAACCAACGCCGAGCCACCACCCGGCAGCGAAACGCCATGCGGAGACGACAAAAGATAGCCCGGGAAGAGCGGCCCACTGCTCCAGCCAAGTCCACCAGCACCTACATTGGAGAGGACAATTACGACTACCCACAGATCAAGGTGGATGACCTCTCCTCCTCCCCAAACTCCTCACCTGAGCGGAGCACTTCCACTCTGGAAATTCAGCCAAGCCGGGCACCACCAGCTGCTAACATGGAATCAGTTGAGCGTAAGATTTATAAAGCTTACAAATGGCTCCGCTACTCCTATATCTCTTACTCGAATAACAAAGATGGGGAAACCTCCTTAGTGGCAGAAGAGGCAGATGAAGGAAGAGCAGGAACCAGCCACAAAGACAACCCAACTCCTTCTTCCAGTAAGGAAGCCTGTTTAACAGCCACAACCCAGAGGAACCAGAACCTGCCTCCTGAAGGCTGCAGCAATGATGCTTGTAGAGAAGGGACTTCTGCTGGAAATCCCAACAGCGGTGCAGGCTATGAGCACAGGAGCCATCCTTGGGCAGAGGTGCCAGAGGGCACCTCTCAGGACACTAACAACAGTGGCCCACTAGAACACTCTTTTGAAACCAAGAAGCTCAATGGAAAGGCTCTGAGCAAGTCCCTGAGCAGTCGGGCTGAGGAGCCACCATCCTCTCCTGGCCCCAAGGCAACAGGCTCCACACTCAACAGTGCATCTGGCAACTGTCTCAAAACCCAGTCTGATGACAGTGAGGAGAGGAGCCTTGACACCATCTGTGCCAACCACAACAATGGACGCTTGCACCCCAGACCCCTTCACTCCCACAACAATGGACAGAACTCTGAGGAGCTGGAGACAGTGGCCTGCTCTTCCCCAGGACACCTAGACACTGACCATGATAGCCCATCCCTGACAGGGACACTTCTACACAAAGATTGTTGTGGGTCGGAAATGGCCTGTGAGACCCCAAGCGCTGGAATGAGAGAGGACCCCACTGAACCCTCAGCCCTGGACAGCAGCAAGGTTGTTCATGGCCAAAG
>NW_022196912.1:95329495-95329990 GCF_008632895.1 Mastomys coucha | reverse complement strand
CAGGAGATGTAAATGGAAAGAGGCCTTCCTTCAGCTCCTTGGCTGTGCTGAAGAGGAAAACATGGCTCTTTTCTTAATTGCTCCATGTTTTCTCCAGCTCACGTATCATTGAGCTTTTACTGTGGCTCTAAGTGGAACATTGCCCATGCTAATAAGAGGTTGTCGTGAGAGCTCCGATCCTGATAGTGTCACTGTGTGCAGAAGGGGCAGAGCTACGCCATGTGCTGTGAGGTGCCGTACAATGACTAGTGGGCAACACACTTTATCCATTTAGGTGCTGGGTTCTTAAGAGGCATTCAAGGCCAGCAGGTGCTTCCTTGGCTCCAGGTAATGGAGTCCAGGCATACTGAAAGAAGAAAGGACCCCTTGCTCTAATAAAATGGCTGGTAGAAGAATGCTAAGGAGTTGTAGTGATGAGCAGGATATAGTACTACTGTATTCTAGCCCAGTGCCAGTCCATCAAGCAGAAATGTGGGCTGGCACCTTCCCTCAGGC
>NW_022196912.1:95306772-95328649 GCF_008632895.1 Mastomys coucha | reverse complement strand
AAAAAAGTTATGACCACTCAGTGTGTGTCTCTCTTCCCCTTGGTCAGCTTACCTGGTTCTTCTATTCTGTTTTACTTCAATCAGATAGATTCACAATATCTTCCTTAAGGAAAAAGAAAGCAAAATTAGCTATTAATTAGTTCCAATTGCCAATGTGGTCTTTCATTGCTAAAATCTATCTCATTTGCATATTCAAAAGCACTCAGAAGTCAGAGGTCATTTAGTTTATACCTGGAGATGCCGAGAAAGGTCATCCTTTGCGGGATGCTTTTCATCCCGGCAGAGACTTCCAGCGCCATAGGTTTGGGTTGTCAGGAGATGAGCCCTAAAATAACCAGCAGAGCAGGACATTCCACACTTACTTCCAGAGGTCTTGTGTTGTGTGTACTGGAAACCTGGCCAGAACTACTTCAAAGGCCCCTTTGCCTAAACCATTGTAGAAGCCAGGCCTCCCATGTTGAAGACATATTTAATCCCCAAATTCTTCCGTGATGAGTGTTTTTCCCAGCAGGAGAGGGCACTGATCAGACAGATTTTGTTCCTGCATCCTGTATATAATGTTTTGAGTGGCAGGTCCAGGGATGAGAGACCATTGCTCTTCCCATTGTTTCTCTCCTGGTTTTGTAAATGATCCTCAAAGGATATATGAGTTCAATGAGCTGTTGGCTTGAGGCAAGTGAAGTTTGCAACTGTGTTGATTTAATAGGAATCTTGTGTTGTCTGTCAAGGTGCCTTCCTCTGCTGAAGCCTTACCTCCTCACAGCCCTGCCTCTTCCCACCCAGCAAAGCTGACTCTTCTCTGTGTATATGCAAATAAACCTATTACTCACTTCTCCTGGCTTCCTCCTCTCTTCCTGGGAAGACTCGGTTGCTTAGACACCCCCTTCCTTCATTTCTTTGCTGTTTTAATTCCTGCCCTGTTGGAAACTTAACTTAAAGCCATACTGAAGACTAGAAGACAAATCCATGTTTGACAATGGTCATGCCACTTCTTAATATTGGGACAAAGGTCATATCTGACAATAAAAGAGAAGGTAAAGGAGGCTGTGCCCACTTGGCCTCCCTCCCCAGGCTTACAGCCTCAGGATAGTGAAATCCTGGAACTGGCAGTTTTACTAGTTGGAATTTCACATTGCAGAGATACCACCAGTCACCCTTCCTCAACTGATGTCGTCTGGTGCTTCCAAATGCCGTACTTCTCATGGCATCCTTAAAAGAGAACAGTGAATTTCTGAATCTGAGGCCAGTCTGGTCTACAGAGTGAGTTCGAGGACAGCCAGGGCTATACAGAGAAACCCTGTATAAAACCAAAAAAAAGAAAAAAGAAAAAAAAAATAGAGAACAGTGAAAAACAGCAAAACTGTGTCATTTCTATAAAACTGTTCAACACAGGAGGCTGCATTCAACTGAATCATTCCTGTCAACCAAGATTCTTGTCAGGAGGGCACACTTCCAAAGGAAGCTCATTCCTCCCTTTTACTCTGGGTGCAGCACAGCCGTGTAGTACACCCTAGGGGAAACACCAAGGTACATTCCCCTCCTGAGCCCTGGGCCTGTCCCCAGTGGCAGGAGAGTGGCTTGGGTTTTCTGTGGATTGGTTTAGGTTGGAGGGGGTGTGATTTGGGTGTTTTATCTTCATTTATTGTATTTTGCTTCAAAAGAAAACAGTCTCATAGTACAGTCCAGTTTAGTCTCAAACTGACAATCCTCCTGCTTCAGCCTCCTGAGTGCTAAGTTTCCAAATGTAAGTCGCCATTCCCTGCTTGTATTTTTTTTAAGATTTATTTATTTTATGCATATGAGTACACACTGTAGCTGTACAGATAATTGTGAGCCTTCATCTGGTTGTTGGGAATTGACTTTTAGGACCACTGCTCATTCCTGTCAACCCTCCTCGCTGTGGTCAGCCCTGCTCGCTCAGGTAGACCCCGCCTGCTCAGTCCTTGCTCGTTCCAGCCTAAACATTTATTTATTATTATAAATAAGTACACTGTAGCTGTCTTCAGATGCACCAGAAGAGGGTGTTAGATCTCATTGCCAGTGGTTGTGAGCCACCATGTGGTTGCTGGGATTTGAACTCAGGACCTTTGGAAGAGCAGTCAGTGAGTGCTCTTACCCACTAAGTCATCCCACCAGCCCTGCTTGTTATTATTTTTAGGACAGGATTTTACTAGTTAGCCTATAATCCTGCTTCAGCCAGGGTACTAGGATTGCAGGTGGACACACCATCACACCCAGCTCTAGCCTTCGGCAAGCTGTGTGGGCCTCTCTAGTGAGATTATTCCAGTCAGAATGGCCATTTGTCCTTGAACATTCATACTAGAATAAAATAACAAGAGTTGTTGTCTTCAAAGATCCAGTGCTTCTGACAGTATAAATGATCATCTAACCCATCTGGGCTCTAGTCCTACTTCATTGCTAGTAGGTATGCTTCTTCCAGGGGTGGAAACTCAGAGGCAAAGATGACTCTGGAGAAGAGACCTATGCTGTGCACAAACAGGAGTCATCACTCAGTTCAGTTCACACTGAGAAGGGTTCTGTGGAGCCTGGCCCACCATGAGGAAGTCATCTAGCAATTCAAAAGGCCTAAGTTGGGAAATGACTCCTTGCTCAGCTCATGGGCTATTCTAGCAGAAGTACAAACTGGTGGCTTCCTTTCCCTTTATCTGACTGTCAGTACGCCACTAAAGCTAGGGAAAGACAAATAAATACTAAGATACCCTGCTGCCCACAAAGTCCTTGGACAGAAGGGAAGTTGTGTTGTCTAGAGGAGTTGAAAGGGAAGACAGCTCATGGTTTAGAAGATTTGAAAGACTGCAATGGAAGAAATGGAGTATCCAGTAGTGTCAACAGCTTCCTGGATCCATAGGCTGGCATGCAAAATACTAGTCAGGATGGGGCTCAGTGGTATTACACTTGCCTGTTCTGCCTCAAGAAGAGCTGGGTTTGTTATCCAGCAATGAAAAACAGAACAGTCACTAAACAAAACCCTCAGGTTTATTCCCAACTGAAGTCAGTAGGAGTATAGAGAAACCTCTAGAATCCATAAATAGCATAGAAAAGGGAGGGGAGAGACGGCTAACCAGAACACCAGCATTGTTAATCATGGTGAGTATGGTCGTTATTGGCAGCATTTCAGAGTAACAAACTTGTACAAACCATTCCATACTGGTTAGTGACTATTGAAGACTTGTCCCTACCTTTTTATGTCACTTCCTGTTATTTTAATGATGTGTATAAGTGTGTACATGTAAGTGAGGAAGCCTGCTGAGGCCAGAGGTGTCAGATCCCCCTAGAAGTAGAGTTTACAGGTGGTTGTGAGCCACCTCATGAGTAGTATGCACTCTTAACTGGTGAGCAACCTCCTTAGCCCCTACCCTATCCTCAGGGTCTCAGAGTCAGTATGCTCTACCATTTTTAGGCACTCCAGGACACCACCTTTAACAACCAATTTTCTGTCTTTCTAAGAGACCTGGGAGTGGAAAAAGCACCAAACTTGAACAAGATGTGTAACCTACATTGGTTCTGAGTGAAGAACAAGAATTGTAGCCTACATTGGTTCTGAGTGAAGGACAAGATTCAGCCAACTTCCTCAGACTCTTGGGAACTGTTAAATAGGTCCCTCAACTCTGAAATGTGGCTCCTTTCATTCCAGAAGCTCGGATCAAAGGGCTCTCTAGATTCTACTCAGACAATATCATTTCTGAGATATCACCATAGTGCCCAGCAGAGCCAGTCCGTGAGCCAAGATCTTTGACAAATATACAACTACTCAGAACCTCAGGCTCCCCACAGTTTGTGTGTGTGTAAGAGAACCAACATAGGATCTATATGTGTATGTAAAAAACATGATGTACAATAATAAGGCACATATCTGAGGATGACATGATAGGGAACACAAGTATTTACTGTCATTGGCACCTCTCTCTTTGTTCTTGTGCTTGTTGGCTTGACATCCATGTGTACATTACTAGAAAGCCTTTTGGATGGCAATCCATCAAGAGATATGGGTGGTCATTGCCCTCCAGAGCAAATGCTGTTTGACAACCTACAGCCACAGAAAAAGAGCAGACAAAGCTTACTGAGGAGCCTTTGGGAGACCTCTTAGACCTCTCTCCCTTGTAGTGCCACCCGTAAGGGCTGCAAGCTTAGTAGCCAGATATGGCTGACAGAGATCTCATAGATCTGTGCTCACAAGGTTATAAAGGTTGAGATAAGGCTTTAATAAGCAAATTTTATTAAACTAAAATCTTAATATAATACTAGAAAAAGACCTCTTAAGGCCTAGGGACCTTTTGGGACACCAAAGCTCTCTGGGCTTCTGAGGTCAAATTCTTAGACCTGGTGCTGGGCCAACCTAAGATAACCTGGGAAGGGGCAAGCCATGGGAAAATGCTGCATGTGCCAAAGAAAAGTTAACCAGTTTTCTATGCAGAGTTGATTGAGAGGTGTGTGTGTGTGAGAGAGAGGGGGGAGGGGAGAGAGAGAGAGAGAGAGAGAGAGAGAATCTTAGTATCTCATCCAAAAAGGCTAAACCATACAAACCTGCAAGGAAGTCTGATTAGATCAAGGAAGGAAAGATCACATCCTGCTGCTTGCCTTGATAAAGGAAGTGGATTGGGGGCTGGCGCCATGGCTCAGTGGGTAAGAGCACTGATTGCTCTTGCAAAGGTCCTGAGTTCAAATCCCAGCAACCACATGATGTCTCACAACCAACCATAATGAGATCTGACGCCCTCTTCTGGTGTGTCTGAAGACAGCTACAGTGTACTTATGTATAATAATAAAAATCTTTGGACTGGAGAGAGTTGGGCCAACCGAAGGGGGAAGAGGTCCTAAAATTCAATTCCCAACAACCACATGAAGGCTCACAACTATCTGTACAGCTACAGTGTACTCACATACATAAAATAAAGTTTTTTAAAAAAGAAGCTGGATTGGAGATGCGGGGACATGGCCATGGTTCTTGGAGAGGGCAGAGAAATGTGAGAGGCAAGCGTTTTGCATTGCTGGTGGAAAAGAGATAATGGAATTACACTTAAAGGTGAAATGGTTTCAAGTAAAGCACATCTGCCTGAAGAGAGGTCAAAAACACAGTGTAGTGCAACAGACAAGGCACCGAACAGGCAGAACCTTAAGAAGCACTGCGGAGCTGACCCTACAGGAGATGGGAAAGAGCTCTCACCAGCTTCTTCTGTCCTACTATAAAGGTGGAAAATCGAGTTCCAGTTGGTGATCACTAAGGTTGGTGCTCCCATCACTGCTTCCTAAATGTGGTCCCAGGGGCCTGGCTTCCTGCATGATTTCCTTATGGCCTCACTCTTACCAAGTGTGACTGGGGCTGGATCACAACACACAGCAATAGTAAGGAATTGCGGATGGTCACATGGAGGCAGCTTGAGTTGGGTGGAGGCTTTGGCAAAAGAAAAGAGTGACTTGAGTTTGGGACACCCTCCCTCTACACCCAAGAGCTTGCACATCTGACCACATTCTCAGCTCTGATTGGCTGTAAGAGAAGAGTCATCAACATTCTGGGGGAGGGGGGAAGAACAGTGAGTGGGGGGAGAGAATACAAGGAACTAGAGAATAGGAAACTGCTGGTTTAAAGTATGCCTAGGCTTGAGACTAAAAGACCCTTCAAGTTCAAGAAAAGGCCTGATGGCTACATGTAGTGGCACATGCCTTTAATCCCAGCACTTTGGAGGCAGAGGCAGACAATTCTGGCCTGGCCTACACAGCAAGTCTTTGGACAGCCAGGGCTACATAGAATGACCCTGTCTTTTTCCTTTTTTTTTTTTTTCTTTTTTTTTTTTTTTTAAAGGAGAAAGGCCTGATGAGGAAAGCAGTCTTCCTAGTTGCAAGCCCAATTATTACTCTCTTCTGGAACACTGAGTCTTCTCAAATTAGCTAGGATAAGCAGTTTGCAGCCCTCATCCTTTATGGTTTTGGGGTGGGTTTGTTTGTTTTATGGCTCTGGGAGTTAAACCCGCTCAGAGAGATGGGTCAGCACAAAAGGTGGATGCTGGTCTCAGCTCTATCTTATTCCACACATCCATTGGGAAAAAGTTGACTGGCACAAAGGTCAGTGCCTGGATCACCATTCCCCCAGCTTGAGGATCCCACGGAGAGACCTATGGAGATGTCCCAAATCTGAGTTCCTACTGCTTCAGTGGGATGGCGCTTGTGTCCCGCAGGAGTTTGGTTAAGTCCAGTCAGCTGCTGTATCTACTGACTTTCTCCCCACGATTCCAAGTCCAGTACGCAAACACTTCCTAAGACTGGGAGATAGGTTACTCCTGAGGGGACAGTTTGGACCTGCTAAACACTGAACTTTAAACCTCTTCTCCTCTGGGTTAGATTCCACTTGGAATGAAGGAAGGGTAGGCTGGGCTGATGCTAGTAAGACAAAGCAAGTGTGACTAGGATCTTCTATACAAAAGTCCGACTTACCCTAGCGACTGAAAGTGCCGGGGGATCAGGTTCACAAAGCCAAGCTGGGTGCACATCTGTACTCCCAGCACCTGGGAGGCAGAGGCAGGCAGATCTCTGAGTTCGAGGCCAGCCTCATCTACAGAGTGAGTTCCAGGACAGCCAGGGTTGCACAGAGAAACCCTGTCTTAGAGGGAAAATTTAAAGACAACCAAGCTATATTTTTGTTTAGGATAACTAGTTCATCTGTTCTAGTTGGAATTGGCTCTTACAACCATTAATGCAGTCATAGATCATGGAGTCTCCTGCAGGGTTAGGACAGGCCTTGGCAGAGGAAGGAATCAGGTCTCCACTCTCTTCAGGTTCTAGAGTTCCCACCTAGATCTAGGCTCTAGAGGATAAGAGCAAACGCCATACAGTCAGCTTAATTGGCTGGCTGGTCGTGTACTTAACTGGCTGGTCATGTACTTAACTGGCTCATACAATCTTAGCACAGAGAGTAGCCAGACCAGAGAGGAGCATTATTAATGCTCAGTTCTTTTTACCTCCCCTTCCTTCGAGCATGTGAATTAGATATTCAGTCTCCCCTCCCCCTCTCCTAGCTCCAACAGCAGCTAGCTCAGTTTGTAGAGAAATCTGTAGAGTTACAGTTGCTTTCTCCCTGTCAGTCCTCATTGGGAATGAGGCACAGGAATGGTTCGGCCACACAGTTTCCCAGACATTCCCTGCTGTACAAATTCTGACCCCCCTCGAGGGGACATCATAGGCCCTCTCTTAGTGGAATTGAAGAAGGAAACAGAAAAAGTACATCTGTAGCAGGTCCAGGTCTCTGGCCCCACACCATTCTGAGTCACTTCCTGCTCCTTGCTGGACATTGATCTACAGCTGCTGCTGCCCCTCAGTTATAACAGAGAGGGACTGACAAGCTTACTTCAGCTCTATAGTCCTGGGCCTCTCCTGGTTACAAAAACCACCTTTCGTATGCTCATATTTGTGTCTGATGACCTGTTGGCCATCATCCATGGTGCTGCTATAAAGCAAAGTGCTGACAAGAAATATAGGTGGAGGGTCCTGGAGACTGAAAATGTCCCCTCCCAATCTTCCCTCTCAGCGTTTATGTGAGCACACATGCAAATGAAGCTCAGTGTTGTGAAATCAGGGCTCTCTTCTTTTCCGAAACACTTCTGAGTAAAGTGGGCCACAGAAGCATCTAGAAAGCCAGAACCTTTGAAAGGAAAGAAATGGCAGCAGTTTGGGGGAGCCCTAGGCACCATAGCCGCTATTTCCCATCCCAGCAGCCAGCAAGCCTCCAGTGACATTGCTGGTGACCGGCTGTTCACTTAGGACTATGGTCCATCAAGCAGGGTTATTGTTTTCACTTTATGAAGAGTCTAGTATGAGAAAAGCAAGCTCATGAAACAAAAATGAGGACAAAGGGATTCACATTACCCACAAATGGATTCTTTGCCTAAGACTTTCTCAGACACCCCTCTGCCTTTGAAGAGGCACTTTGGGGTAGAGGGATACACTGTAGCTGAGTGGAATCTTTTGTTTTGTTTGACACCTTTTTCTTTGTGTAGACCTGGCTGCCTAGAACTGGCTCTGTTGACCAGGCTCACAAAGATCTGCCTGCCTCTGCTTCCTGAGTGCTGGGATGCAAGGCATGTGCCACCACTGCCTAGCTCTGAGTGGAATCCTTAAGGAACCCACATGACTCTCAGCTTTACCTGAATGACCAACATCCTCAAACTTGGGCGTTCTCTCAAGAGACTCTTCTACATAGGACGGTTTGAGTCTCTCTGGGAAACTAACAGCCCTCATAGGTTGATTCCCAGTCGAGGGCTAGAGAGATGGCTCAGCAGTTAAGAACACTGTCTGCTCTTCCAGAAGTCCTCATTTCAATCCCCAGCAACCACATGGTAGCTCACAACCATCTGTAATGGGATCTGCTGTCTTCTTCTGGTATACAAGTGGTGTACATGCAGATAGAGTACTCATACATAGATACATAAAATAAATCTTAAAAAAAAAAAAAAATTCCCATCGGACCCCATTTCCCCAGTCAGCAGGTGTCTCTAGAACCATTCCTTCCTGTAACTTCTCCCCAGTTACAAAACACAAACAGGATTACAGGTCATTGCACCCCCAAAACACAAGCAAGTTCTTGGAGTAGTAGTTTCCCTTGAAAACCCTAATCCATGAGGTATGAAGAATAACCTCACTTTATAAGGCCAGGACGTTTAAGGGGAATTAGTGAGAGTTGAAGTAGAAGATGGACCTTGTTGGGGTCCCTCAGCTGCAAGACATCTGAGTTTGCCACTGCAGACTCAACTCATGCCTGCTGTGCCTAAAACAAAGGCTCACAGACTACACCTGCTGGCTGGCACATATACAGCCTGAGGACATCAGTTGTTGATCTCCTCCCCCACTGTGGACTGCGCCTCCAGCCATTCCCCTGGAGACCTACGGGATGCCAAGCCTCCACTTTCAGCCCAACAGCCAGCTTCCCTTTCGGACTCTTCCTGACTCCTCCCGAATTCCTTATGTTATTCAAATGTCGTTGTAACCTAGAGATTCAGTTATGCTCTCTTGTATATAAATGCTGAACCCCCAAAGTAAAGGAGAGCCTTGATTAGAAACCCTCAACTTGGCTTCGTGTCCTTTTGTTCTCAAACTCTGTGTTTCAGGTCTCCTTTCTCCCTTCAGTCGAGGCAGAACCCGGTTCATAAAACTGCGGGACAGTTTCAGGACCTCAGCTAGGGAAGTGGTTCAGTGGGTTAAAACGCTTGCCACCCAGGCAAAGTGACCTGAGTTCCATGCTTGGCATCCACATAAAGTCAGAGGGAGAGAAGCAGATCCGCAAAGCTGGCCTTTGACCTCTACACACGTACTGTGGCCCAAGTGCCCTCTTCACCTCTGTACACACACACACACACACACACAGAGAGAGAGAGAGGGCAACTCTGAGGTGTGCAGACCTGCACAGAAAGTATGTCCTGGCTGCCATTTCTGGGTGGGAAATTTGTGGGAACAATTCTGTCTCCATGTGGTCCCAGGCTTGTTGTCCAACAGGAGGGGAAAGATGTCTTCTCACAACCTCAACAGAGGTGACCACACACTCTGAGATAGCAATCCACTCCTGGACATGTGTTCTAGGTGTTCCCACCTGGTCCTGAAACAGACACCTACTTGTGCCCACTGCAGGTCTCTGGACAGTAGCTGAGAGCTGAGACCAACAAGTATTCCTCCTCCCTCATAGGGGGGTAGATATATAAAATGTGGTAGCAAACAGCTCCCATAGGCTACACAGCTATGGGCAGGAATGACCAGACAGACTCATGGCAACGTGGATCGTGTCAGTGAAGGGGAAAGTAGAGAATAATAGCCAAGGCAGTACCATGTATGGAGATGAACACTGCATGTACAGGTAAGGCATGGTGGTGTGACCCTTTGTCCCAGCGTTCCACCAGCAGAAGCTGGCTGGTCTTTATTGAGTTCATGGCCAGTCTGGCCTATATGTCAAGCTCCAGCCAGTGAAGGCTCACAATGTGAGACCCTATCTCAAAAAACTTTTATAAAAGCCAGGTCTGGTGATGAAAGGCTGGAGAATCTTAGAATTTAAAATGAGGGCATTTAATGAAAATGTATGGTGTATAACCTTTACCTAAAAGGACATGGAGGGCCGCTGTAGCCAGCCAGAAATATAAAATAGCCGGTTCCAGGAATTGAGAGCCTCAGGGCTCTGGTTCCCAATACCTGCCCCTCCTGAATGATCCACTATGAGGGTGGAACTAAGAATGAAGGTCTAGTGGTTTATGAGACTCTCCACCCTGCAGACCGATAGATGAAGATTGCATTCCTAGAATGAATGTGTTCCCCTCCCTAACTGAATACTTTGGTCAGGTCCCTCTGAAATTTTCCACTGTTTCTATGTTCTGATTTCCTTGGTAACCCTCTCCCCGCCCCCAGCCTGTGGATGTTCCCTTAAATACCCGACACTTCTTGTGTTCGGTGTCGAACTCTGGCCAGCATGGTCACGAGATTGACCCGGTACAGGTATCCCCAATAAACCTCATGTGATTGCAGCAAGTTCGGTCTCTCGTGAGTCATTGGGTGGTCGCGTCATCCCGAGACTTGAGTAAGGATCTCCCCAGTTCTGGGGGTCTTTAGTGACACATAACTTTAATCCCAGCATTCAGGAGACAGAGGCAGACATATCTCTGAGAGTTCTAGACCAGCTTGGTCTACAAAGTGAGTTCCAGAACAGCCAGAACTGTTACTCAGAGAAACTCATTCTCAAAAAACCAAAAGGAGAAGATGGAGGAGGAAGAGGAGGTGGTGGTGGTAGAGGAAGAGGAGGAAGAAGAGAAGGAGGAGAAGAGGAAGAAGAGGAGGAGGAGGAGCAGGAGGAGGAGGAAGAGGAGGTGACATATACATAAAAGGAGAATACACATTGTCCATGCCATATAAAACAAAGGGCAGTTACTATCAGACACTAGAACTGAGACCCACGTGAGGGCAGACAGGGTAGATCACATAAGAAGGGATTTCACAATCACATAAAGATCGTGCTGGCTTTGGACAACTCAGTTGATAGTAAACTGACACAGTGGGCTATTATGTCACCAAAAGAGAAAAAATGCACAGAGCAGGGTGTGGTGGTGCACACCAAAATCCTCATACTTGAGAGGTAGATGCAGGATTAACGGTTTAGAGGCAATCTCAACTGCTTAGTGAGTTCAGGTCCAGCCTGAGCTACACAAGACCATTTTAGAAAAGGGGGATGAGGAGGGAAGAAGGGGGAGGATTATTGATTTATGCTTCAATAGATGTGAGCTTTAAAAAACACGCTAAGTGACAGGTGCCATTCACAAAGATCACGTGCTGTTTGATTCTGTATGAAAATGGGGAGTGAGTGCCACGTGATTAAAATGTAGTGTAATGCCAGACAGTGATGATACACCCCTTTAATCCCGGCACTCGGGAGGCAGAGGCCGGTGGATCTCTGAGTTCAAGGCCAGCCTGGTTTACAGAGGGGTTCACAAAATAATGAATTGTGTTCTTTGGACGGGTAAATTTTAGGACACACAAACTAGCTCAGTAAAAAAATGTTCGGCCGGGCGGTGGTGGCGCACGCCTTTAATCCTAGCCCTTGGGAGGCAGAGGCAGGTGGATTTCTGAGTTCGAGGCCAGCCTGGTCTACAGAGTGAGTTCCAGGACAGCCAGAGCTACACAGAGAAACCCTGTCTCGAAAAAACCAAAAAAAAAAAAAAAAAAAATGTTTAAAGGAAAACTGAAAGGAGGAGAAAATGGCCACTTCCTTTTTATGCTTCTGGTTTCAAACAGGAACTGGGCAAGGTTCACCTACCTTAACCCTGCCTAAGGGCCATTGCACCCCAGTGGCACATAGTTGCCTCTGGCCCTTCAGACTTGGGAAAACCAGATTGGCTAAGGGTTCCTGGAAGGAACTCAGTACTGAGGGGGGGAGGCGATGATTGGCAACTTCTGCCATCTGCTCTCAGAACACTTCCTCTGATGCCTAAGGATCTCACAAGCACACCAGCCTGTCTTCACAGTGGAACAAGAAAGGGACATCAGAGACACCTGACCAGAAGTGGTCAATGGTAGCTGGTGGAAGACGCATTTTCTTTTATCAGCACCAGTATTGGTTAGGTGCCTTTAGAGCTCTTGGTGACTCAGTTTCTTTCTAGGAAATGAGCAATTTGGATAGGAAACAAGGAAATGTGTGTGACAACTCCTAGCACTGTCCTATCCCAAAGATAGAACATGCTAGATGTTTGTTGAATCCCAAACCTAACCAGCCCCTCAAACAGGCAGCCAAAAATATACAGTTTTGAGTTTGGGGAAGTTGGTAGAAGGATTAACATGGAAGAGTCAATTCATAATCATAGCTGAACTCCTGTGTGCCGAAAACTGTTAAGAGCTGAAAAAAAACGAAGACAAAGTGACTCTAAGTTAGCCATCCTGAGAACAAGAGAGTGAGACCCAGTTTAAGCACAGTGGTCAGGTGGGAAGTGAAGTGGCTCTCTAACAGAGCTAGTTGCCAGAAAGCATCCGCCTTCCCCTGTGTATCTGTCGATGGGCTCCTTTTATCCAGCCTAGAAAAATGTTCATCCATCCCAACCTACCGACATGTATAGAAATGAGAAAAGTCCCTAACAGACTCCTGACCACTCTTCCTGTGGAAAGGGAGTGGATGTGTCCAATGAGCCACTCAGGGTGCAACTGTTGTCCTTGGGCAGAGATGACAGAAGCCAGTTTCCCCTCAGGAGCCTTGAAGTCTGAATGAAAGCTTACTTCCTAAAGATACTGGTGGTGACAGGCAACAGAAACCAGTCGTGCAAACTGTCAGGCCTCAGACCAGAACACGTGGCTGACTGAGGTGCCATTAGCATATGAAAGTGGACCTGGCTGCCAGGTTCTCCCTGCCAGCCTCAGTCCCTACCTGTTACAGGGTATGGTGGGCATGCCCCGCCCCCCACCCTAAACTTCTCCAGCCCAGGGGCTGGACTGCCCTTCCCGCAGCTACCCTCCTTCTTTAATCCAGCCATTTTGCTAAACCAATCCTTTTGGCTATTCTGTCTTCCGCCCTCTATCCTCCTGACCTCTTGGTCTGGCTCTCTCCTTCCCCTTCCCGCTCACACGTCCCAGCTCAGGATCACGTTCGTTCTGTGTTTTCTCGATGTCTCTGCCTCTGGCTATGCTCTCCCTTTTATCTACAATGAACCCGCCCCCGCCCCCTCCCTGCTACCTAGGACCAGTCATGTCCTTTCTTTTTTTATTTCTTTTTTTTCATTCACAAACTACATGATGTTACATCATGGAGAGCTACTGCCTGACCAGTACTTCCAGAATGGAGTGGCCAGAACATTTTTCTCGGCTCTAGTTCTTCCTGTGTAGTTCTCCAGGCTCTGCCTCTTACTGTATGTGTCTGCTTTGTCTCAGGCTGGCCTCTTCTGAGGTGCTGAGGTAGCTGCACTGTCATTCAGGACAACCCACTGCCTTATTCTGTGCACAAGACACAGGAGCTTTCTGAAGTCCCTTAATGGCGTCTGAGGGTAGCTCTGCCTGGGCTACTACAAGTCAGGACAAGGCCTCCTGCCCCCGGAAGGGTAGGAGGGCAAGAGGCAAGACTGATGGGAAGTGGTGCGAACCCACCTGGAGATCATGCTTTGCCACCCAGAAGGAGATGAATAGACACCAAGAACAAAGCCGCATGTCTACTGAAGGTCATAAATCTCATTTACAGCTGAGACTGGTGCCCGAGACCTCTCAAAGTTCAATACCTGCATTATGACAAGCCCAAGACCAGCTGTCCCTAGTCTCAGGGACAGTGTAGTCAGCTGCCTTTGAATCAATAATGTCACTGATGGCCTTGATGGGTAACCAGCACCTCGTCACTAGGGAGAGTGAGCAGATGAGTCTTTGCAGGTATAAATGGATGCCCACGTCGATCTCCAAGACACCACTGGGGCCTTTACACCCACCACTTGATAAGGAGAGCACAGAGATGAGTCTGTTAATTCCAGGATGGGCCTCAAGGAAGCAGAGGTGGGCTTGTCCCGGCTATGTTTTCAGATTTGTCATTTCCTGAGAGGCTCTGGCGTCCCTCTGCTCTCACCTCCTCCCAGGCTAAAATGGACAAACCAAGGCTGATAACTGAGTTAGGTCAGCTTCCTCTCTGGCCCTGCCCTTATAATCTCATTTCCCCGGGATGAGGGATAGCAGTGTCCAGGCTCAGGAAGAAATCTGTTCCCTCGTGTCCACTGGGCCTGTTAATTGGATAGAAGGACTCACTAAGCTTCCACAGAACCCTGTTAGGAACAGATTTCCTCTGGTTCCCACAGGCCAGCCCTGGAGGGCTCTCCAGGCCTTAGCCTACAGGGAAATTCAGCTTTCAATTCAATTTCTGTATAAGTGAATTGTCTTTTTTTTTAGTTTATTTTATGTGTATGGGTGTTTGGCCTGCATGTTTTATCTGTGGACCATGCGCATGCAGTACCTGCAGAAGTGGAAAGAGGGCATTGAATCCCCTGGGAGTGGAGTTACATATGGTTTGAGCCATCATGTCCGTGCTGGGAATCCAGGTTGTTGGCAAGAACAAACAGTGCTCTTAACGATTGCACCTTCTTCCCAGGCCCCAAGTAACTTAAATCTTTATTAGAATAGTAGCTGCCACTGACTAAGTGCCTACTGTGTGTCAGGCATAATGCTGCAGACTTTAGCACCTTCATAGGTGTGCTCTGGACTAAGGATGAAACCGTTACTCTTGGCCAAGGGCCTCTTTCACCACAGGAACCACAGGACCCTCCCTCTGTTTGACTGGTGCACATCCTTGGGCAGAACTTTGGGCAGCCTGTTTGTTTGGTTCGGGGCCAGGGGTGGGGGGCTATTCATCTGATTTTTAAAACAGTCTCATTATGTATCCCAGTTAGCCTTGAATGTATTAGGTAACCCAGGCTGGCTCTGAACTCAAGATCCTGCCTCTGCCTCTCAAGGGTTGATGGCTAGTTCTCATGGCTCTTCAAGAACAGTCCTGTGTCTAGGGTAATGAAATACCTGAGTGTCAAGTGGCCCCCTGGGGGAGCTGCCTAGCACCAAAGGCTATCAGGGGTGCCTCAAGTTGTGACCTACAATAGCTTCCTGGACAGGCCCCTTCTCTCTCTCTCTCTGAATGCTTCCAAGGGACAGGCCAAAGCTCAGCCCCCACCTGTACTCTGAGCCTAGAGTCAGAAGTCAAATCAGAACCTAGGGGGCTAAGGTGCAGAGGACACTGACTCCCGTCCCTCCTCCTGAGCTCCACGCTATCCTCTCCTGCTGGCGGCTGTGCCTCATCCACATCTGTCCAGATATCGCCACCCCCAGGAGAACATCCTGTCCACCAGCTGAGTTAGTCAGCTTCACGCTGGACCTCGCCTCTCCTTCTCCATGCCGAGGCCCTCTTCCTTGACCTGTTGGGTCTGTGCAGCTCTACTGTTGCATGCTGGGTAGGGTCAGTCACTGGTTCTGTCTATTCATGAAAATGTGAGAGCTTTGAGGACAGGGCTTTGGCTTTCTTTACGTCTCTCAGTTCCAGGAACAGGAGGAGCTTTTAAGATACGCCTGCTGAGCAAAGGGATGAATAAATGAATCATGAAAACATTCGCTGCAACATTTTTTTCTAGGTAACTTTTTATTTTAGTTTTGATTTTGTCCCTTCTATCCAGGAGAAAATGTGCTTCTTACTGTGTTCTTTCTTTTATTTCCTCCTACTACTCATTTTTTTTTTTTAAAGTAGAGGCTCATGTAGCCCAGGCTGGCCTCCAACTCTGTATGTAGCAGAGGACAACCTTGAGTTTGTGATCTTTCTGCCTCTACCTCCTGAAACATGAGATGATGGGTGTGTACCATTTATACCTATTTTTATTTGGTACTGCGAGTCAAACCCAGGGCTTCATGAGTGCTAGGTAAGCTCTTTGCCCTACTTTCTATATACAGTTATCTATCTATACATGAGGGTTCCACATTCTTTAATTGAACCAACAGAAGACTGGAAAAGCAAGTGCATCTCCGCTGATCCTTACAACATGTTTCCTTGATGTTATTCCTGTATAACAGCTGTTACGTAGTGTGGTATGGTTTTGTGCTGGTATGGTTAGTTAATTTGTGTTGGGCTGGCATGGTCAATCTGTGTTGGACTGGTATGCTTAATCTTGTCATCTTGATGGGAATTGAGAGATACCTAAGAGATCAATGAAGCACACTTCGCTGTGTGTCTACGAGGGCATTTCCTAAGATGATTAGCCAGGTAGACCCATCCTGTGGGGACTGCATTCAATAGGGAGGAACAAAAGGGGAGAGCCTATTTCTTCCTGCTTCCTGGCTGTTATGGGAGAACTGCTTTGTCCCACCTTGCCCTTTCTCCATGGTGCTCTATGTTGGCACAGGCCCTGGAGCAATGCAGCCAACGGACTGATGTGTAACCCCTGATGTGTGAGCTGAGATAAACCTTTTCCTCTCCTGACTTGTTGCCTTGGGTGTTTTGTCACAGTAACAAAATAAAAGAGACTAACTTTGCCGGGCGATGGTGGCACACACCTTTAATTCCAGCCCTTGGGAGGCAGAGACAGGCGGATTTCTGAGTTTGAGGCCAGCCTGGTCTACAGAGTGAGTTCCAGGACAGCCAGGGCTACTCAGAGAAACCCTGTCTCAAAAAATAAAAAAAAATAAAAAATAAATAAATAAAAGAGAGAGAGAGAGAGAGAGAGAGAGAGAGAGAGAGACTAACTTTTAGACATTGCAGGTGCTCTAGAGAGTGACTATGCAGGAGTATATGCAGCAGTGTATGCTAGCCAGACACCACTTCTAAGGAGTTTGTCCATCTGTAGACCTGGCAGCATGCTAGAAAACCCTGGAACAACCCCCCTCCCCCCAGGACACTTAGGAAGAACTATAAGCAGAACTTGGGGAATTATTATTTTCAGCAAAGCAAACACAGATTTATTAAGGAAACCCGAGAACTCAGAAATGGAGGGGCTCCAAGTGAGGAATACCTCGAATGACAGCCGTGAATAATTTTAATAGATGGCAGTCAGAGGCTGTGGCCTATTAATTCTCTGTGCTTAATTTTTGACTCGGGGTCTTCTTTCTACCTAAGTGTGATTATTTTAAAGTTCCGTGCAGCCAGGTGAGGTGGTATACACTTGGACTTTCAGCACTCAGAGGGTAAAGTTCTTGTGAGTTTCAAGGCCTGTTTCACAAAGCAAGTTTCAGGCTAGCCAGGACTGCCTAGTGAGGCTGTGTCTCAAAAGCATGAAAGAAAATTAATAATAATAATAATAATAATAATAATAATAATAATAATGTTTTACTGAAAAAGCTAATAAAAATAAAGACATGAAAACAGGGTTATTCGTGAAGTCCCTGTCACCGGCCTTCTACAGATGGCCAATTTATGGGCAAGTTTGTTTCATTATTTTTTTTAAATACCTCTCAAACAGGATTTTTAAAAATACATTATGGTCACAGCCTCAACAGAAGGAAAATTAGTGCGTGTTCAATTGAGTGTATTGTTAAAACCCATTATCATCATTTTTACTGTCTAGTTCTGGTTAATTCCAAGAGATAAATAAAAACATCTCACCTCAGTTATTCTGCCCTATCCCCTTGCATGTTTTACATTTTTTATTTGTTTTGTGGGGGAAGGTCACACAGAGAATAACTGTGGAAATTAGCCCACTCTTTCTGCCCTGTGGGTCGTGGGCATCAAACTCAGGCTGTAAGGCTCGGCAGCAGGCACCGATACCCACAGAGCCTGCCACTCCTCCCCTTACATCTGTTTGTTTTGAGACTGGTCTCACTATGTAGCCCCAGCTGGCCCAGAATTTGCTTGTGTAGACCAGGCTAGCCTGGAACGCATCGAGAAAGGCCTGCACCAACATGCCCAGCCGTGCGTTTTTAGTAGTTTTTGTCATCGCTATAAACCACTATTCACTTGATACACCCAGGCCTCTGGATGCTTACAGGCTGGTTGTTATTGAACTCTTGGGTTAGAAGTAGATCCAGAGAGAGACCCTTTCATCCTCAGATCTGCTGGTGAAAATCTGCTTCCCATTTACCTGTAGACTGAGAACACAGCCGGAACAGCAGTGGTCTCAAAGCTGACAGCCATCAGCAAGAAGGGAAAGGAAGAAGAAGCTACCTCAGCCCTTGCTGAAGAGAACCATATGCCGAACGCTCCGTCAGGGTAGCAGCCAGGACAGTAGTTCAACTATAGAAGGAAACCAGTGTCACCTGGAACAGCCCCTCGAAGCTTCCACAATGCCCACCAGAGTTCCCTCCACGGCATAGGGCCCAGCCACTGCCCTTTACTCAGGAAATCTGGGAAGCTTCCAGGCTCCCTGCACTGTGACTATCCACATCTAAGTCCTCACTTCAGGATAAGCTACATCGATGTTTTGTTCTGTTTTGGGTGTTGTTTTGGTTTGGTTTGAGACAGGGTTTCTCTGTATAGCCCTGGCTGTCCTGGAACTCACTCTGTAGACCAGGCTGGCCTCGAACTCAGAGAGCCACCTGCCTCTCCCTCTCAGTGCCAGGATGAAAGGCGTGTGTCATCACCACTCAACAAAGCTACATTGTTTACTTTGGGGTTAAAGAACACAGGAGAATGCTTTGGAGAAAAGTTGGGGTTTGTTTTGGTTTTTGTAATTTTTTTTTTATTTATTAATTTATTTATTTTTGAGACAGGGTCTAGCTATATAGCCCTGGCTGTTCTGCAACTCTCGATGTAGAACAAATTAGCCTTGAACTTAACAACAGTCCTCCTGCTTCTGCCTCTGGAATGCTTGAAAATGGAGCTGCAACCTATATGCTGTAAAGTGCGCTGATCTTCAGGAAAGAATTGCAGTAGAAATTCCAGTGGTTTTTACATCATACGCCTGTGGAACCCTGCCTCAGACAGGGAACAACTCAGTCACCACAAGGCACTCCCTGTGTCCTTTCCTGTCCCTGGCCTATACCCAACCCTAGCCTGCCAGGAAATCGTGCACTGCTCTGATGTCCTGTGCCAGCAATGTTTCAGCCTGCTCTCTAACTGATAATGTGGGCCGAGCTTCCTGGGGGCCCAGCTCTTCCTTTCCTGTGCTCTAAGGCCAGGTAAGTCCAGGAAGACCTGTTGCACAGACAACAGCTTCATAGGGACCCCATCTAGTGAGAGCAGGACCTGTCCCTACTGTGCTAATTATATCGAGACATACCCCAGGCCTTTAGCTTGAGCCTGGCCTGGCAGGCCTTCTTCCCTTGCATACTGAGCATCTCTGCATAGAAACTCAACATCTAGAGTAAGAGGCAAGACCAGCTGAGAGAGCTCAAAATCCCTGTGACTGGAATCTACTAACCTGGATTTCAGTCTTTTGCTAGATGTGAAACCTCCTTCAACCCCAACCCTGCCTCTCCCAGTTCCTTTTTCTCTAAAACGGCATTATAATGAAGCTTTTTTAAGAAGCTACCCAAAGCACTCTATAAACCCACAAGTGCTAAAAGCATAAAGAGTCATTACTGTTACCATAATAAATTCCCAAATTCTATATGGGATGCAGCCCAGGGACTGCTAATCTAGGTAGGTTACAATAGTCTCTGACTACAAATCCCTTAGCACCACCATCTTCTTCAGAGTAAGGGACCTGGAGTCCTCTGGGAACCCCTAGAAGGGAAGGCTTTGTTAGAGCTTCTTTGCTGCCTTAATTGCAACTATTATTTATTGAAGGCTCATCGTGTGCCTAGTAAAGCACTTAGACCTGAATATGCTGAAGCTAAGCGTTGGAGGTGCATGCTTGTAATTCCAGGAGCTGGGAAATGGAGGTAAGAGGATCAACTACATAATGAAATCTACATGATGCCCTGTCTCAGAAAAAAAAAAATACTCTTAGCAAATCTTCCTAGGTCCTGCTTGCCTGCTATTGTTCAAATACACAAGAGATTAAGTAGCATGTTCAAGAGATTAAGTCATGTAGCGCCGAGCGACGGTGGCACACACCTTTAATCTCAGCACTTGGGAGGCAGAGGCAGGCAGATTTCTGAGTTTGAGGCCAGCCTAGTCTACAGAGTGAGTTCCAGGACAGCCAAGGCTACACAGAGAAACCCTGTCTCGAAAAAAAAAAAAGTCATGTAGCAAGAGATAGACCAACAATAGCAAGTGATAGACCTAGAGTTTGAACTATGAACTATATGATTCTGTACCCTTTAGTCTATTTATTTATTGATTGATTGACTGATTGATTTTAGATTTGTTTTATGTGCAAGCTTTGCCTATGTGTATGGATTCATACCATGTATGTGCCTATTGTCTATAAAGGAGGTCAGAAGAGAGTGCCGGATCCCCTGGAACTGGAGTTATTATAGATTATTGTGAGCTGCCATGTGGGTGCTGAGAATTGATCCCAGATCTCTGGAAGAGTAGCTAGTGTCCTTAACCACTGAGCTATCTCCCCAACCCCTGTACCTTTCAGTTATCCTGAGGGACCCTATGATTTCTGTCATGAAGGAGAAATAATAGCTGCCTTGTATAATTGAAACCCCATGTGAGAGAGTTTGACATGTACTAATGTCTGTAAAGGCTCATTCCCCTTTACACCATATGTGCAGTGGATGAATTTGGAGGGTTAGATACTAATAACACAATAGCTCCCAGGCACCCCTGAAGATAATGAATAAGATTATGATCAGAGGGTCCTTGGTCCTTAGCCCTTAGCCCTTGCCGGGCATCATACCCAGCCTGCCCTAAACACTTGCAGTTAAACCTTCTACAGCATGATGGAATAGCAATGCCCAGTGTATTTGTTAGAACTGTAAGATCTTGGGCTAGAAAGATGGCTCAGCGGATAAGAGCACTGACTGCTCTTCCAAAGGTCCTGAGTTCAATTCCCAGCAACCACATGGTGGCTCACAACCACCTGTAATGAGATCTAACGCCTTCTTCTGGTGTGTCTGAAGACAGCTACAGTGTACTTATTTATAATAATAAATAAATCTTTGGGCCAGAGCAAGCAGAGACTGAATGAGCAGGGTCTACCGGAGTGAGCGGAGCCAAGTGGGGTTGACCAGAGTGAGCAGAGGTCCTAAAAATCCCAACAACCAGATGAAGGCTCACAACTATCTATACAGCTACAGTGTGTACTCATATGCATACAATAAATAAATCTTTATAAAAAAAAAGAACTATAAGATTATTTCTTTAAAGATTTTATTTGTTTTTCTTTTCTGAGAATTTCACACACAAATACTATAGTTCCTCTCTCTTTCCCTCTTTCTCTTTCTTTTCCTTCCAAGTTTCTGTAACTTCTAAGTCATCTACAATAATATGTTACTTTTAGGGAGTTCAGTGTGTTTCCGTGTGTGTGTGTGTGTGTGTGTGTGTGTGTGTGTGTGTGTGTGTGCTGTAGATTGGACCTAGGGTTTTGCACTGCTAAGCATGTACTTTGAACCATTTAAAACACTTTAATCGAATTCATTCATTCATTCCTTTGCTTTCACTTTGCCTTGTTTTTTCCTTGCTGGGGACTAAACCTGGAGCCTCACACCTGCTACCCAGGCATCCTGCTCCTGTGTGCATCTGTGGTCCAATCTTACATCTAAGATGGCTCTGTCCTGTAAACTCAGGCTTCCACCACAATCACACTACAGAGCATCCTCATCAACCCAGAGGGCTCTCTCTCAGTTGATCTAACCTGTAGGGTTACTAGCTCCACCACCATGTCAGTTAGATCTGTCTCTGCTGGAGTTCCACATAAGTCGGAGCACACATATGAGCAGCTCTCCGCCTCTCTTCTTTCTTTCATTGTGACTGTCTTACATAGTGTACTTCTGTCAGTCCACTCTTTACTCCTGAGTGGTAGTCTGTTATCTGGACATATCCCACTTTTTATCAGCTCATCTTATCAGCTCATTTGGG
>NW_022196912.1:95305236-95306762 GCF_008632895.1 Mastomys coucha | reverse complement strand
GGGTTTCTCTACATAGCTGTGGCTGTCCTAGAACTCGCTCTGTAGACCAGCTTGGCCTCAAACTCAGATCTGCCTGCTTCTGCCTCCTGAGTGGCAGGATTAAAGGCAATGAATCACCCCTTCCCCCCGACCCCCGCCCCCGGCTCAGCTCATCTGTTGATGGGCGCCTCTGTTGCTTACAGTTTGGCCTCCTATGAATAAAGCTAAATACTAATATACAAGTAGATATATGTTTCCATTTCTCCGAGATAAATAGGTATGAGTGAATTGTTGAGTCACATCAACATTTAAGGTGATAGAAAATTGCAAAGTTGTTTTCAAAAGTCATCATACTGTTTCATGTGCCTGCTAGTTTCATATCTTCGTCCAAATTTGTGCTGCTGGTAGTTTTGAATTACTTCTACTAGGTAGGAAGTAGTGTTTCTTGTGGTTAGAATTTACTGTTTCCCTAGTGTCTACTGAGTCTGAGGACCTTCACACATACTTCTCTTCCATATATCTCTCAGTGATGGGTTTGCTCAAGCCTTCATCTATTATTAAAACATAAATCAAGGGGCCTGCAAGATGGCTCATGGCACTTGCTGCCAAGCCATCAGATCATCTGGAAAGGACAATGAAATACAATGATTAATGAAGCCCACTATGTAGTATGTTAACTAAGCTTATGATTATATACCAATAAAAACCAGAAAGCTTCTGTGCCTTTAATGCCAACATTAGGAAGTGTGATGGTCTGAATAGGAATGCCCCCCATACATTTGTGTATATGAATGCTTGGTCCATGGGAAGTGGCACTATTAGGAGGTGTGGCCTTATTGGAGTAGGTGTAGCCTTGTTGGAGGAAATATGTCACTGAAGGGGAGGCTTTGAGGTCTCTTATGGTCAAGCTACACCCAGTTTGGAACCGTTTCCTTCTGCTGCCTGCAGATCAAGATATAGAACTGCCAGCTCCTCCAGTACCATGTCTGCCTGCACACTGCCATGAAACTGTAAGCCAACCCCAATTAAATGTTTTTCTTTATAAGAGTTGGCATATGAGAGGAAGTTCCACTCCCACGCACTCTAACATGCCCAAGATCAGAGGTGAGGAGGATGCAACATCTGTCCCAACACAGGGAGTAACTGGGACCGGCGAGACCAGGCACACAGGAACTCTAGCAGTCCAGTGGCTTGGTTTGCTTCTGGTCTGTCTGGGCCAGCCGATGCCCTGAGCAGACCTTGGGCAGAAGCTCCGCAGTCAGTCCCACAACATCCAGAGGAAGCTCTACTCCCAGGTGCTCTAACAAGCCCAGGGTCACAGGATCCCAGAATCACAGGATCACAGAGACAGTTTGACTCTGAGGAGTTCTCACACTACCAGAATCACAGGAAGGACAGGCTCCAGTCAGATTTAGCAAGGGCAGGTAGCACTAGAAATAACCAGATGATGCAGGGCAAACGTAAGAATATAAGGAACATAAACCAAGATTACTTGGCATCATCAAAACCCAATTCTCCCACCATAGCAAGTCCTGGACACACCATCA
>NW_022196912.1:95304734-95304881 GCF_008632895.1 Mastomys coucha | reverse complement strand
AAGGAAATGAACAAAACCATCCAGAATCTAAAAATGGAAATAGAAACAATAAAGAAACCAGAAAGAGAGACAACCCAGGAGATACAAAACCTAGGAAAGAAGTTAGGAGTCATAGATGCAAGCATCACCAACAGAATACAAGAGATA